>NC_142601.1:73678564-74013981 GCF_041222555.1 Hakea prostrata | reverse complement strand
GTGTCATAGACGATATGTGGACCAAAGTGGTTATAGAGAATGCCCATCGGATGCCACGGATCAAGCCTGGAGGAGATGGAGGAGCCAGAGGAGATGGAGGTGGAAATAATAGAGATGGCGTGGGGTTGGAGCAAGAGAATTTTCCTCCAAACCCATAATGGATTGGAGGGCATTGGAACAGTCCAGAGGGAGTCCGATCGGAGATGAAAGGAGTAGACCCATCTTACTCAGATAGAATCATGCTTTGAGGCAATTTTTCAAATGAGTTTGAGGAGGCAGGCATGGTTAACATCAGTGATCAGGCAGATTCCCCGGCCACCTTCAGAGGTAGGCGGCAGATGGAAGACCAACTGATTGGGCGAATGAAACGGGTGGAGTCCTGCCCTTTCCAAAGGAAGGCATAGAATAAAGATTCCATCGCGTGGATAGTGGACTTGGGAATGGAGAAGATCCTGCACCAATAGAGATAGGTGGACTGAAGCATTGAGCATATCAGGACCGTTCTCCTTGCAAAGGATAGGAGCTTACCTTTCCAAAGTTGCAGCTCCTTTCGGATATTGTCAAGCATCGGGAGACAGTGGTTACGAGTGAGTTTACCGGGGATGAGTGGGAGACCCAAGTAAACCACAGGGAAGGAGCCAAGCCTGAATCCCGCGAGCTAGACAAGAGAGGCTTAGAGCTGATCAGGGACACTAGAGAGAAAAATGGTTGACTTGTTGAGATTGACCCAAAGACCCGAGAGGGTTGAGTGGATAGAGGAGATGGATTGGTGGTCGACTTTAGAGAAAATCATGAGATCATCAGCAAAAGCAAGATGAGTGAGGTTGAGGGACTTGACCTTGGGGATGGGGGAAATGAGGAGTTGGTCAGTCTTGGCTTGAAGGATACGGGAAAGGACCTCTTAAGGCGAGGGAGAGGAGATAAAGAGAAAGGGGGCAGCCTTGGCGGATCCCAACACGGGAGGGGAAGAAACTAGCCGAGGAGCCGTTGGCTAAGATGGAGAATCGGGGGGACAAGATATAGGTATTGATCCAGTGGATGAAAGGGGGAGGGAAACCCATGGAGAAGAGAACATCACTAATGAAATCCCAGCGAATAGAGTCAAAAGCTTTATGAAGATCAACTTTGAGGAGCGCAGTTGGGGAGTGAGAGGATCTGTCAAAGCCCCGGACAATCTTCGCACGAAGGAGAATGTTATCCACAATGCTACGGCTTGAGATAAAAGCCGATTGATTCGGGCTCACTAGGGATGTAAGTGCCTTTTTGAGCCTATTTGCTAGGATTTTAGAGATGAATTTATATAGGAGGTTATAGAGGGAGATGGGCCCGAAGTCAGAGAGGGAAGAGGCACCTGGCTTCTTGGGGATGAGACAGAGGAAAGTTTAATTAATGGAGGAAAGCTGGGAGGGGTTAAGGAAGAAGCTGCAGATGGCATGGACAAGATCATTCGTAATGAAATCCCAGGTGGCAAGGAAAAAACCCATACTGAAGCCATCAGGACCCAGTGCCTTATTGGGTTTATGGGAGTGGATGGCAAGAAGGATTTCTTCAGAGGAGGGAATGGCGCAGAGAGAAGAGAAGGTAGAGGGATTGATGAATTTGTTAATGAGGTTGGGGGGAGGGGGGGGGATGAGGAGGTGGATGGGGGGGGGGAGAGAAGGTTGGAGAAGAAGGAGACGATCTCAGCCTTGATGCTGGCCGGATCAGAGATGCAGGTGCCATTACTGGAAATGAGAGAGGGGATGGTATTGAAGTTATTCTGGGCTTTGAGGGATCGGTGGAAAAAGGCAGTGTTGGAGTCCCCTAGCTTGAGCCATTTGATTATGGCTTTCTAATGGAGGAAGCTTTCTTCCTCGGAGAGCAGGGAAGAAAGCTCAGAGGAGAGGGACTTTTCCTCCTCAGCAAGAGCGGGGCAAGAGGGGTCATTTTGAAGGAGGGATTGGGTGAGTTGAAGGCTAGAGCGGCAAGAAGAGACTCTATCAGAGACATTGCCGAAGGTAGAGGAGTTCCAAGAGTGGAGGGCTTCTTTGGTGTTGTGAAGCCGATGGGCGAAAGCGACTAGAGGAAAAGAGTAACAGTGGACAAGCTTTGACCATGCTTCTATAGTTGTTCCTTGTGTTATCATGTGGCTGCCTCAGAATTGTAAGTCAATGAGACTAAACTCAGGCCCTTTAGTTTGTTGTCCATATGCCATTTTTGTTTCGTGTCCATAGCGAGCATTGCTAAGTTATTTATGTATTATACTAAGGTGAACTAATTAGAAGATTTTGGAAGAAATTTAATTAGAGAACTTTGGTACTTAGAAAATGGTTGTTGTCTGCTAATGGTTTGGAACTTTGGATAGGCTTGTGGTACATGAACGTATAGCCCCTGATGCTCACCCACATTGCCTAGTTCAAACGCCGAATCTTGTGGCAAAACTTGGTCTATCAGGCTTTTGTTAACTGCCTTCCACTGCAGTCTGTCCTCATCCATCACCAGATCACTGTCTCTCCTTTATGTTGCCTTTGCTGGAACCCAATGGAGGATATCGACTATCTTTTCTTTGCTACCCCCTTCCATTTGGAAAGTAGTCCTAGGAAAATGTTGGCCAAGGAGTTGTAGGATTCTTCTCTTCCAAAGAGAAAGGAGGGCTTGGGAAGGATACTGAGAATCTGGATTCTTCTGGTTCCCCATAATAGTATAAGCTCTTGTCTGAAACTTGCGGAAGACAAAGTTCCATTTATAAACTGTCAAACCTGAATATAGGTTACCAATATGTGTCTCTTGCTTAGGGAAGTGGAGAAGGCTTACCACTTGTCTAAATTTTGTGTGATCTCAAGATGTGTGGCCTCATTTTCTATGCTTTGGGAGGCCTTGGATCAGGCTGCAAGAACTGTGAGGTCTTTGAAGTAGTGTACCTACCTCTCGGTTTTCACAACTTATGACAAGCTGCATGCATAACAGCCAAGTTGATTAGAAAATTGTACCTCTTCATTTTTGTGACTTTTTGGAGAGAAGGCCTTTGAAGTGCAGGCAGATAAATAATGTGCACAAAGATTTTTTTCATCTATTATGAATTGGGGAATTAATGACTAGAGAATATGCTGAAGTGAGTAGAAGTGCTACAAGTAGAATTTGGTGAAGTGGGTTGGGGGGGGGGCGGGAGAAAAAAGGGGGGCAAAATACCGCAAAGAGGGGGATATGTCGCCATGTCGCTGGGGGGCGACATGACACCCCCCAGCGACACCGACATCGCGAGAAGTCGGTCGATAAATCGCCGACTTCTCGCGATAAAAGGGCGAATTTTGCCCGAATTTTTTTTAATTTCTCTCTCTTCTCTCTCTTCTCCAGAGCTTCTCTCTCTCATTTTTCGCACTTTTCACTATATTTTCGTCCGATCTTCGACATCTACGGGTACATCTTGCTTCCTTGTTGCCGGATATCACGTTGTTTCTGTCGAATCAGTAGCCGTTTCGCATAGATCTGAGAGTTTTTTCGTCAAACAGGTAACCATTCTTATCCAAGTAATTTTTCACAAAATGCATGCTATATGATGTTGGATGATTTTGAAATTAATATATGTTGAATACCATGTGCCGATCTACGATTTCACGGAGTCGGAATTTTTTTCCGCAAAGTATTTTATTTTTTTATTTTTGTGGGTAAAAAATGATATTTTGATTATCTTGTATGATTACTTTTTAAGTGATACAGTGGTTGTATGATGATAGAAAAAACATATGTGGAACTCCGTGAGCCGATCTACGGACTCACGGAGTCGAAATATTTTTTGACCCAAAAATAAGTTATTTTATTTTTCAAAAAATATCCTGATATTAATAAAAATATCAATAATTATGAAAAATGCAAAAAATAGGGGAAAATGGGGGGAAATGTTTTGAAAATTATGGAATAATTATATAAGTATTTTTCAATTGTTGGTTGTGTTGCCCATGTGGCTTCATCGCCGGTTTTGATATGGGCAACTATTTTTATAATTATATCATACATGCAATATTCATAATTTCATATATGATTGTTTATATGTGTATAAACAATTATAATGATGTTGTTATTTGTTAATATTATTTGAATGCAACAGTCATCATGTCTGCTGGTGGGAGTCAGAGGGGAACTGGGTCTTCCCAGGGTGGACGGGGACAGGGACAGGGACAGGGTCGGGGGTGGTCGGGGACAACTCCGAGAGATCAGCAGATAGGAGGGAGGATTGACCCAAAGCATGGCAATATTGTACGGCTATTGATGGAGACAAAAATAAAACCGAGTGTAATTTTTGTCACAAAAGAATATACTCGGGTGGCATCGGTAGGTTCAAGGGTCACATCACTTTGGGAGTTCAAAGGATGTGACTAAATGCACAGAGGCCCATCTAGATGTAATCAAGTTACTCGAGGATTTACAAAAACAAAAGGGGAAGAAGAAAGATGATCGGAGGAAAGTCAACGAGAGCACTAGATGATGCGGTGCGGGGACCGTCATCATATGTGGATGATTCGGATGATGATAGGGATGTTGATCCCGTTGATGTGGACGAGAGATCGGGGAGGAGAGGGATATGCGGCGGGCCATGGCGAGAGAGCAGACGATTGCACCATCGGGGAGCGGGGATATGGCCGAGCTAGAGCTACGGGAGCTGGTCCATCTCTAGGCCTACGGGGGCTAGACCTTCCGATTCTGGGGGGAGGGGTGGTGTATTTGGCATGTTTGGCGGATCACGGAGTCGGCGGGCCCCTCATACATCGGGTTCGGACCGTTCGGTGCCACTACCACGGCAACCATCCGATTATCCACGCCGTCCGGACCCGACCATGGAGCGGGATCCCGATACATTCGGGAGAAAAGGGGCCAAGCAGCCCAAGATATCCGGTGCATGGAAAGGTATGGCAAAGAAGGTAAAGAAAGCAATGTCAAAGTGGATTTATTACAATCACATCCCAAAGCAAACACAACACGAGGGTCCATACTATACGAATATGATTGATACTATTGCAGCGGCAGGCCCTCGGATATAGTGGTCCCAACCCTACGAGTTGATGACCACCCTCCTTCAAGAGGAGAAGCAAGAGCTGCAGGAGTATATTGATAATATGAAACCCTTTTGGGATACTTATGGATGCACCATCATGTCCGATGGATGGACCGGCCCGACGAGAAAGTCCATCATCAACTTCATGGTATACCGTGATTGGAGAACCTGTCTTCTTGAAATCGGTGGATGCTATCGGTCATACGAAAGACCACAGATATATTATGGGTCTCCTGCAGGATGTGATCGACCAGGTTGGTAGGAAAAATGTGGTGCAAATTGTCACCGACAATGGCTCCAACTATAAGAAGGCCGGTGAAGTGTTGATGGCTTCACCGATTATAACCTTATGTGGGCACCTTGTGTTGCACATTCAATTGACCTAATGCTGAAGGACATTGGAAAAATCAGCATTGTCCACAACACCGTTGAGAGTGCAAGACAGGTAACCAACTTCATCTACAATCATAACGTTGCTTTGGCAATGATGCGGAGATCATGTGGAGGTGAGTTGGTGCGACTGGTCCGACAAGATTTGCGACAAATTTCGTCGCCTTGAGCAAAGCATGCAAGATAAGAAGTCGGGCCTCGGATCCATGTTTGCATCGCAGAGTGGTTTGATTGGGCTTGATCCAAGTAAGATAACTATCTACTATTTCATCTTATAAATTATTATATTTATATTATGAGTTTATGATTATCTTGTATGATATTTATTGTCTATTGACTTAATGAGTTTGTGATAATTCAGCACGACCAATGGGCGCGCCGCACAAGACACAATATCATCCGATGATTTACGGAGATGTGTTATCGTAGTGTTGCGGACCATAGATCCTATAGTAAAGGTCTTGCGTATGGTGGATTCTTCCTTGAGGGGACCCACTATGCCCCACTTGTATGCATCCCTTGAGCGTATGAAGGATGCTATAAAGGCAAAGCAAACCCTAGAGGACATCGGGCTTTCTTAGATATTGTCGATGCACGATGGACAAACTCATCCGATGCATCCTCTTCATAGGGCCGGTAAGTAAATATTCGGGTTGTTGATTTGTAGTTGTAGACTTGTAGTCTTGTAGACTTGTGGGCTTGTAGCATTGTAGGTATTGGTACTTTGGTAGTTGGTACTAATTTTAAGCTTTTTTAATTATGCAAGCATATTTTCTAAACCCTAAGTATCAATATAGTCAACATTTAGGGTTGGACACAAACCTATTGGATGCCCCGATACGGGTGATAACGAAGTTGGAGCCGGATGAGATGGTCCAATCATTTTGCCACAATGAGGTGAGACATTGGGAATTTCAAACGATTAGTGAGTTGTATTAATTGTTTAAATAATTTAGATAACCAATCAATACTAATGATTGTATTATTGCAGATCAAATTGTTTAGAGATGCATTTGGGTCTTTTAGTGGAGCTGTGTCAGACAGGCGCAGAGAAACCATGGATCCAAAGTTAGATACTTATATAGTTAGATCCTTAGGGCTTAGACGCATAAATGTTTTGAGTCTTTTGACTTTTGAGTTTCTAACTTAATGTTTTTGTGATAATGCAAGCTGAATGGTGGTATCTCTATGGCAATAGTGCATCAAACTTGCGAAGATTGGCAATCGGGATCTTGTCTCGGACTTGCTCGCCTCCGGATGTGAGAGGAATTGGAGTACATTTAGCATGATCCACTCCCAGAGGAGGAACCGGTTGGGAAGCCAACGTCTAAATGACCTCGTATTTATTCACTATAATATGAGGTTGAAGCTGCAATATGCCAGGGAGCAAGGCTCGAGAATGAAAGGCAATACATCAATCTCGATGATATATTTGATGTTGCCGAAGATGACCAAGATCCCCTCACTCGGTGGATGTTGGACGGGGGTGAGCCGGTATTGGACCAACCTGGAGGGAGGCCCGACCCGTAACTAGCTCAAGCTGCAGGGGTTAATGTGGGTGAGTATATGGCCACCGAAGAGGGTCAGAGCACATGCGAGAGGCAGCCGCCACCGCCGATGAGGATTGGATGATGGCACCAGGCACGGAGGAGCCGCAGGACAACAATCCCGATGACACACTCTCGCCTAGTCAGACTGGTGGAGATGATGATGGTGGTGGTGGTGGTGGTAGTGGTAGTGGTGGTGGTGGTGGTGGTAGTGGTGGTGGTGGTGGTGGAGGCATTGGAGAGCGTATACATGTTCCACTACCAGAGACACAGCAACCCCCACCCAGATACACTGGGGAGAGTCATTTTGATCATGCCACTCAGGATTATGATCATGGTGGTGATTATCAGCGTGGTCGTCAATATCCTGATACGAGGCCGAGCCACCATCAGAGGGGAGCTGGCCATGACTATGTTAATCCTTGGGATGCGGCGATTGCGTCAATGGGGTCCATGAGCTTGGATGAGTCTGTAGGCTCCACACCAGGTTATTGGCCTACGGGTAATTATGGTGTCCCTCTCCCTCCTTCAGATGGACAGTATGATATGGGAATTAGTAACCCCTTTAGTTCTTCGTATCATGGGAGTTATAGTGTCCCCTCTAGTTCTTCGTATCATGGGAGCTATGGTGTCCCTCTCCCTCTTTCACAATCAGAGTCATTCGTACCAACAAGGGCATCTGATGGCATGCAGTACGTTCCTTGGCCCTATTCTCACTTCCCTCAAATTGGAGTTCTCATGGCAGCGGAAGATGACCGCTATAAAACTGCAGTTAATGATTACTTAGACAATTTTCAATATCGTATGAGATGGGATGAGTATGTGAATTTGTTGGGGGGCATCACTGGAGACAGTCTGAGTCAGAGGAGTTCGATCCACCTAGGCACAGTACTTGGTACTGAGAGTTTCAGATTTTATATGGTTGGATGACTTTATGTATTACAGTATTTGTACAATGAATTGTAGACTTTATATGATTTGGTTTTATGAGTTTTTAGGTTTTTAGTTTCGGGGCTTTCGTCCGCGTATAGTAGGACATGGGTTGATTAAGAACATTAGTTTAGGTAATGTTTTAGATCAAAATAACACTACCAATGTGTTTATTGGCCTCAAATTAGGCTACACATCAAATTTCAGGTCAAAATGACCAAAAAAACCCATCGAAACAGGGGTTCGATTTTTCATCGAACCCCTACCAAAAGTCGCCCGACTTTTGGCGAAATTTCGGCCGTGTCGCCAAGGAGCGACACGGCGACACAGTTCGAAATTTCGAACTATGGGTGATGGTACTCCAACTCAACCATATGGGGAAATGTATTAGATTATTCTCCTTTTATTATTATCAACGACAATAGCATCTCACTCGTTTTAACCATGTGAAATGTTAACTTGTTCTGCTCATTGATGGACATTGAACAGAGGACTCCAATTTCAAATTTCATAGCCAAATATGGTTATTCCACTGGTAGTGAACCGCTTCCTGTGTATTCTGTCCAGCTCTTGGCAAATATTGACCCATGGTTTGTGCTGTGGCGAAATGTTTATGGCCTGAATTTTTACCACATGAACAAAGTACAACAAGGGTAACTAGTCCATCAAGTATGGTTAAAACTTAACTTCTACGTCACAGTATAAACATCCATTGAGAGAAGCTTTCTCCACGGTCAGTGGACTCATTGAAGTGCTTATGCGTATAAAATGAAACATGTGATACATGACATGAAAATATAAAACCTCCATGCACTAGCAATTGGCAGTCTCTTGTGTAATAGGTGCTAAATTTTTATGGTTGACTTTGCTGAATGATGTTGTGCTGGTTGCTTTGGGTGTGTGATAATGTTCTTAAAAAACGTTTTTGGCGTTCTTTTGTTCTTTGGGAACGGAAGAACGGATTAGAGGCGTTTGATAAAATGGTTCGTTCTTCTGTTCTTTAAGAACGAACCGGTTAGAAAAGTGTTCTAAAGAACGCTTTTTGTAGAACATTAAAAAGATGTTTTTACCAAAGAACAGAAACGAAAGTGATAAAATTGGTTCAAATTGAAGCTTTAAAACGAGTTTATCAAACTCCAACTTTATTTTTTCAACCCAAAAAAGAAAAAAAAACACCAACTTATTCTATTATTAGTGCTCTGAAAATATTTTCAGAACGGATTTATCAAATGCCATTTTCAAGCAAAGAACGGTCTTTTAGCACAGAAACATTAAAAAACGGTTTTGCATAAGAACTAGTTTCTCAGAATAGAAACGTTACCAAACGCATACTTTGTGATGCGTCCAAAATCTGCTCAGCCCTTAGATCTCCTTGGAATGACTTCCAAAACGAAAGCGTCAGATGTGGCCCGACCGCTGGGGTCGGGAGTCCACCTCCGAAGGCTAAGTCAGTTGATGAACTTAATCACAAACGGCTCTGCTAGACACACAGAGCTAAAGAATGAATAACTAGAAAATGATCTAGATCATAAGCATATGAGTGTTTACGTCCAAAGGTGCGTGTATGGATCTGGTGTCCCCCTCACCTTGTAGGTAAGTAAGGTTTATATAGAGTGTACTTTCGAATCTTCTTCGTTGGATGCATTTGAGCCTTCTTCGGATAGTCGTTGGATCCTAACAGTTAGATCCGTTGAGCGATAGACTTCTACTAGTTTGGACTAGTAGAGGACTCCTGAGATAACCTCACGGTTATCTGATGATTATCCCTTCAATAGCGATAAGTGACAGCCGCCAAGTTGTGTCTGCCATCATTAGGGTAATTAACCTAATCCATAAGTCGGATTAGGGCGTGCCTGTGGTTGATTTAGTTTTCTTCATCAGCAAGCTACCTCCTGGATTCGGCTCGCTCGGAAGCGAGTTGATTCCCTTCGTCTCGACCGGGATTGAGGGTCAAACCAAGTATGAACTAGGTTCGATCATATTTCCTCCATATCACGAGCCCCCTAGATCAAGCGTTCGGTCGATCCCGAGGGCTTGGTTTTTAACTAGGTTCTTTGTCAAGCAATATAGTCTTTGCCTATTCCACTAAATGTCATATCACATTTAATGCGGTGGTCACTTTTCCTCGAGCGTTATGAGGGCAATGCCACGCGTCTTATTGCAGTCGAATGATCGTGGCTCACATAACCCAAGTGACGGTTTCCGAATGCCGGTTTTGGATTCGTGAGTTCAAACTTTCAAACTGTCTCTAAATCTCGATCGTCGATGCTAAATCAATCTCGATCGTTCACGTCCTTGAACACTCGTGCGGGTGCTTAAAAGCGGTTCATTGTCTTCGTAGGTTTCATTCTTCTTGTCTGGAATTTTGAAACTTCGTCGTTTGCTTCGTGCCTTCTCGTTCTCGAGCTTTTTGCCTCACTGAATCAGTAAGTTTACTGATCCCTTTGCAAAGTTAACTTCCTGTCTCCAGGTTTTTCTTTCTCTTTCTGTACCGTACTAAAGCTTTAGTAATGGAGGACAATAGGGTTTCTTCTGAAGCTTCCCTGGTGCCCAGCGCCAGTAATAGTAGTGGTAACGAGGCCTTTGCTTCCCTTCCTTCTGAGCAGTCGGATAGTGATAATAAAACCCTAACTGCTCTCTGGCGTGACTTCGCAGAAGTTAACCAGAAAAGATTAGAAAGAAAAGCTGAGACTTCTTCTGCCCTTCCTGAGTCTGTACCATCCACGACTCCTAGGGTGACCGCCGAGTCTTCTGGGCAGTCAAAACAAACTTCCAGGTCTAGTGGTGGACCTGGTTCTGTTCCCTCCTCCTATAAGGAGAAAGCTCTTCTTTCGGCCATCCAAGGTTTTGATTTTCTTCCTTCTTATCATCTTAGGGTTCCCAACCCTAATGAGAGGGTTGATTCGACCCTTCCGGGCGAATTTCCCCTATATATAGATGCAATGGAAAGCGGGGTTCGTTTTCCTTTTTTCAATCCTTTGTTTGCAGCCATCCTGAATCACTGGGACATTTGCCCGGGAATGTTGCTCCCTAATAGCTGGCGTCTCATCGTTGGCTTCTTGGGTTTATGCTTCGAACTTGGCATTACGCCTTCTCTGTCTCTTTTTGTGCATTTTCATCTTCTTTCTATCTCCCATCCTCCTGGTTGAGTTGTGCTCTCCAAGCATAATAAGACTGAGCTTGGCTGGAGGGGCATCATTCTTGCCAAAGGAACTTGCCCTTCCAATCACAAAGGATGGCGTGAGCGATATTTCTTCTGTCGAGCGCCTCAATCTGATCTCAACTTCTCGATCGTCTGGAAACAGTATACTTCATACTCTGAGGGTAACCGGGCCCTTCCTTTATCCAAAGAAATGAGACGGCCGTCAGGAAGATCAAATCGATTCCATGGTATCAGGAGATACATGGATTAGAGGTGGAGTACAACTTCATCCTTCAGTATTAGGGGTTGGCTCATCGTGAGCTTTTTAACCATCATCCTTCAATTTTCTAAGAGTGATATGTTTTTTGCAATTCTGATTCTTGTTCTTCTTTGCAGTGCCACCAAGAATGAACCCTGAGAATCTTCGGGCAAAGGCTGCCAGGGCCGTTGTGACAGCCGAGCAACGGTCGCCCCGAGCCTTGACTGCTGAACAAGAGGTTTCTGTTCCCTCTCCCGACCCTTCCTACAAGGGTATCAGGAACTTGAAGTCTGTGGTTGACGCTTCTGGAAAAGGGAAAAAACCAATGGTGGAAAAGCCAAATATCCCCTCCGCCGCTCGAACCAAAAGGAAGCACGATACGGTTGATGATTCCTCCCCTAAAAAATCCAAAAATGCTGAAGATTGCGAGGAGGTCTTCATGCCTCAGTGGACACTGAAGCAGACCGATAGGGCAACACAAGACCCTGAGAAAGCTACAGAATAGAGTTCTCTCGGTCTTCTGCCTGCTGATCGTCAGGCCTTTGAAGCCCTGGACGACGATGCCCTTGTTAGTCAATCCACAAGGTACCGGCCTTCTCGATCTTTCATTGATTGTTTCTCATAATTTCTTATGAGTTCTTCTGATAATCTTCTCGTCCCAGGAATGCTGTGTTGAGCTTTTATCAACACATGGAGGCATTGAGCCGGGTTGGTCGCAATGGTCCTTGTTGCAGACCTGTGAAGAGAATTTGGCAAAGGCCAATTCTGAAATAAGACCAGTGAAGGCAGCAGCCGAAGAGCTGAAGGTGAAGCATGATGAAGAGATGAGCTCCTTGAAAAAGGCCCTCGATTCTTCAAAGGCCCGCGCTGTTGCTGCCGAGCGCGAGGCTAAGAAGTAGAAGAAAGCTGCCACGCTGTTCGGTGACAGTCTTGAGTTTAAGGCCATAGAGAACGAACGTATACTGAAGATGGCTGTTCCTAGTAAACCTGAACACATCAAACCAGAGCTTCGAAGGGATTGTGTTCGGAAATAGCTGAACAACGTTCCTTTCTCTAAACGCTTGGGCGCCTTCAACCTTCAAGCTTACTGTGTGGGGGCAGAACGATGTTTGGGAAAAGATCCTCGGATCTATCCCTTTCTTTGATACAACTCCCTTCCGCGAGGTGCGTCATAAAGAAATCTTTGGGAAGCTTAAGTTGGCCTTCCCAAACTGGGCTTTGGGAGAGGAGGATCCCTTTCCTGCCGACCTGAATATCGAAGAATATCTTGCTGATGAACCGACCCTTCCAGAAGAACCTTCACAGCCTGCTGCTGAAAAGAAGACTGATGAAGACGATCCTGAGGAAGGCTCCCCTGTTAAGGACTCTTCGGGCGATAATGAGGAAGAAGCGTAGGGAGTTATTCTTTCTTTTGTTTTTTTGTAAAGGTTGATCCTCCACCATTAATGAAAAGAGAACTTTTTCAATGATTGCCTCCGTATTTCCTCATCTCACATCCAAAAGCTTGTTTTGGAAATAAATGATAAAACTTATCACTTAACTTCTTATACCTTGACGTGGGATGATCTTTAAGATATCATGAAGAGACGTTCGGGAAAGATGCTTTAGCTTCTGTATTCCCTATTGCTCCTTCATTTATTGCAAAAATTCAAACGTTTCCCTTCATTTATTGCGAAGTCCAAACGTTTCTCTGCTCTTGTATACCACTCACTTCTTTAAATGAATTGGTAATACAACCATTATTTAAATGGTGGCGCGACGGTCGGAGGTATTCTCGTACCAGGTGCTCGTTTCCACGTGGCTTCCTTATGACCGTTGATCTTGCTTTTTGAAGAATTCGAAGCGTTTCTTGGATCTGGGCCTTTGGTTCTCAACCGTCGCCTCACTACCTGAGGCTATTTAAGTCCTTCAAGGGTACTCTTCATCTATCTTGCTATCCGCAAGTTAGATTTGTGAAACGACATTCCGTCTTCTTGCTTTGCATCCGTATTTTTCGTACTCCAACAATATTTTCTATCAACTTCTGAACAAGTGAGTTTTTTTTTTTTGCTTTGTCTATCATAAATCTCCTCCTCTTCCCCTTGAGTGAACTCCACAGTAGTAATACTTGAGGTTTACTTAATGGGTACTTTGAGTAGTTCTTATTCGACAGAGAACTAGGGTTTTCCTTTTTCTTGTATGTTGTTGGATTTTCGTACTGATACTGCTTTTTTGTACTTGTAGTGCCTCCCAGAATTAATCTGAGCTTTATTAGGGCGAAGTCCTGCAAGAAGACTATTCCAGCATCGACGGAGGTTGTGTCCAGTGAGGTGATTGCATCTGGTGAATCTTCTAAGCGTGAGGGGACTGCTGTTGGTGAATCTTCAAATCAGATTCCCACAGTTTTACTGATGCTTCTCCTACGCTCCCTCTGCCTGAAGAGATCGCTCGGTCTTCTCAGGAAGATCTTGATCACTCCGTCGCTGATGGTGCTGCTGCTGCCTCTGCCGAAGAGACCATTTGGGCTTCTCCAAAGGAGACTCTTCGGACATCAGAGGCAACTATGTTGGCATCTGATGAAGGCGTGGTCCCAGCAGGCGCTGCTTCTATTTCCAACTCTAGAGCTTGTTTGGCATCCTCTTCCTCTCCTTCTTTGGAGCCGAAGGATTTTGCCACTAGGAAGCGTCGTCGGTTGGTGGAGGATGCAGCTCATCCTTCTCTTGATGTAGCTCATCCTTCTCCTCCTTCGAGGAAGTCTGAATTAGTGTCAAACGTGTTTGACAAAGCGTTGAAGTGGTGCACTGCTGCTCAAATGCCTAGCCAGAGCAGAGTTCTTTCCAAACTTCCAGACGATGACTTTATGAAGTCACTGGTGATGTAAGTTGTTCTTCATTATCTTTTGATTCTGAAGATTATTCTTTTGCTCCTGACTAACTCGGAAGTTGTTTGCAGGAGTCTCACTGGGAACTTCCACAATCAAGTGGAAGCAGCCTCTAGACTCAGTAAACTGAGTAATGAAGTTTCCAGGCTTCGGGAAGACTCCAAAGCCAAAGATGCTGAGATTGCTCGCCTTAGGATATTAGCTTGGGAGGTTGCAGGAGAAAAGAACTCTGTGATTGAGCATCTCCGTTCAGACTTGGATGATGCCAGGGAGAAGATCCGGCGACTGGAGCGAGAAGCAGGAAAGTCAGGGACCAAAGGATCTGAAGCGTTACCTCAAAGGCAAGCTGTCATTCCCTTGCCCGAATCCCTTCCAACTGACGTTCGTAGAGCTTGCATCTTCAAGTATTTACACAGTAAGCCCTTTGTTGACATGCTGAATGCTTATAACTTGCAGGCGTACCGGGATGGCGAGAACGAAGTATGAGAATCAATACTAAGAAAAGATCCTCATTTTGATACGACTCCCTACAGCGCTGATTGTCATCCTGAAGTGTTTGCCCAGTGGGTCTTCCTTCGCCCTGACTGGACCAATGATAAGATTGATTCTCCGCCCCCAGATCCGGATATCATGGATTATCTCGATGATTCCCCTGTTTATTCTCCTCTCCAAGGATTCAGTTACGAAGAACTTGGCCTGAGTACAGGTTTCATCAAAGATTAGACTTCTTCCGGCCGAGTTGGATAAAGAGTATGGAATTGTAGAGGATTTTGATAACGTGCTTTTTTCCATCTCTATTCTCCTTCTTCCTAAATTTTGTGTTGCTTCTTGACTCTTGTGTTTGTTCTGGCAAAGCTGTTCCGATCTTGTTTGATTTCTTAACAATCACCGATGATGACTTTCTTTCTTTTTTGACCGAACGAAGATTGTATCTCAACTCTTGTAATCTCATGTGTATGTTTGATGTAAAGGTTGGCCCCTTCTGGTCTTTCGAAGAAATAAGAAATTAACTTCATCCTGAACTTTGCCAGTCACTTGAGTCGCTGTTGCACCAGGTCTTAGTTGTTCAAAACAATGCCTTTACTTAAAGATTTCCTGAGAAATACAATAAGTCTGAGAAGGAACTCACTCGGGTTTTAAACCGATGTCTTTACTTAAGGATTTGTGGAGAAATTCAATAAGTCTGAGAAGGAACTCACTCGGGTTTCAAACTGATGCCTTGTAGAAGGAACTCACTGGGGTTTTAAACCGATGCCTTTACTTAAGGATTTCCGGAGAAATTCAATAAGTCTGAGAAGGAACTCACTCGGGTTTTAAACCGATGCCTTTACTTAAGGATTTCCGGAGAAATTCAATAAGTCTGAGAAGGAACTCACTTGGATTTTCATCCGATGCCTTGTAGCTGGATCTGTTCTTGAGTGTGGTGTATGATGCCCCCCAATCAAAAGATAATTGTTGAAAACCAATAATTGCATTGATTGAGTTGAAATTGGTTACATCACGAACAAAATTGAAATCATCAAGGATAAATTTTTTTGAGATGCCTGGCATTCCACGAATGATCCAACTCTTTCTGGGTGGTGATGTTCTTCAGCTTGTAAGCTCCTGAACCGACTAGTTTTACAACCATATAAGGTCCTTCCCAGGAAGGGTCCAATTTTCTTTGATGTCGTGGATCCGAAGCTAAGGTATTTCTCAATACCAAACTCCTGCTAGGTACCGACGATTCTTTACTCGGGTATTATAATGTGACGCTATCCTCCGTTGATAATGTTGAGTTCGTGCTATTGCCTTTGCTCGAACTTCATCCAACAAATCAAGACTATCAAGGAGTCCTTGCTCGTTCGCTTTTTCTTCGAACTCTCTGTCCCGCAATGTTCCCGCCATTATTTCCACAAGTGCCAATGCTTTTGATCCATAAGCTAACCTGAATGGAGTTTCTCCTATGGGTGTTCGAACCGTAGTTCGGTCAGCCCACAGTACATTATGCAGCTCTTCGACCCATAAGGCTTTATCGGTCTCAAGTCTTCTCTTTATCCCCTCAAGCAGCGTTCGGTTAGTAACCTCTACTTGTCCATTGCTCTGGGGGTATGCCACTGATGACATACGATGCTCGATCATGTAAGTTCCACAAAATTGCTTAAATTGTGGGCAATCAAATTGAGTGCCGTGATCAGTGATGATTATCTTTGGATCCCAAAGCGATATATGATCGATTCAAGCACAAACTTCTCCACTTTTCTCTCAGTGATTGTTGCCAGGGCGCTGGCCTCAACCCATTCTGTGAAGTAATCAATTGCTACCATCAGATATTCTCGTCCGCCTGACACCTTGGTGAATTTGCCCATAATATCAATTCCCCACATCGCAAAAGGAATGGGATCCAGAATTGAAGTCATGGTTTCCGCCGGGCGTTTTGATACTGTAGCATGGATTTGACAATTGCTACACCGACGAACATACTCAATAGCAGCCTGTTGGATCTTAGGCTAATATAACCCAAGTCTCAGAATCTTGTGTGCCAGGGCTCGTCCACCCATGTGAGCTCCACAAATTCCTTCATGTACTTCGGCCAGAGCCGACTCCGCTCCTTCGGGACCTAAACATCTTAGAAGGGGTCCAGAATCAGATCTTTTGTACAACCTTCCATTTTGCATAATGAATCTCGCTGATCGTACTTTAACCAATCGGCCTCTTTTGGATCCTTCTGGTAGTTTGTCATCTCTCAGATATTCAACTATTAGATCCATCCAGCAACGCTCTGCTTCTATATAAGAAATTTGTTTCTCATGATAACTTGGAAATGTTATCTCTTCAATGCACACCGACGGGTCAAATTTTTTTTCCTTGGCATTGGCTAATCAATCTGCCACTGTGTTTTTTGTCCTTGGAATCTGACATACTTTCAAATTCCTGAATTCTTTTTGAAATGCTTGCACAATTGATATTTCTGCAAGCGAGGTTCTTTTATACCATACTCCCCCTGAACTTGGTTGACAATAAGTTGAGAGTCACTATAAATAGTTACATCTGCTATTGCCAATGCTTTTGACAACCTAAGTCTAGCTATCAGGGCTTCATATTCTGCCTCATTATTGCTAGCTTCGAATGCAAATCTTAATGCATATCGAATAATAAATCCTGCTGGACTCTTCAAGAGAATTCCAGTTAAGCATTATACGTCCCGAACAGTTTTTGGTGCTTCCATGTCAATTAGAGCCTGTATTTTGGCTGGATTAGCCTCAATACCCCTTTGTGATACCATGAATCCCAAAAATTTGCCTGAAGACACTCCAAAGGCGCACTTTTGCGGATTCAGCTTCATTTGATACTTTCGCAGTTCTTGAGAATACTTCGTTAAATCTGCAATATGATTTGCTCTTGTAATGCTTTTTACCAGCATATCGTCAACATAGGCTTCGACATTTTTCCCGATTAGGTCCTTGAATATCTTGTTGACGGCCCTCTGATATGTAGCTCCTGCATTTTTCAGGCCAAATGGCATGACTTTATAATAGAAGCTTTCACGATCAGTCATGAAAGCTGTAAACTTTTCATTCTCCTTATTCATGAGGATTTGATTATACCCTGAGTAGGCATCCATGAAACTTTTCATATCCTGCAGTCGCATCTATCAAGAGATCAATCCGTGGCAACGGATAGCAATCTTTAGGGCAAACCTTGTTGAGGTCTGTGTAGTCTGTACACATCCTCCACTTCCCATTCGACTTTTTGACCATTACTACGTTGGCCAACCAGATTGGGCATTCAATTGGTTCTATGAAACCAGAACTCTTCAGTTTTTCAACTTCGCCCCGAACGGCTTCGTATTTTTCTATAGAGAAATTTCTCCTTTTCTGGATAACTGGTTTCACCTTTGGATCTATCCAGAGTTTATGCTCTGCAACTGTCCGATCAATTCTTGGCATGTCTTCGGCAGACCATGCGAATACGTCACTATTATGTTGAAGAAAAAACTTCAACTCTTCTTTGAACTCCTCCAGCTGTTCAGACCCGATATAGGTAATCCTTTTTGTGTTATCCGTAAACAACTGGATTTGCTCATGCTTTTCCACCGGTTCGGGCCTTTGCATTTCTGCTTCTTCCCGATCATCTCGAACTTCTATTGGTAGGGCAGTCACCTTCCTTGGGCCCTCATTGTCCTTCAAATAGGCAACATAACATTGCCGAGAGATCCTCTGGTTAGATGAAACTTGACCAATTCCCATCTCAGTCGGGAATTTTATCTTCAGGTGTTTTGTCGAAACAATAGCACCTAACTTGGACAAAGATGGCCGTCCGAGAATAATGTTGTAAGCTGGAAGTTCCCGAACCACCAAAAAATTGATGCGGACGGTAGTCTCTTTGGGAAAACTCCCAATCGATAGGTCCAACTGGACAGATCCCTCCGCTATTGCAGATGATCCTGCAAAGCCATATAAATGCGTGGATGATGGCTCCATCAAGTCTTCATCCACCTTAAGCTTTTGATACACTTTATAAGATATTAGGTCAGCTGCAGACCCTGTATCAACTAAAACTCTATGTATTTCCTGGCGTGCGATCTCTACCTTGATGACCATGGCATCATTATGAGGTAGACAAACGCCTCTTTCATCTTCTTCGCCAAAGGTGATAGAATTTTCACCATTTGGCCTCTTACACTTCTGCGTCTCTCCGGTCCCAACAAATTTAGATTTTGCCTTCAACCTCAGGAGTGATTCGGGTTTGGGGCCTCCAAATATGGTAAGGATCGGTGACCCAGTAGCATCAATCACCTCCTTACCCTTTTTAGATTTCGGAGCCTCCTTCGGTTGTTCTGAGCTAACTGAACGATCCCTTTTGGGATCAGCTTCACGTGGCTCCTCTCTTCTTCTATTAACAAAATTGGACAAATGTCCCTGAGATATTAATCTCTCAATATCTGCCTTCAAATGACGACAATCATTAGTATAATGATCGTAATCCTTGTGGAAATGACAATATTTTTCTCGATCCTGTTGCTCGCCAGGCTTTAAAGGAATCTTTGGGGCCACTTCAAAATATTTCGCTTCTTAATGATATTTAAGATATCAGCCCGAGGAGTATTTAATGGAGTATACTCACTTTTACTGGGAGATCTCTGCCGCCATGCCTGAGGCTTTCCAACTCGATCACGAACATTCTGCTTTGGCTTCTGCTTGTTCTCAGGAGCCTTTTGTTTTTTGGTGGAGGCTTTATTGTCCCCCTGGCGCGCATCTAAGATCTCCATGACTTCAGCCTGCTTTTGGCATTTCTGTACCAACTCAGCATAAGTTGTAGGCATATCCTGTAGTAATAACTCCAGGAGTCTTCGGTTAGTGAGTCCAGTGAACAAAGCAGTTTTAGCTACTTGCTCATCCAGATTCTCTATCTCCATTGTAACTCTATTGAATCTTTTCAGATATTCTCTGATCGATTCGCTTTTTCCTTGTCTAATGGTAAACAAGGTTTCCTCTGTCTTCTTGACCTGGATTCCACTCTGGAATCGCCCTATGAATTTGCGCGCCAACTCATCAAAATTTACGATCCTTCTTGATGGGAGGCGGGTTATGAAGAACCCACCGAATAGAACAATCAGCAAATAAGAGAAAAGAAGAACATAATAATAACAACTAAGAGAAAAGAAAGACACAATAATATATGGGCAAGAGAGAAAACTCCACTATAAATAAAGAAATATCCAAGAGAAGATATTTGGGATGATTAAAGAAGAAGGAAGAGGCATTCTTTTATAGCCTCTTCCTCTCCACATATTCCCACATCAGTCGATGTGGGACTAATATTACAACAATCTCCCACTTGGAGATTAGATTGAGAACCAATCAATCTCCACACCAGTCTCTATCTTGCCACCACCATGCTGTCTATGTCTCTGTCAAGCCATACAAGGATCTGCACCAAATGAACTTGCCAGTATTGATTGCTTTTGTCAATGCATCTGCTAGGTTCTCTTTTGTGTGGATTTTCTGTATATCCACCCTTCCGTCTTCCACCACTTCACGAACAAAATGATAGTGTACTTCTATGTGTTTTGTCCTGGAATGAAAAGCTGAATTCCTTGCAATGTGCAAGGCACTCTGACTGTCACAATACTAGAGAATCTTCTCGTGTTTGTGCCTAAGTTCTTCAATGAATCTTCTTATCCAGATTGCTTCTTTACAAGCTTGTGTAGCTGCCATATACTCAGCTTCTGTTGTAGACAGTGCTACAACTGTCTGTAGTTTAGATACCCAGCTCATAGCTCCTCCTGCAATTGTAAACACATAGCCAGTAGTGGATTTCCTTTTATCAAGATCCCCTGCAAAATCAGAATCAACATATCCTCTAACAGTAAATTCAGATCCTCCATAACATAGAGCAGCATCCAAGGTTCCTTTAATGTATCTTAGGATCCTCTTCACTATAATCCAATGCTCTTGTCCTGGATTCGCCATATGCCGACTAATCACTCCCACTGCATGTGCAATGTCCGGTCTTGTACATATCATAGCGAACATCAGACTTCCCACTGCTGATGCATACGGTACTCGAGACATCTCCATCCTCTCTGCTTCATTGCTAGGACACATACTTGAGGATAACTTGAAATTAACGGGAAGAGGAGTAGAAATTGGCTTACTGATCTTGCATATTGAAGCGGCGCAAGACTTTCCTTAAGTAACTCTTCTGAGATAGCCAAATCTTCCTGTTATTTCTGTCTCGGTGAATTTGCATCCCTAGAATCTTGTTTGCGGGTCCTAGATCCTTCATTTCAAATTCCCTAGCCAATCGAGCCTTTAATTCTACGATCCGATCTTTGTTGGGGCCCGACACCAACATATCATCGACATACAACGATAAAATGATGAAATCATCATTACCAAACCTCTTGTAATACACACAAGGGTCTGAAGCAAGTCTGTTGTATCCAAGGCTCAATATGAAGGAATCAAATCTCTTATACCAACATCTTGGCGCTTTGTTTTAAGCCGTATAGAGATTTGTTCAACCCGCAAACCAAGTTCCCCTTTTTCGATTCTTCAAAACCTTCGGTTGGAGCATATAGATTTCTTCTTCAAGATCTCCATGAAGAAATGCAGTTTTTACATCTAACCGCTCAAGATGTAGATCAAACGTAGCACAAAGTGCCGAACTATCCGGACAAGTAGTAAGTCGAACCCTTTGGAGAAAAGATTTCGTGAAATCAACACCTTCTTTACGAGCATATCCTTTGATCACCATTCTTGCACGATATCGCTCTACTTGATCATCATTGTTTCGTTTGATCTTGTAAACCCATTTGTTACCAATGGGCTTCCTTTCGTGCGGTAAAGGTACAAGCTCCCACGTCTTATTCTTATGAAGAGCTTCTAGTTCTTCCTGCATAGTTGCCATCCAAAGTGATGCTTCCGAGCTATCAATCGCTTCTCCGAATGTTGATGGCTCACCATCTTCCGTTAGAAGACGGTATGCAATGTTGCTCTCCATAATATAATTAGACTGCCAGGTTGGTGTATGTCTTTCACGAGGTGACCGTCGAACTTCTACAGTTGTAGACTCAACGGTACTTGTTCCTCATTTTTTCGATTCTGCTCTCGGAAGAATTTTCTGGATTGGACTTCTCTTCCTCCTGAACTCGTTGTACTCTCCGGAATTTCTATTAAAATGCTACTCACATCTTCCTTTTGCGGCTTATCTTCTCGCAAAAATGACATCTCTCGCGATGACGACCTTGTGGGCGTGGGATCCCACAATCGATACCCCTTGACTCCATCAGCATTTCCCAAGAATCTGCATTTTCGGATTTTGGATCCAACTTCGAAATTTCTTGGGGATGATACATCACGTACACAGGACTCCCAAATGTGTGCGGCGTGAATAATCAAGCGGCTTGCCAGTCCACATCTCCATCGGTGTCTTCAAATCAATCGATCTTGTTGGTGATCGATTAATCACATAGCATGCAGGTGTTTACGGCTTCGCCCAAAAGGACTTAGCCATACTTGCGGTTCTCAACATGGCTCTCGTTCTTTCGAGTAGAGTTCTATTCAACCGCTCCGCTACTCCATTCTCGTTGAGGAGTGTAAGCCACCGTGAGTTGTCTATTGATGCCTTCTTGATTACAAAACTCAAAGAAGTCATCCCCTGTATATTCACCGCCATTGTCTGTCCTGAGGCACTTGATTTTCTTCTCAGTTTCTCGTTCAACTTGCGCTTTGAATGTTTTGAAAACTGAAAACACATCTGAGTTCTTCTTGATAGGAAACACCCAACATCTTCCGGAATAATCATCAATGAAAGATATATAGTACCTTGCTCCTCCCGGAGATGTAACCGGTGCTTGCCATACATCGAGTGAACTAATTCCCGGTAACACTTTTACTCCGGAATCGGATGCATTGAACTTCAATCTATCTTTGCTTGCTTGTAACACAGTGCTCACAAAAGGGTAATGAAACCTTTGTGAGACCCGAGAGTAATTTCTGTTCTGCGAAAACCTTTAACCCTTGCTCTGACATGTGGGCCAATTTTCGATGCCACACTTTTGTCATCTCTTCTGCATTACCGGTTGATGCAACCGATGCTTCGCCTCCGGACATGTTTCTCCCATTAATTCGTACAAATTTGCGGCGCCCCTTTCGAGCTTTCATTATAACTAGCGCTCCTTTGACGATCCTCATCATTCCATTTTGGATGCGTGTTTTGCACCCAATTTCATCTAATTGTCCCAAAGACAATAGATTCTTCTTTAAGCCCTTCACATGCCGCACATTTTGAATAGTGCGTACCATACCATCGTACATCTTCAACTTGATGGTGCCAACTCCAACAATCTCCAAGGCATGATCATTTCCCATGTACACAGACCCTGTAGGGATAGGTTCATAAGTTTGAAACCAATCTCTGCGAGAGGTCATGTGCCATGTTGCTCCCGAATCCAAGATCCAAGCATCACTATGTTCCAATCTATCCTTGGCTGCCATTGCTGATTCGCTGTAAAGAATATCTCCTTCAGCAATGCACCCTTGAGATGTCTCTGCCTTATCTACACCCTTTTTGAATCGACACTCATTTTTGAAGTGTCCCCTTTTGCCACAATTGTAGCCCTTGAAAATCTTCTTACCCCTGGATTTTGACCTCCCTTGATTGTGACTCCCACTGGAATCACGTTCCGTTGACCTTCCTCGAGTCATAGACAAAGCTTCTGCTTGTTGTGAGCTTGCCTGTCTATCTTCCCTGCCTTTTCGTCTACTTTCTTCTTCAAGAATTGTAGCAGCGACATCATCAAATACCAAATAATCAGAGAGGATATTACTGGTTAAATTGATGATGATTGGGTCATATGAATCTGGAAGACTTTGGAGTAGAATTTCAGCACGTTCCTGTGGTTAGTGAGTCCAGTGAACAAAGTAGTTTTAGCTACTTGCTCATCCAGATTCTCTATCTCCATTGTAACTCTATTGAATCTTTTCAGATATTCTCTGATCGATTCGCTTTTTCCTTGTCTAATGGTAAACAAGGTTTCCTCTGTCTTCTTGACCTGGATTCCACTCTGGAATCGCCCTATGAATTTGCGCGCCAACTCATCAAAATTTACGATCCTTCCTGATGGGAGGTTCGAAAACCACTTCTGCGCAGCTCCGGTTAAAGATGAACCAAAAACCCTGCAGAGAATTTCGTCAGAATTACCTGCAACTGCCATAGTCTGCTGATAATAACCGATGTGGGCCGTAGGATCTCCGGAGCCATCGAAAGTAGAAAAAGCCGGCAAACGGAAATTGTGAGGAAACTGATGTCCCGCAATTGGCTCAGCAAAAGGAGTCTTTCGAATAACGGAATAGATATCATCAGTTATCCTTCCTCTAGCCAGTTGTCCCAGCTTCTGATTAATATTG
This sequence comes from Hakea prostrata, assembly GCF_041222555.1. Classification (NCBI taxonomy): domain Eukaryota; kingdom Viridiplantae; phylum Streptophyta; class Magnoliopsida; order Proteales; family Proteaceae; genus Hakea; species Hakea prostrata. Next base: position 73,989,928 of record NC_142601.1, on the reverse strand, counting down.
GCCAATTCTTGACCGATGTGAGTTGAATGATCTTCCGCAACACGATCACGACCTCGAACAAAACAATCATCACGAGCCACTCGATCATCACAAATGGCCCGCTCGTCGCGAACGTTCCGCTCATCGCGAACTGCTCGATCATCACGAACGGCTCGTCTAACGGTTGGTGAGTGAGTTTTCACTCCTGTATCCAACCTCGTATTTGAATCGGTTGTACTTTCCTGTGGTCTGTCAAACCGATCGTCTCGCTTAGGTAAATCATCAACTCTCCTAGGCACTCGGTCACCTTCACGAAAGTTCTGACCGATTTTCTTCAGTAAATCTTTGATCCCATGGTAATACACGCCTCCCTGAATTGTGATGATCAGGTTCTTGTGGTAATACCACTCGTCTGGTTAGCACGCGGAGTGCTTGACTCACCTCCAAAAGTTGGATCTTCACTTGATTCAATTGATCCTGGAGTGCCTCTGAAGGATCGTGTCCCCCTTGACCGCCATCTACTTCGAGAGGTGGTAAACTTCCCTGTGGAATGTCTGGATTGTTTCCTCCAGGAATTTGAACACCAGTATCGCGTTGTGCAGCAGCTGTTGCTGCGGTTGCTGCTGCTGCGGCTGCTGCCGATCTAGTCACCATAGCTTTCTAAATCTTTCCCACAGACGGCGCCAAATGATGTGTCCAAAATCTGCTCAGCCCTTAGATCTCCTTGGAATGACCTGCAAAACGAAAGCGTCAGATGTGGCCCGACCGCTGGGGTCGGGAGTCTACCTCCGAAGGCTAAGTCAGTTGATGAACTTAATCACAAACGGCTCTGCTAGACGCATAGAGCTAAGGAATGAATAACTAGAAAATGATCTAGATCGTAAGCATATGAGTATTTACGTCCAAAGGTGCGTGTATGGATCTGGTGTCTCCCTCACCTTGTAGGTAAGTAAGGTTTATATAGAGTGTACCTTCGAATCTTCTTCGTTGGATGCATTTGAGCCTTCTTCGGATAGTCGTTGGATCCTAACAGTTAGATCCGTTGAGCGATAGACTTCTACTAGTTTGGACTAGTAGAGGACTCCTGAGATAACCTCACGGTTATCCGATGATTATCCCTTCAATAGCGATAAGTGACAGCCGCCAAGTTGTGTCTGCCATCATTAGAGTAATTAACCTAATCCATAAGTCGGATTAGGGCGTGCCTGTGGCTGATTTAGTTTTCTTCATCAGCAAGCTACCTCCTGGATTTGGCTCGCTCGGAAGCGAGTTGATTCCCTTCGTCTCGACCGGGATTGAGGGTCAAACCAAGTATGAACTAGGTTCGATCATATTTCCTCCATATCACTTTGCTTCTTATGTGGCCAGGTCATCCCTAAATTGAGTATTGTTTACTCTCATCCAATATGTAAGTAACAGTGGTGAAACATTAATCCCAAATAGCTGGCTGCTTTTGGATTGGATTTGATAGGTTGCATCAAGTTGTGACACCCCTGGTGATCATGTCAGCTAGATGGGCATTTCTGTGGTATAAACTATACCCATAAGAACTATTGCTTTCTCTTCCCCATCCCTTTGACAGAAAACCAAACTTTTTTTTTGGTCGGTGGTGTGACAGAAAATCAAACTGAATACTATTGATTGTTCAATGGGCAACCCTGAATATTTGGTATTGGTGGTGTAAGTAGAGATGGTGAAGAGATTTTGACATCAGTATTCTCAGGCTGATTGGGCTAGGTGACTTATCATTGGTTGATGTCATATCTGTTTCTATTTCAATCTGCCTTCCTTCTGCTGTAGACTTGATCCATCTTGATATCAAATGGTTCTTCCACTTCGGAAATCTGATATTTGGAAATGTTGACCAGGACTTTTGAAGGTTAGATCATTTTTAGCTTATAAAACCTTGAGCTGTAGTCCATGCTAGGAACATGAATTGACCATACATATCAAATTACTTTTGAGCCTTGTTGAGTGCTCCTACATCCGATAAGTTATTTTCTTTGTCATAAAGATTAGTTATTTTCTTTGTCATAGAGCTATCTGGTCCTTCATCTTGAAATTTTATCTATTCAGATATTTACTAAGCATAAAGCTTCACAGAATGCACCCACAAGTACAACTCAATATATGAATTGAACTGTACTAGAAAAATGATTCATCTAGAATAATCTTTCTCCCTTCGACAACACCCCCTCCAATCCCCCAACCCCCCATGGAAAAGAAAAAACACTTCCAAAAAAAAGGAAAAAAAAAAAGAAAGAAAGAAAGAAAAAAAAAGATGACGAACCTTTATGTTCATGATACCACAACAGAACATTAAGGTAGAACGTGATTTGGCTTTCTCCTGTCGAAGATAGAGGTAGTCTGTGACAAGAGTGTTCTTCACATTATCTTCTGCTGCTAACAAGTATATTAGGCAATTTGGGAATACGTGCTATGCATTTATGCCAACATAACGGTCAGCAATTTTCTGGTGAATTCAATTGAGCAATGTCTTCTATTGGAGGTTAACTCATACTGAAGTTTGCTTCATATCGTACTTTAATGAGGGAAAGTGAGGAGAATGTAACCTTAGCTGCAGCTGTGTGTTTCAATGCACTTTGTTAGACAGAAAAGCTGGTTTTTCCAATGCTTTGGAGAAATTGAGAAAAATGAACGACAACTGCATATATTTCCACTTTGGAATGATTGTGCTGACATTACATTTTTGGTAGAAAGAACTCCGTTCAGGAGTGTGGCCTACACCAGCACTCCCATGAGTGTATCTCTCTACTCACATATGAAAGACATATCTGCTCCCTTGTTTTACGGAGGAGAGAGAGAGGATCACAAAACTACTTCCCTAGTCTTTATGTTTGTTTCTCATTCTTTGGCTGGCTCAAATCCTTTCCAATTATAAACCATAATGATGCTGTTGTATGCCATGTGACTAAAATGATTTTCGGGTTCATGACAAAAAATTGTGTTTTCTGATTAGGTTGAAGTTTCAAAGAAGAAACCTAGCAAATCTTTATATGCAAAAGTCACTGACACCGGCATTGATCCTAAAGTTGCTGCAAAAAGACTTAATGTTGACTGGGATTCAGCAGCTGAGATTGAAGATAGTGATGCCAGTGATGATGCTGATGTTCCTCCTGCTGTGGTGTGCCTCTACTCCTATTGACCTTTAAACAAGTGTTTCAGTTATTTGGACTCAAATTGATATTGGCAAAATTACTAATGTCTCAACCAAAATACAGCCACTGGGGGGCAGTCCTCCCCATTAATCAGTGTAGGTTGGAAGTCTCATCTCAATGATCTGTCTTACATGGAGTGAGACAGACCCACGCATTCACCAAGTGTTATCACCATGAACATTTTTTACTCTTGACTTGATGAATTGGTATATGAATTTTTGTGCTAATGCTCATGCAGGGGTATGGTGCATTGTACTTGGTCACTGCATTTCCCGTCATCATTGGAATCTCTGTCGTGTTGATTTTATTCTACAATTCTCTCCAGTAGACGACCACTCCCCTCCCTTGCCCTCCAAGCTATTTTAATTGCGGGGATGCATAACCTTAATGGTCCGGAGAGAGGATCAGGTTTTGATGGCCATAGTTCTTCTCAAAATGCCAAATTAAAGAGGTCTTCTTAAGGTAAATAGCCAGGTTGAAGCCTATCACGAGATGCGTCCATGCTATCATTATATTTGTTGTTGGGAGAACACCGAATTTCCTGTGATAACTGAAAGCAAATGTGTTGAATGGACTATGACGTTTTTATCTGGGGTTTAATGTAAGTTATGTAACAGAATACCCGATGTACATAGGGGGCACTTTTTTACTTGAAGCTATTTATTCTTTTTGTATGAAATGTAGAACTTTTTTTCCCAAGGAGATTGAACAGCAGGAGAATATGGGATACCCGAGGTTCTCAGGGTATGACTGAACCTTTGGAATGAGTATAAATTGCTTGTACACATTGATGCCTTGACCCTAGCTTAATTTTTTCATATGCTACTGAATTATGAAATATTTTTTTGTCATAGTCCACCCAATTGGAATGAGATACGTTCAAAGAGGATGCATGAGTGGTGAGGTGAGTATCCTAATATGATCAGATCTTTTGTCGACATACTAACTGGTATCTTTGCTGAGATCTATTTTATTTTAGCTTTTTTGGGGGTGATGGAGGGGTGTCGGAAAGTAAAGATATTATTTTTGTCCTTGAGAATCACGATCTTAATAGGCCCTAAGAACCTAAATCCAACTCGAAACTGCAAGCATTTTCCTTTACCCACCTTAATTTTTGCTTTTCTTTGTTGAGGTGTTAATATTTTGAAATGGGTGTGTAACATATACACAATATGTTTAATCGAGGTGACGGCACATCATAATATTAATAAGGTGGCGTGTAGTCAGTTGTGCTTTGGGGACTTGTTAATGAGATCTTCAAAGCTGACCAAAGTAATTAAACATTCGTTTAATAAGCCACTCATTTCTATCCTTTCAGACTACCTTTTTGATTTTTGGGTCATTGTCTTTCCAGACTCATATAAGGGTAGCTCGATCTTCTGAGATGTGGGAGAAGCATGATATAAACTTAAGCAGCAGTGCTGTGCCAGTCTGCAACTGTTTCCTTCTTGTTTTGACTACTGATGACCAGTGATGGAAACATACATGCAGGTCACTTACAAGAACTAAGAAGCAAGAAGCAAGTCGACCTTTTGACAACCTTTCCCTCACTTTCCCATTCACCTCGAGACACGTCTTCCATCATTCGACTTCTGGAACTATTATTTTCTCATCACTTGTTATAAGAATAATCTTACACGGATCCGACCTCTTTTATCTCTGTTGTCTTTTATTAGTTAAAATATAATTCAGCCACTTGCATTGATGATGATAAGTTTGCAATGAAGGATTTCACTTAGTCCATCACAGCATGCGTTAATCTTGTTGAAGTAATCTTTGCTGCCATGATTTCAATTAAGTTGAATTTTTAACAGCAAGGAGAGTTCGTTACAGCAGCAAAACAGAGTATTCTGGACAGCAGCAGAAACAGAGTATTTTCTGGGATGTTATTCTGTTAATCTTTATTCTACGAACTAGATCAGCCTTTAAAAGGCACACACATAAAGGACTCATTTATACATATGACTGTCCTCTAATTCTTGAAACCAGTCAACGTTGAAGATGTTGATCAGTTATCTTCGTTTTAAATCTGGGTTGTCCAGAGCACATAGTGAAGAAAATTATTAACGGAGTGCATTCGTTCAGATAACAAACATGGGTTCTAGCAAGTGGGCAATAGTTGTAATTAGATTAGAAAAAGATTGATTGAAAACTATTCCTTACCCCCTTACAGGCATTAATTTTCTAAATTATATGATTATTAGAAAATTGGGCAAATGATACATATGATTATCAAAAAATCATTCTATCTCCTAAACAAATCTTGGATTGACATTTTCTTCTAAAAACTCGTGAGAGAAGACTACCCTAAGCCCATGAAATAAGACTACCTTCATATAGTCAACTTACTGAGAACATTATAAGAGAGTCTGAAGCTTTAACCGCAAAAAAGAAATAGAATAGAATAGAATAGAATAGAATAGAATGCAGCTAGCCATAAAATTAAATTAAGAAAACAGCAAGCACTAGTGACCTAGCCGAAGCCTATCTTTGTAGTTATCACCCAATATATTTCAAAATCACCTCCCCTTTTTTTTTTTTTTTTTTTTTATTCCTTTCTGAGAGGTAGAGACCCGATACTCATGCTTAATGTTAAGAGGAAGTAAACGGAGTATAAATAGTTACATGATATCTATAATAGAGAATCACGATGCATATTTTCTTTTTCTTTTCCTCAACAATTAATAGGTAAGGGAAGGTAGAAGGTACTAATTAGAAGTTTAATCTGGAGACCTCAGATAATGAACATAGGCTTGAGAGTAGTATGTATACATCTCACCAACTACAAATACATGCACTGAGAAGGTGATGTACTAACTAGCTAGGAAGTTTAACCTGGAGACCTCAGATGAACATAGGCGGCCTGAGAGTAGTGCATCTCACCAACTACAAATACATGCATGCACCACTGAGGTGGTCATGGACTCATGAGATTAGGACTGAGGAGAACCAATAAATTATATATGATTTAGTATGAAGGTTTCCTCCAGCCAGTCAGAGTCAGGTCAGGGATTCCCGAAAAGGAAAAACCACGTTCTGGCCAGTCCCATTCAATTAGATTATCTTGGAGATTTAGCTATAAATTACCTTAGCTCGTCTGGTCAATGTATTAATGCTAATTAGATATTTAGGAGTTCACTTCCAATGTGAAGGCACGAACATCCCACAGATAATTATATTAATTTTCATATCCACCTAAAGAAATGATTTTAATTATGTACATGATTATGAAGAATAATATACATGGAAATCACTACTACGAAAATCACTACAGGGTCAAAACATTGGTGCTTGCCACGTAGTAGTGATCATTAATAAATGTTGATAATATCTTATATCTTCTTCCTTCCCTTACCTACTGCATGTCCTTGGCCGCCTTCAAATACCCCAGAGCACCTACTGCATGTCCTTGTCCTCCTCAGAAGACTTCCAACACTTCATCCTCGATCAAAATGTCGAAATACTCTCAGGAAATAGATTACATATGCTATGAAGAAGAAGAAGAAGATGATTTATGTATTAGTATTGAAGGCTTCCATGGGTCTGAGCAGCCGGGCTTCCATAAAGAAACAGTTCGATCACCAATGCTGAAGGAGAAGCAGATATCGGTTGATCCAATATCACTAAAACAATCAACGAGGCATGAAGGTCCTCCCTTGTTGCCACTCATTGTTACTTCCTTCACAAGTACTGCCGGCCCAGTACTCTACCCTCCACCATTGCCACCTTCAAAGCACAAGTCAGTAAGTGCCAGCTTACCCAGTTCCGCAACAGCTTCACCTCGTTCTTCTGGAGTAGTGCCTCAGACGAAGAATGCCAAGAAAGGGAGAAGCCAAGCAATCCAGGCGGCTTCTCTGGGTCTCTCTCGTTTTGCTTCAGAAAGTCTACTACTCAGAAGCAAGTCATGTGGTGAGGGACGAGCTTCTTCTCCTTCAGACGAATTTGATCTTTTCTCCGGAAAGTTACCTAGTCCTCCCAAGCACGATGTTGAAGAGGATGATGGCTACTACCGAGAATACAAACGCGATGATCATGTTGGTGGGATTGGGAAGAAGGTTATTAGCAGAGTCGACAAGCGTGACAGTACTGAAGAACAGGAAGATGGCTACTACCAAGAATACAAACGCGATATCAGTGGTAAGAAGGTTAGAGACACTAATACTAATACAGGCCGCTACAAGGATGAAATAGACATTTTTAAGTGTGGAAAATGTTTGTTCTTGCCAGCTTTTGGTAAGGGAAAGCCGGTGAGAGCCAGAAAGCTGGAGGAAGCAGGAGATCATCAACCAGTAGTAGTAGTAGAGGAGGAGGTGAGGAATGTGATCTCAAGATCAGTTTCTTTGGAGAAGTTTGAATGTGGGTCGTGGACATCATCGGCTATAATGAACGAAGATGATAATGATGACCGAGAGTCCATGCATCACCTCTATTTTGATCTGCCATTGGAGCTGATTCAAAACTGCGGTAACGACGCGAATTCCCCTGTTACAACAGCTTTCCTCTTCGACAGCGATCGAAGTGGAGCCCTTAATAATAATAATAATAATAATAATAGCTCATCATCAAGAACAGAAACGAGGAACCCACGTGAATCATCTCGCTATGTTCGAATTTCTTCCACCGGATCATCATCAAGTTCTTGCATCACACCACGTTTGCGTAAGGCAAGAGATGACTTCAATGCATTCTTACAAGCACAGAATGCTTAGATTTTTGTATAAAACCATTGCTTAACTAATTGCTTCTGCGTGGTATCTTATCGTACATCAACATGATTAGTACTCGCTTCTTTTTGAGTTTTGTACCGTAATTATTAAGTGTCCCTGGATCTCTCCCTCTCAAAAGGATCATTTTCTTTACATTGATGGTTGATAGTTGAAGCAAATTCTCAAGCATATATATGTGTGTGGCTGAATGCTCTTTAATTGTTCGATCGGTACAGAAAAAAAGGTCTAAGCCTTTCACAAAGAACACTGACCATTACATTTTGTCCAGCTTATAATTTTAATTTAACATAATACATTCATGCATGATCGAAGCCCTGAATTGCTGAATTAATGCCTCGTCGCAATCAAAAATTAAAATCCAGTCTTTGTACCACGTAGCTAATTTGTTTATGATCGAAGAACTTCAAGGCATGCACACCTTCAAACATCAGTAACAGATTCTAATTGGATCCACTGCACGTACGAGCTAAGTGATTCAATTTTTCTAGGGCTTTCGTTGGTGCAACGGACCTTTGATTCGAATTTTCTAGGGTTTTCGTTCGCGCCTGGGCGGATGCGTCCAGCTGTCCGCATTTGATATAACGGTTTCCAATAAATTAATTACAACTATACGCCCCTAACTGAATGTAAATTTACAAAATAAGGCCAAACTTTAGATGATCAGAAAACCATTCAGATCCAACAAAACCCTAGCCACATCCAACGCGGAGGTTTTACAACTCCCAAAGCCCTATCTTCGTTCCCAAATCTCATCAGCCCAAACAAAATCCATCTTCGTTTTTAAGTTGAACCCAAATTGCAAAGAAACGCAAGGAAACCCGCTAACCCTAGAAAAAATTTGTACGTGAGTTCCGACGATTTCTCTAGTCTTGTAAGTTGGTAAAAAGAAAATATATATTAACTGAATTGATTCAATTATCATATTACCTTTATTACTGATTACCGTTGGTGTCGGGAAGGGACTATTCTTCGTCAGGTCAACTCTTTGTGACTGAGATTGTGATTGCGAAGAAAAAGGAAAGTGGTGTTCGTGACTGAAAGGTAAGATCGAAGGCTGAATGTATGAATTCGTGACCAGAAGGGAAAAAAGATTGTGAGAGTTTGAGACCCTATACCCTGTAAAGCTCTGCAACTTCTTCTTCTTCTTCCGCCGACCTCTTCCTACAAGTGCGATTTCTTCTTATTCCTACCTGCAAATTTGTGAGAAAATAAATTCAAAGAGGTATGTTTCTTATTCCTGCGAGTTCTTCCGTTTGTTGATTCCCCCTTCATTTGGATATAATTTTAGTAAAAATCCTTCTGTTATGCATCGTTATTGATAGAATGGGGAATCTTCTGGAATGCATCATAAGAATCCTTCTGTTACGCATTGTTATTGATGAATCCTTTTACGATATAATTCCCCCCCCCCCCCCCCCCCCCAATATTGGATTTGCTACTGCGGTGGTTTGTTGGTGCTGTCTGAGTTTGAGCACTATCAAGCTTAATGTGGTTATAGTTTCTCTTGGTTTTGGTTATCCTTTGTTCTTGTTCTTTTATTTATTACTTTGTTCTGTCGTTTGTTTATTCCATATACACTGTAATGGCAAAAGTGGTTCATGCCTGTCCACGAAGGAAAATTTTCAAATTCGTTCCAGCTGAGTCCTTCATCAAGGTATTCTGAATCCGTATATGTATTGCAGTGCATGAACTTACAAACAACCAACCAGTACCCAAATGTGTAATCTTTTACTTGGGGGGTCAAACAGGTTAGGTTAAAGAAATAAAATTCTATGTGTGTGTGTGTGTATATATATTGGTAAAAAAGGAATTCATTCAAAAACAAAGCTATTACAAACAATGGCACCTGCGTTACAATGACTCAGAAGCCAAGAATTGGACCTATGCCAAACTTTCGGAAGCTACACTGAAAGGGCAAACCTGGACAAAACAAAACTACAATTGATGTCCAAGGAGAAGGTCGTTTCACTCTTATACAAGTCTACATGAGGCTAATTGGCCATCTCTTCAGAATATTTTTAAAATCTATCAGTCAAAAGAAAGAGTTCTTTTTTTTTTTGGATGAATAAATGAATCATTCTTCTATATCATCCGTAAGAATATTGGTTTGACTAACAAGAGGAAATTTAAAACATCTGAGACAAAAAACTCTCCCCCTTCAAATAAAAAGCACGCAAATCAGAGCCTTAACATTATGTGGGAGTCAAGTGAACGCAATCTGCTCACCTGGCTCCCAAGTATAGCATCATGATGGAGCATTATCTCCTTCAGAACATTCTTAAAAGAATTGGTATCATGATGGAGCATTGTCTGCCATTTTTTTTCTTTTTCTGATAAAAATAAAAAATAAAAAATAAAAATAAAATTTAAAGAAGAAAGTGAATAGTTTGCATAGAGTTTCTGGGTTTGCAGCTGAGTGGCTTTCTCTCTTGTAAAGCCAGGAAGGCAAGGTGTTCACAATACTTCATGGATGGAGATGCACACTCCAGCCTAGTAGTAACAGTAGCGAAAGAAGCTAGACAACTGTAATAGGTAAGAAGTAAGATAATAGGGCTAGGGCTTAGTTGGTCGAGGCAAAAAGTTCAGTCTTTCATTTTTAAAGTGTAAAAACTCAATATAGAATTTTTATTCTCTTTGACCTTGTTTTGTTTTGGATTTTTCTATTTTGATTTTCTTAAACTCATACTTCTAGATACTTCAAAGTTCTGTCCTGCTCTGTCTTTTTTTGTCAATACATCCCTGCTGTGTTTTTTGATTTGAATGAGTCAATGAGATACACCCTAACGCTGCAGAGCTAGGGGAAGCAATGTAAGAGTACTGACAGGCATACCATATTCGGAGAATGAAGGAGATACATCCCTGCTCTGTTTTTGGGTTTGAATGAGATACATCCCTTCTGTGTTTTTTTTTTTTTTTTTTTTGCTTTGAATGAGATACACCCTAAAGATGCAGAGCTGAGGAAAGCAATGCAAGAATGCTGACACGCATAGCACAAGCAGAATAGCAGATAATGAATGAGATACATCCCTTGTGTGTTTTTTGGATTGAATGAGATACATCCCTGCTGTATTTTTAAATTTGAATGAGATACATCCCTACTGTGTTTCCTGGTTTAAATGTCAATTATAATCCTGTTTAATCTCAATTAGAAGCCCGGTTAAGCCCATGTCAAACTAGCCTGATGATAGCCCAGACCGACACATGGCCCGAGACGGAACTGCAACAAATGTTTTAACGGATTCTAGAAGGTCCAGCTTTTTTGAACCAATTGGCCTGGTTAGGCCCGTGCAAAATCAGCCGACCTGACATATTGATGACAAATCCTAAGATTAAGCAAAAGATATCGTAGGTTTTGGGTCTAAAGTACTTGTATGCACTTGGGTAACTAGAACGGTAACTATGGAAAGCTGGGTTCTTAAATTTTTTTGGGAGCTTTTTTGGCATTCAAGTTTTATTATTTTATCATTATTGTTATTATACTTTTATCAACTGATGCTTTTGAAATTCGTTAGACGCATATGAACTACTAAATTCAGAGATATGAATAGCTGGATTAAAGTTATATTCTTAAGAAAAATTGCTGTGAAGAAGATTTCCCTATAGTCAAAGTTTGTTAAAGTTTATTTAGTTTTTCTTTTTAATTTTTTTAAATTTTTAATAAATGAAAGGAGAGCACACATACATAATTGAACTAGACAAATAAGCTAGTTATTGCTAATTACGTTCAATAGAGGCCTGTATAAGCCCTTGTACGGAGAAATGATATAATCCATATTGAAGGAACTAGAAAAGCTAGGTGCAAACTTAAGATAACCTTAAGAAAAGTGGTGAGAAAGGATATGCATAGCTTAGGCCTTGTATCTAGCGTGGCCTTAAACAGAGTTGATTGGAAGGCAAGAATCCATGTAGTCGACCCCATTAGTTGGGACAAGGGAAATAGTGTGACAGTGAAGCTGCCTTCTCCTTAATGAATGAAAGGACAGTCAAGCCTATGTAGTCCACTTCATGTGCTATGAAGTATTTTTATATCTTTTGGCTCACATAGGTGTGTTTGACTGTGAGTTAAACTGAGCTGGCACACATGAAAATCTAATATATATATTGTGTAATAAGTTGAAAAGAAAAACAAGTGATAACTGTTGTACTGTAATGTGCTATTGTAAATATTTGTAACTATGTAATATATATTTGTAAATATGTGAAGATCATCTATGGAGGCACTCTTCTTAATTAGGAGACCTATGGAAAGATATTGAAAGGGGCAAGGACCACCATGTGGTCTTTATAGACATAGAAAAAGCCTACAATAGAGTCTCTAAGAGAGTTAATTTGGAATATCCTAGGGAAGAGAAGAGTGTTACATAAATATGTCGACGTAATTAAAGATATGTACTCTAATGAAGTGTGACTACTGTTGGTACTGCGGGGGACTAATGCAGTTACTTCCCATTTCCAATTGGGTTGCACCAGGAGCAAGGCTTAGGTCTTTCTTTGTTTGTGCTTATAGCGGATGACTTAGCCATTGCTGTGCGGGTGTAAGAAAACAGTACTCCTTTGAAACTCTAAACCAAAATAGAATCCAAGCTGATGACCCATTTCGTAAGATTTTCAACTCTAATTAAAATTTCAATGCAAAGGTATCCCAGAGAAAAAAAATTAACAAAATTCTAAAATACCTTACAAGACCAAAGATCAAAATTTGGATCCATGTCTTGGTCTGGGTTTCCCATTCAGTTTGCCAGTCCAAGGAAGTACTCATGAATCATGCTTCCTCTCTTCCTCACTGTGTATATTCCAGTGAGGAAGAGATACTGTTAATTCAGTGATGGGTTCTAAAAGAAACATGTTAGTTCAGTGATGAACTGGGTCTTCTTCTGAGATACTGCCATAGTTGACATTTTAAAATTTACTACTATATTTTGTATGAAAATATGGTGGTTGTGCTGAATCTGCAGATTTATGATAATCTCTCAAGCGATTTTGGTTAATGTGTAAAATTCAATGCAGAATCTAGTAGATAATCTGCTATCTGCTTGCCTCTTTCTTTTTCTTCCTAAATTCTTTTTTCCGTATATTGTACACTGTGGGTTTTGATGTTGTACATGAAAGGAGAAAGGCCTTATCAATCTCAATCATTGCTTATTTCCCCTGCTTTTGGAGATCAACTTTGGATTTTACATTTTTCAGTTTCTATCTTTCTTCACCTTTAGTTTGAAGATATTTTGCTGGGGTTCCAATTTTTATGATCAAGCTGATACAAATTACAAAAGGAATTTAACTCAGTAAAGTCGTGTTGTTTTGGTTCTGTGGACTTGGTAATTGACAATTAGAATTTACTCAAAATAGGAAAATCATCAAAGAGACAGATGAAGCAATCAAAGGATCCGTTTGAAGTGGCTTTTGAGGAGCAGCAAGAGTCACCCCCTGAATCCCCTGTTGCTGCTGATGAGACTGAAACTCAAATTCCTGCTGTCATGCCAACCACTATGGATGGCCAAGATGATGAGCCCAATGTCAACATTCAGTCCACCCAACCATCAACATCAGCAGCGGCTCCATCAGCTAGAGCAACTGCTGGAAAAACAAAAGAAGAGGAAGAAGAGGAGGAGGAAGAAAACATGGATGTAGAGCTTGGAAAATTCTCTTCCAGTGGTGACCCTGACAAAATGGCGAAGATGCAGTTGAGTGTCACTCATTTTGAAACTTTTTGCTTCGTATCTTTTTTCTCTTGCTAAGAAGTTTACCCCCACCCCCCAAAAAAAAATAATAAATAAAACTGCTATTGGGTGCACTTTTGGCTGGTTTGAACTTTTTTCTGATATTAGTTTAGGGGTAGAGCTGGAAGCTGGTTCGAATGCTCTGCAGGGGAAGGGGGCAATCGAGAGGAGTATGGGAAGGGCTGTGAGTGGTTTAGGGTTTGGCGCCTATGGGGGAATAGAAAAACAGAGAAAAGTTAGGGTTTAGGTTTTGGAGGATTATAAGAAGAATTATGGGGTTGGCGATGCTCTAAGATCAAATACTAGACTAAAGCCTCCTTGAAGAAGAGGAGGCAGCAGCCACAGGTGCCAAGGTAATAATTCAATAATCTTAAGTGAGCTAACCCCACCCCGCCAACTGCACCCCCACCCCTTCTCTAATTGCTAAACATAACATGGGTCCCTATAAAAAAAGGACAAATACTTCAAAAGCTTCCCTTAAGATAGCAAAGCAAATTGCTAATAACTTAAATTGAACTACTGTTAGAAATTAGCAAAACCAGTTCAATTAAGAGAAAAAAGAAAAGGAACTTAGTATGTGATACTAGTAGTACACTAGAAAAACACTTGGACTATTTCTTCTTGTTCTTCGTCATTTTGTGGATGTAGGTATTCAGGTCTGCAACAAAGTGTTTGCTTCTGACTAGATCGCAAACAAAATAGAAACATCCTAATCCCCATAAAATCTAGCTGCCATTCATCAAAATAAAAACTCCAAAAAAAAATAAAAAAATAGTAACAAACTGAAATTGGTAACTAAAAGACATTCTACAGAATCCAGCCCCCTAAATAACTATTGATGCTAACAAAAGAAAAATACAAAATTATAAACTACTAAAGCTAGTCTTAAAACTAAGAAACGATCACAAGAATATAAACTAAATCAATTAGAGACTCCCAGATCTAGACTTAGAACTAAGAACCTATTACAAAAATATAAACTAAATCAATTGTACAAAATGTTGGTCACAAGATATGGATTCCCAGTTCATTACTGTCTGGTTTCAAACATTGCTAAGGACATACATACTCCTAAATGGCCTTCTTTCTTCTCTTGACCTGAGAATTTTTTTTATGGTAATACACCTCCATATGAGCTATGGACATGTATACTCCTAAAAGGCCTTCTCTCTTCTCTATTGGTTTATTACTTCCCTTAAAGTTGAAGCTGGAGGAAAGCTAGAGTTTTCCAACTCTAAAGGTGCTACACATGGTATACCTGAAGATCTAGGTGAAAACCATGAGGTACAGATTGTTTCATGGACAAATCTTTTTCAAAAGTTCTTGACAGTGCATAATGCAACATTTTTACCACCTACCCGAGCTGTTCAGCCTTGATTATAGCCTAAACGTCTTGTCTGAGTTTCCCAGATGAACTAAGATTAGTGCATTTATTGTTAAAAAAGCATGGCTGTGTGTATGATACCTCAGCTTAGCACATTCTGCCAAATCCACGCTGGTGCGCATGATCCATGCTTGTATCAAGCACCACAGGAATTTGAAGAGCTACAGTAAAATTTGAGTCAACAAGGATGCTACTTTCTTGTTTTGTGGACTGAATTTCAAGAGTTCACGTGACTGATGCACTTGATTGTAATGGCATCTCTGCTTCAATTTCAGGGAAATTCTATCTCAATTCTCAGAGGAACAGATGAGCAGGTATGAGTCATTTCGGAGGTCTGGATTTCAGAAAGCTAACATGAAAAAGGTATGTTTTATCATTTACCACACTCTTATCTGCTCTTGCTTTTTTGTCATTTTAAGCTTCAAACAAGTTTCCCATTCTGTATTCTGGTACATGATAGTATGCTGTTTTTTCCTTCCTGAATGTGCACGGATATGGATTTTAATTTTGTGCTTTTGAGCCATATGACTTTGGACTTTCTATATAGTAGTCATATTTCCTATGTTTATTGGCTTAGTATTTTGAATTTAAACATCTTTATGCATAATTGCAATTAACATAAAGTAAACAATTTTCTTCTACTCTACATAGACTATCTAGTATCCAGATCATCATGGTGCTCTAGGATTTGATTTTGTGGCTTTCTATTTCCTATGTAAACCTTGTAAAAAGAAAAGAAATCTGGTGAAATACTGATCTTACCTTAAAATTGCCTTTTGCATGGTTTTGTCTGGAAATGAACAGAGCCACGAGGACTCTTAAAGCACAAGTTTTAGTGGGAATTGGTCTTTGGTTGCCATTGTCTCTACCATCTCCTTCCCTTGTTCTTCCTTTTCCTCTCAGAATTCACTTATATCATGTAGAAGGGTCATGTAATATGTTTGCCATGCAAACCACTTCAGATTTTGGAGAAACTTGCTCAGAAGTTGTAAACTCGTAAACATGATAAGATACAATAGATTGAGGGAAAAAGGGAGATAAGGTTAGATTCAGGTAGGATCTTCCTACTATGGTGACAGACTGAGGATGTACAAAGAGATGAAGTTTGTAACACAAAATTCCTAAGAAGAAGAAGAAAGAAAAAAAGAAAAAAGAGGAGACCGGAAAATAGAAAGTAATAACAGATAGAAAACATGGGAAAAATAAGGTGCATTACGTTTTGTTGACCCTTGTAGAGAAGTCTTCTACCATCTGTCTTAACTAGAAGCTTCTTGTGGCTCCATTACAAGCATGTGATGCCTTGCTTGGTGAGAAGTATGTACATCACAGGTTTTTTGGACTGTGTTCAATTTCTTCATGGGTCTTGATGGTGTCATAGTTCTTCCATTTGATGATTATGCTGCAGGGCTTTTCTCATTTATAGCATGGAAATGAAAATTAAAGAGCTCCAACTGATTTGAGTAATGAACAGTGAAGATATTTGTTGCTTCCCCCCCATGTGCATACATATAAAACGTTAACAAGTTGTGGCAATTTAGCATATAAAAGAGTTTATACATTTATGTAGGGAGGCAACAAATATTTTTTCTCCCGTAGGTTGGATGTATGCTCTACTGTGACATATCTACTTGCACGGTGATTGAGGACTCCTCACCATGAAGAGACGGCTTTTGGATATAGCAGCCTGCTTGCTTCTATGGACCAAGCCATGAGAAGTTTCCTTAGCTTGGCATGTTTCGACCCCTGATACGCTAGGAAAGGATTCTTGGTAGATAGGTCTATGTAAACCTCAGGACTTTTTCCTTTTGCTTCCTAATCAAAGGTTGTATCATTATTGCTTTACTCGTGTTTGATCAGTAGCATCATTCTCAGGGTAAGAGCTATGAAATTAATTGAGCAAATTTGCGCACCAAGAGGCCCCCCCCCAAACACAGCCAAGAGACCCAAAAACAAAAGACCACAAAACGAAAAAAATAAAAAAAAAAAAAGAAGAAACGCCCAAAAAAGTAGTCTTTTTGAAAAGAAAGTTCGAAAAAGCAAGGGAGAAGTGAAATAGATATAGAAAGATAGGACTGTGTTTTTAATATAAGGGGGGCGGAGGTCTCCTTTTGGGGTGGGTTGCCAAATTAATTTATGGGTTTGGATTTTGGTATTGATCTTGTGATTTGAGTATATGGAGATCATGACTCCTTGATTACGATTTTGAGTGTGCAGTTGCTGGCAAGCATCACTGGGAGTCAGAAAATCTCTGTTCCCATGACGATCGTAGTCTCTGGAATAGCAAAAATGTTCATTGGAGAGCTTGTGGAAACAGGCATGTAAATACTGAATTTAATGTTTCAATTTGAGTACAAGAAATATTTTACTAACTCTGAGAGAGAGAGAGAGAACTGTCATTATGTATTGATGGAAAATTGAAGATACAGTTATTTCTGTGTACCCTATGAAAAGTAAAGCTTATGGTAATTGCAGGATGATGGGCTATTAAAGCTGTGTGCTCTTAGGTTATCGCCCTAGAGGACCTGATCATTCATGAACGTTGACCATAATCCTTTATTTTGCAGGAAGGATGGTTATGACAGAAAGAAAGGAGAGTGGCCCTATCAGGCCTTGCCACATCCGGGAAGCATATAGAAGATTGAAACTTGAAGGGAAGGTTCCAAAGAGGTCGGTTCCAAGGCTGTTCCGGTAGATGATTTTGGCAGATTAAGGTTATTGACCTAAGCCTTTTTTTTTGTTTTTTTTCCTTGGAGGTTGTTGATATGACGTCAATCTCTAGCAATTTAGTTTCCTTTGGGAGTCAATGGCACTCGTGACTGCAGTCTCTAGTTGTCTAATGTTTTTAAGTTTCCCATAAGTCGTTATCTTTAAGGTAAAAGATGATATAAATATAATTGAATATAATTGTCTGGTTGAGTACAGATTCAGACTTGTTGAAGCTAATAGTGAGAAATACTAAAAGCGTTGCTGGAAACTGGAAAGAGAAGAGAGATTTGAGCCGCAAATGGGCTGCTGGCTGTTGGATTGGTTTCTTCCGTGGCCTTCCTCCCTCTCGTAAACTGCACTCTTTCTTGGGTCTTGTGGCCTCTTGGGTGGGTTTAAGTTACGTGGGCTCACAGAGATGTGTATGGCAAACGGATGGTTCTGCTCCACAGTCCACAGTATATGGATTTCGATTCCATTTCGTTTACCATTTCTCATGAAGTGTGGTTGTGGGTGGTGGTGTCCTATATGAATGATAAAAGAAATTGATAGCTTTCCTTTTCCTTTTCCTTTTCCTTTTCGGTAATGTATAATATTCATTTTATATTCTGCATACCAACCTAGCTTTTTTATTTTTTACTCTCCAGTCCTTTATCCAAACAAGTGATATATTTCTTTTCCTCCTTCCCCATTGAAAGGTAACGAATGAATGGATGGGGGGAACAAAAGTGTTTTCTACTACCTATCTGCTTCTTGGACAACTCCAACTCAACTCGTTTTCAAACTCTATAAGAACAACATTTTCCCTTTAATTAATCCTCCGCGCATTGATTATTAAGATAAGGACATGATGAGATCAATCTCAAATCTTTAAGTAGGTATGAATTGTGATCAGGATGGAAGCACGCTTTCTTCTCTAATCACTCATTTGACCCCTTTTTAACTTAATACGATTCACTTGTGTAACTTACAAGTCCGTTTATGCCATGGTTATTCTACCCAACCAACCATTGATAACACGAATAATTGATGATTTGATGGTGCCCTCCATACTACAGTTGAATTATAAATAAAAAAAAAAAACCTTCCATCTTTATCTGCTTGCAGTAGAAAAACAGTTTGTTGAATGATGATACGACATCCTTCCATCTTCTAAGTTGTTTAAAATAATTCTGAGTGGTGGTTTAGTTAATGTTTCCTTTGAGATTAGACACTTATTAACAATTCAATTATACAAGTTACAAAATTTTCTTTTCATATAAAAAGAGGATCCAGATTTAAAATACTTATTTTGATGCGAAAAAAAAAAATGTAGTTATTAGTCCACGTACGTAACGAGTTTATTTTAAGACTTTAAGAATCAAACGAGATCCAATCTGTCTGCGCTCCTATTTGATTTCAAAGATCTTTTTTTGCGGTAAAATATTTGATTTCAAAGTTAAAACTAGTGAGCAGTCGTAACCATGTAGCTTTTAATAAACTTTTTCTTTACAGGAACGAAAAAAAAAAAAAAAGGAGAAAAGAAGCGAAACTGGTGAGTGGGATAAGATATTCTTACCCAAAAAAACCGAATGTATATGTGGGATAAGATTGTATGGTTGGGCTGGCGGCGTTGTTGTCATCGCGAATCAGCTTTGCTGTCTGTTTCAGTTGATAAACACTGTTCCAACACTATCCGCTTGCACACAGCACACTCCTCCCCTGAAAAACACACACACACAGAGCAATACAACAGAGACTCTGTGCTCATATGGTTCTTCTCTGGCTAGGGTTTTCTTGATTCCAACTCCATAGCTTCATTTACTTCGGTTAGTTTGTTTTTCCAGTTTTGGACTTCTCTCTGTTTTTATTCCCCCCACCACCCCCAATCTCTACCCTCTCCTCTCCTAGACTCTCTCTCTCTCTCTCTCTCTCTCTCTCTCTCTCTCTCTCTCTCTCTCTCTCGTTTAGTGAGATCCCCTAAACTATCTTTGCTTCCCTCTGCAACACATTGGTAAGACACTATACAACTTGTGGCTTCTCCTACAGTCCTGCTGAGTGCTGAGCCTTCTCTCTGTTTATTTACTGTTGTTTTTCATTTTTGCGATCCTAATAGATAGCGGTTTATCATATGAGTAGTCCATATGCTTGAATGCTTCTCTGCTTTATAATAATTACATAAAAAACTTTTATCTTTCTGTCACTAGTTTTTGGAAATCATGGAACACGAGAGAATAAATTGATGATAACTCCTGCTGGGCCTTCCTCTTGATACGCATTCTTCTTTTTTTCCTGATTTTTTATCATCACATTTTAAGCAAAGATTGAAGGTTCCTGAGTTTCCAGTCTGCCTTTTCCTTGAATCTCATTCTATTACAGTATATATAATGCGGGAGAATCTAAAAAGAAAATTCTGTGTTAACTGGAGGTTTGCTGTTGTGATTACTTACCGTAACACTGATGTTATGATTAATCAATATTTTTCTTTGCTTCTTGGTTGAAATGTTATCATCTGTTTTTTAATATTGAGCATTTTTGGCCCTATGTACATATTTTCTCACCTGTTGTTTGCATTTATAATCTGCACTTTGTGTCTTTGACATGCATCCCCGTACACTATGTGGTGCTGTGCCCCGTACATTCTTAAAAAGTATCATGGTACATCCTCAGGCGATATAGAACTGTTCATTGGTTCTACAGTCTTGCACCCACATTATTTCCTTGTGTTTCTTAAAACTACCAAATGTAAATTACTCTTAATCTGTTGTTTCTACTCAAAGATCATTGTGTTAACCACTACCGGTGAGACTTTTGACTTCTTCATGGGTGCTCTTACAGTGTCATTCATTGTTTTCCAGAAAAGAATTCATATGCTTCAAATTTTGACTTATGGGAGTTGGAGAAGCAAAACCTTCTTCGGATTATGCCAAACCTCCATGGTTGTTCAAAGGAAGGCATGTATTCTTTTACTTCTGGTTCATCTTTTTATATGCACATTCATGATCTTTGATTTATTTTTTCTCATTGTCTTTTCCTGCATTTTCATTGCTGAATGAAGTTTTATGTTGAACAATGTGTTTGGCTTTCAGTGCACTGTATCAACTCCATCTTGTGAAAGCAGAAACTGCTCGAGCTTTTATCCCAAAGGAGTTCAGATTAGTTGAGGCTTTTGGGTATCATACTTTGGTCTCTGTTTCCCCACCCCAACCCAAACTTCCAATAAAAATGTCGGTGCTGAAGTTGACTTTTGACTTTGCAGATATACTCTTGGTGGTTTTTTTCTTGCTCACTATGATGATAGTCCAGCTGGGATCTTTGATGAGGTTAGAGATGTTAATTATTTGTACTAGCGAATAATTTCAAGTTAAATTTTGTCCCAATATATATCTGCAGTTGCCGGTACCTTGGTCTTCTTGTTGGTCTTATATAATCTTCAGCTGCCTTTCATGACTCCTGAATTCCCTTGGAATTTGGCTGCTTTAATTATCCATATCTTTTGTTGTCTCATTCTTGTTATATTTTTGTCAAACGTTGAGAATGTGTACCTATAAATAGGACGAGGGGATAGAGATAAATAAAAATAGTCTAGCCACTTTGCATTGGTACTAACAGAATATGTTTGCATTCCCAGCTTGTGGTCATTGCAGGGATTGTATGGAACCCCCCAACTTCTTGCGCGTATGTATCTTTTTCTTTTCTCTGATCCATATTAATGTGAAAAAACCAGCAAAATTGTTCTGGAGGAAGGTAATAAGAGACTATTGCTTTCTGCTTGCAACAGCTAACATTCATATGATTCGGAGAATCCAAGGTCTTTTGTATGTCAGTTACTTTGATAGGTCTTCAACTTGTTGGACCTGATTCAGTTTTGGTTGATTCAGAGCATCCAGGTTTGACTTTGTTGATCAAAATTGACATTGAAAACCTACAACTCTGGAGTGTTTAACCATAGCTTGGTAGAGTGACTGTTGTAAATTTGTAATAGCTGCCACTAGAAAAGCTATGAACTGAAGGATGGTTGACTTCTTGAGTCATCCTTGCATAAAAACTCTCTATAAGTTCATCTAGTTGAGTTATCCTCTTAGACTAACAAGGCCATAAGATGGTTTACTCAGTAGGCATAAATATTATTTGGACTTAGCCAAGTTGTAAACAACTTATGATTTGAAACATATGATACGACAGGCTGCTGTTAAACTCATTTATTATGGTTTTTTTTAATCTGATGATACAAAGAATTTGATTTGATACCTAGAGATTCAACAACACAAAACTAGTCTTGCAAATAATATCATGTCGTTCTGCACCTGTTATTATCACCTCTGTTATTTTCTGTTGTTTTATAATGGTGTTTTTATTCAGATGATCACATCAATGATAACTATACTCTGAAATGTAGAGGTGAGTAACCTTGAAATGAATTGTATTGATACTTGACTCAACAGATGGGCTGCTAGGGTGCTTGTAAACAGCCAAGAAGCTTGCTTTCATGGGAGAAAGGTGAGGATTCATTTCACTCTGAAGGACAATTCCAACTTTTGAGGACCAAGTGTTTTTGATTGCTGATTGTGCGAAAACCTTTTTCGTTGTTTGGCGTGCTTCATCTAATTATTTGAAAAACCAGCCAAGTTTATTTAAAAGAAAGACTTAATTGACACAATTGCTGATGAATTAGTTTCATTTATGTGTTCTGTTGCAGCATATAGGGCTTCCAAGTCAAGTTGCCGGGTTTTCAAAGGTATGTTTTAAGTAAAATACTCTAGCCTGGAAGCCAACCATGTATGAAATATTTCTTGCACAATAGCTGATCTATATATGGTTCTGATTTTACAATGTTTGTCAGAAATTAATTTGATGATATGTGGCCCATGCTAAATACCTCAGCTCCCGGATCCACAGTGGCATATAGGCCAGCATTTTCTCTGTATTTTCTAGACCTTAAGATTCTGGGAGACATCTCGGAAAATTTTGTCAATAGTATCATTTTTATCTATTTATCTAGGTATTGAGATCTTGAACATACAGCCCATCAGAAGAGCATTTGTCACCAACTGGAAGCTGTTGCAATATAAAATAAGCTTCCTGATACATGCTTAGCTCTCAACTATGAAAAGTATATGCATGGTATATTATTGCTCAAGTCATTGCAGTTGGATGACCCCGACCATTTGACATGTTAGGTTCTTCTGATCAGCCTTTTGGGTAAGGGTTTCACTTTGTGGGATTGGCTTTGATCTTTTATCTATCACAATCTTGGGGCCATGACTTCGACACAAGTTGCCCAGGATAGGACTATCCAGATTAACAGTCCCTTGTGCCTCTCAATGGCTACACAGGGAGAATATGTATAAGATCTACTCATAAAGATCAATGCCATGCACCTAATCAAGTGAATAAGATAATTTAAATTTGAACATGTGCAGTCAACTGTCAGCTTATTTTGTGGTTTTTCAAGCAGAGAACAACAATCTTAGAGAGGTCAAGAAATAATAATAGTTTCCTGAATAAGATTGGTCTTGGAACTGCTTTCTGCAATCCAAAGGATCATATTGATGTTCAAGTAGCAGAAATCAAGGACTCATCTACAACTGATTTTTGTTGCATCAGCCTTCCAGCTGCTGGTGAGTACACTGTACATAGCACAGTTAGAAGGCATTTTTGTTTTCTTGTAAGACTTGCTTTTTGTGAAATTTAATCCTTCAAGGCACTGGTGGTTAACATCTCTTCAGCAAGTCAAGATTACATGTGAAAACCCTGTTGAAAAATATATTAAAATTCTTCTCTTGATATCATAAGATGCCAGGATTTCTATATTTTCTTTTATCAACTATGTATAAATTAACCCTCATTGAGATGCTAAGACATCTGTTGGGCTACTTAGTGAACGTCATTTTATTTTCTGATACAGGAGGGACATTTTATATTTAGATTTTTTTCTTGTGCAATTAACTAGTGTGAAACCATGCCTAAATTAATAAAACCAACACCGATCAGAATTATCGGAGGACATATCAAAACTAATTCTGAAACTAACCTTTCAAATCTTGTTGAAACTCCAAACTGTCAATGTCCCTTCAGGTTTTGAACTTATGGTCAGATATTGCATTTTCTGCATTTAAATACTGAAGATTTTTAAACACCAATACCTGCTCCATACCACTTGGAAAGACCCCAAAAGAATTGAAGGGCCCTGCTATCCAGGATTCCGATTAGTTTGATATAATGCTGATGTACTTGTCGTTTTAAATTAGCACGAATGCATACGGGGTGGTGATGGTAGATTGTGGTAACTAAAACCCTAACGAATTATTAGGATTAATGCCTGTAATGAGCATACAGTATATTATGGACCTGAAATTGACAGAACCCTGTCAATTTATGGAAATCCTAAGGTACTTAATTTATTATAAGAGCTTTACTGGATTGGTCTGATTTTTGGGGACAGTAAGATGACTCTTAAGTAGGCTACCTGTTAAATGCTTAACTAACTGGTGACACACTTCTCTCAGGATAAACCACATGTGTCATTGTGTGGGTAGCAAGTAACAGTGATGCTTTCTTTGGCTCTCTTTGGCATAATTTATATTTATGTTTATGACCTATTTGTGAATAATCAATTATGATGGTAAGTTATGAATGATAAACAATTTTGATTACTAATAGATATAATACATTATATAATAAGAGATGAGTTTCGCACTGTTGGATGAATAATATATTATGTGTCATCAATTTGTTTTTCGGTTAGTCTTGGTTAACTTGTGAAATATATATTGCCTTTTAGTCTTAGTACTATCTCGTTTTTATTAGTTTTGACTAATTTTGATATTCTTAAATTATTGATAAAGTGGCAATGGGGGGAGGTTGGACAGAGAAAAAAACATGATTTTGTTCTAATTTTTTTTATAATATTACCTTTTTACCCCTTCTTAGATAGTAATCTACACATGTTCATTAATGATACCCGCATAGATAAAAATTAACAGTTTATGGTGATAAATCATAAACAACTCCTAACCTATTTATGAATTTCTGTTTAAATTGATTTATTTTAATTGTAAACAGGGGTTATAAATCATACCAAATACATTTATTTATGTTTATAAGTCATATAAGCATAAATTTAAATTGCACAAATAGAGCCTTTATCTCTCTCCTTCATCTCTCTCCGTTCAGTGGCAGGGTTTTTGCAAATATTTTGATGTCATTTTTTCACTTTTCTCTTTGACCTTGAGCTTGTTAATGGCAGTGCCGGATTCCAGATGGAATAGCATGTGGATGGGTCCCATTGTCAAAATGTCCCTGCCAAGCTTTAGGTAGTTTTTTTATGCAATTTATTGGTTGTGAATTGGGCTGTAATTCATTGATAACTGACTAAACTTTTGCTGGCAATTTGCAGTGGTTACACAGAGTATAATCCTCATCTTCTCAAGTATTCATGTCAGATTAAGTGCAGGTTTTTTTTTTTTTAAATTTTTTTATCCACTATATTGCTTTGCTTGAATTCTGAAAACATTAAATTTCATCCATTTGGGTGATCCCAATTCTTATGTTTTGTGGACTACATGGTGAGGATAGAGAAGGGTGTCTAAGTTACCAACCAAGCTAGCAGCCTCCACTCTAGCCAGACCATGTTGTTTGGTTTTCGGTTTGTATGATATGCAACTGGTCGAAAATGAACATGCGCTGCCCCTTGACGTTGGTACATTACTCTCCAAGACTTAGGCATCTTTCTGCACCTGAACTGGCCTTGGTGTCTCATGCTTATCAATTTTGCACAAGAGACATTCTAGTTTTGGATCCATCTGTTTTTGATCTTGGTTTATTGATTGAAACACTGTGTAGGGTTCGAGCTGTGGCTCCGGCAAAAGTTTCAGGACCAACAACTTCACTGGATAAACAGCAAGAAGGCCTGGTAACCCAGCAAAGTTTTCAGTCGGTGGATTGTGAATTTGGAAAACTGACAGAAAATGATGCACGGAACCGTAGTATTTCTGTATTATTGTCAAAGCCTCTATTGGCTTTAGAGTTCAATTTTCTGAAAATGCAGGTGGAGCCTCCCACTGTAGTTGCTAATTGTTCCAAGAACGTAGTAGAAGGCTCTTAATTATATACCATCCTTCATTTTTATCCTCTTTTACTTTCAAATGTATCCCTGTACGTAGTATGTACCTTAAAACTATCAATTTCTCCAATATGCGCCCGGCCACACTTCGTTTCCAAGAGACAGAAACACTTGTCAGATCTCTTTCAGCTCTCCTCTCTCTCTCTCTCTCTCAATGTTTTTTTTGACTAACCTGTCCATAATGTACATTCTTTTCGTGTCATGCTGGTTTAGAGTTGGATTCTGTGTGATTGTGGAAAATCAATATATCTCATATTTAGGATATCTGTGTATAGAAGATATTGAAAAATAAAACACATATCATTTTGTTGGGTAGAAAATAAAATAAAACACTTATTTGATGACAAAGACTATGAAGTATGAACACGGTTTTAGTTTTTACTTTTTATATTGTTCTTATTGATGACAAAGAATATGAACATGGTTTTAGTTTTTATATTGTTATTCTTTCTAAATTAGATGTCTCTGCATTCGAGGGTAATTTCTTCTTGATTCAAGGAAAACACCAACCAACAAAGTCCAAGAGGGAATTCTCAGATCATAGCGATTCCCTTGACAGTGCAAAGTCAATTGCCTAAGTAAAATGAATCTTAATAAGGGGTTGAGATCATAGAAATAACTGTAGAGAGCTCTACTTGTTATATTGAAATTTCATGATCACACCAACAAAAAAGAATAGCTAAAGAAGACTCATCATGCTTGTAAATGATATATAAATATAACTCATGGAAAAGTCAAGTATATACAAGCTAGGAGGTCATACTTGTTATTGCCCATATCAATATTGTATTAGATACTTGGACACCGGACTGTGATTTAGAAGGATTTTTATTAGCGGCAGCCGCAGCGAACGCCCCAGATTTTTTGACTTGAATCGGACGGTGGTAATTAAAAATATAGGGTTTAGTTGCAAATATATCTTCTACTTTTTTACACTAACAGTTCTTTAATTTTTTTGAATTTACAAAAGAAACCCATATTCCTCTTTCATCCTCAGCAAACTGTACAGTTTCCTGAACTCTCTCACAGTGTGTACGCTTTCCCTGCAAATAACCCCAACAACGCCACCGCCACCGCCACCGCTGGCGCGTGCGCCTGGATTCCCAGCATCATCATCTAATCGTCCGTTCCTTGAAGTACTCTCACTCAATCGCTGCTTCCTTCCATCCCCGTGAGTATGGAGAGCAACGGATTTCAGTGCTCGACTGGGTGAGCTCTGGTTCACGATCATTATCTCCCCGATGTCTGTTGGGCTCAGAGTGGCTCTGCCCTGGAAAATCTCTTCCACTTGAGGGAAGAGCGTGTGTTCCTTCACCCCTAAATAGCTGTTCACTAGCGTCCTAAAAGCAGGGAAATCACAGAGAGGAAAGTGAATGTGAACGTCAATCCTTCCAGGTCTGAGAATGGCGGGGTCGATGTGATCTTTACTGTTCATGGTGAACACCATCACTCGCTGTTCTCCACAAGAGGAGAATATCCCATCCATGAAATTCAGAACACCGAATAAACTAACCGCAACTGATTTCTCGCTCAGGAACCGATCGAGATCCTTGATGACTATAACAGATCTGCTTGCTTGTAGTTTGTAAGATAAGCATCTTCAGATCCAAATCGTCTGATGCTCTGAGATATCGTCGTAACAGAGGAATTTATCCATGGCGGCCACGAAGATTGATTTTCCCCGACGGCCCGTAGGGCAGGTAGCTCTCCAGACGCGGCCGAGCCGATGGTAATACTGTTTGGATTTGAGAAACGACTCGAGATCAGACTTTATTCTATTCTTGAGATTAGAATAAAGTCTGATCTCAAGAATACTCTTTGGATTGGCACCGAGCTATATAAGACGATGTCGTTCGTTTCCCTTTCGGCAAAGAGGTTTGCGAAATCTGAGTCTTCGATGGAAGCCAAAGAGTAATAAGGGTTTCTTTTTGTAAATTTAAAAAATTAAAAAAAAAAAATTTGTGTAAAAAGGAAAATTTTATATTTACAACTAAACCTATATTTTTAATTACAACCGTCCGATGCACGTGACATAATCTGGGACGTCCGCTGCTGGCAGCAGCGGCTGCCGCTAATAAAAATCCGATTTAGAAGATAATTACAAATTCATAACCATCAATTTTGGGAGAAATAAATGGTTGGATTTAAAAATGGAACCTGAAAATGAATCGTCATATTATATTATTTTTAGGGAAGGCGGTAGCAAAAGGCTGTGAGAATACCATGAGTTTCTTCATTTTTGCTTTTGGCCCTTTATTTTACTAGATTTAATCTCATACATCAGATCCTTTTTATTAACGTTTAATGGGGGACTGTTTGTATTAGAAAGCAGTTCCTTCTTTTCCGAACTAAAATTCCAAACACAAACGCATCAGTTTCTGCACAAAGCTTTCCTTGTTCGAATCAATTCAGAAGCTGAAGTAACCCACAGTGCAACTACATGGGCAGTGTTTGCAGCTTCGCCATGGCTGTTCATTCGAGCTAGCCCAAATCACCCAACCTTCCATTCGTGTCTTTGTCAATTAACAGATCGTTTGGTTTAATGTGTGTCTCTGTGAAAAGCTCTAGTTTTCCAACCTTCCTTCGTGCAGGTATAACACACTGAAGCAAAATCTTTCATAACCCAACATCAAAATCTCATCACATTCAAAAACCCATTTGTCTAAAGCTTTCATTTTCCATGTAATCATAGGTTAAGAATAAGTTACATTTGTCTTTCTTGCACCAACCTCTCAATCCAACCAAATTCCTCTGCTTCAATCTCCCCAGGCTTGAAACCTCGGCCAAGAACTCTCTAGTTCCGTGTTATGTTTCATGGGAAATTCGTTTCACAATTACCTCTGTTCCTCCAAGGACCCCTTTGTAAACCTTGCCATTGCCTCCCATCCCAATTTCATCGGAGAATCGCTTTGTTGCGGTCTATCTCAGATGGCTTCAGCTTCAATAGATTTAACATAAAATTTCGATACAAAGGAGCATTTACTGCAACAAATTGAAGGTTTAACTCCCATATGATGCATCCTCGAGACCTCGACCACTTTGTCTAGATTGCTAGCACCGAGCAATATTAGTTGTAAATGAAGAAAGTATTGGGAGTTATAGGCTAAACAGATTTGAGAGGTATCAGTTCTTGTATTTCAGCAATTGAAGTCCAATATCTTGTTAATTTCAAAAACTTCTGAGAGATGAGTTCTAAATGTTGCCATTGTGAGGAAAAGAAATAGTGTCATACCATGGAAGGAGAACCAAAGTATTGATTACGGATGCCAATGGTGCGGTTTTGGACTCAAAAATACCCAGTCCAAACAAGGCCCATTATCAAAATAACGGTTTCGGGCTGATTTTGGTTTGGTGTGGTTTGGGTTTAGGCTAACAAATGATTTGGACGAATGGTCTATACTTAGGTTGGCTAACAGTTTGGCCTAACAATTTATGGTATTCAAGAAAAAGAACAAGAAGAAATGGTTCACCATCAGTGCAACAGGAACAAAAATTATATGGAAAGCAAAGTTGTTATTGATCAATTTTTATCAAAAAAATGAAAAGTCATTCTATGTTGTAGAAATTTCAGCTACTTCATAGAAATCAAGAATTCAGATAGTAAGTAGTAACATAAAAACTGCAAACTTATTCCCCAAGCTCCACCTGATAGTCCTCCTGAAACAAATCTTCAAATCAAAACCCCTTTTAAATTCCAACTTGTGCTATGACTGATTATCTTGAAATTGGGTTCTTGTTTTGTTAGAACGTTGATTTTTTCCCTTTCTATGAAATCCGTCTCTTTTTTGGGGTTGATATTTAATTTGATATACAAAAGAGATACCTCTGGATTGGATAAATGTTTATTTAATTTAAACAAACTTGATAAATTCAATTGGACATTCGTACTTAATCCTTCTAATTGTCCCTCAGAAGCAGTAGAATGACTATTTGATCTTTGAATTCATGCTCAATTTTTCTGATACTTTATACAAATTACCTAGTGGTAGTATCTAATATGATGATTCAAATAATATTTAATGTAAAACTATAAAACGGGTTATAAATGGTTACGGTATGAGTTTGGGTTAGTGCGGGCTTTGCCACCCTCAGCTCAAACACAGCTCATTAAGGTTTGGTTTGATTTGCAAATTGACACCCCTAATATTTGATTAACAACAATAAAAATAACCTCTCTAAGTTGGGCTAAGGGGTTATACTTTTTTCAGACATAAAATATGAAGTCTTAGATATTGGTACCCATGAAAGAAGTAGATTCAAGCTTTAAAAAGGAGATGCTTTCCAACATTCAAGCTAGCATGATTACAAAGAATAAGCATATGGATGACCATTTCAAGTTCACCACACAAGAATGGCTAGGTGATGAGATTAACTTCGTTCCAAGAAGCTCTTTGTTTGTTGGAAAAATTCCTTGACCACATCACCGTAAGAAGACTTTTTATTTAGGCATGACTTGCATTCTCCATATGCTTCTTCAAAAGAGATTTTGCAGATGATGTGGAATCTTGTGTAAAGATGTGTAATTTAACATGAAAATATACAATCTATATGCCGACTTGACTGAAATTTTTTTCAAAACCAACGAGTTCCCAAATCCAACTATCTTCCACATTTGGATTGTTGATAACTGATTGTGGTATTTTTAAAGAGTGAATACTATTGGTTTTTACGTTTGGGATTAAGAATTGATTGTAGTATTGTATAGTGTGAATACTGTTGAACGATCAATAACCTATGTAAAGAAGAAAGATATAGATATACTTCTAGCGTAATAGTGGAAAGCTCTTAAGTGCATTTAACAAGGTTAAATTGTCTTTGTTTAAACTTTCATCCAAGAAAAATAAATAAATAAATAAATAACCATTTTCCCATCCTGTGAAAAAATATATAAAAAAAAAAGAGGATGAGGTGTGAATAATTTTTTTGGAAAAAGAAAGAAAAAAAAAAAAGAGAGTAAATATTTGCTTTTATTTGTGGCGAAGCATACAAATCATGGGATATGTTGCTGGCGCCCCACTGGGGCACACCGTGTAGGGATCATCAGAGAACGCCGATGCCGAAATAAAAAACTGAAAGCGAGGATATTTTCGTCTAAAAGGGTAGAGTTGAGTTAATCAGACATCAGTTAGGTACTTAGGTTGTATGGGACTATGGGCTTGAGGGTTTCGCCGTTTCGCAGGGGTTCCTGCTTTTGGCTTTTACTCTGGTCTTCAGGGGTAATTTGATATTTCTTCATATACTAGGGGTGTTTGGGTCCAATCAAGTTCTATAAAATCCCACTATTTCAACCCATCTCTGCAACTCCCTCTCCTCATTCCTCTTTCCTTCTTGGTTTACAGAAACTCTCATGAACCTCCTCTTGTGTCCTAATTTTTCTTATTTCTTGGTCGAAGCTTGCTGCTTTTTCGTAGGAGAGGAGCCATTGATCAACCACCTGATTTGAAGTCATTCACGGTGATGGTGTTCTTCTGTTCTTGAACGATTGATGCGTTTCGCGGCGTGACCGATAGTCCCTGTCGACCGAAACCTTGGCGTTGCTTCCTGATTCTCCACGGCATTGGATATGATGAGGTCTGCCACCAATCTCTCTTGGATGGCCTTCAACTTCTTTGTGAAAATCTCATAACAAAAATATAACATAATTCGAGCTTTCTTCTTTCTTCCTCTTATATCCTCCATCCGAAGTTTGTGCCTCTTTGTTTCTTCTAGTTTATCTGGGAGGGATTAGGTTTTTCGATTCTTCAGAAGCCGAACAGGGATGCTCCTCTGGCTTTTTACTGCTCGAACCAACCTTTTTTAGGCTTTTTGGATTTGTGTGTCTTACGGTGCTCTTTGGTTTCCGTCGGATCTATTATTTCCGTCTAGCGATGAAGGGAACTTCTATTCCATTTCTTTGTAAACACGAATTGCTTTCTCATCAGCCACAGGCGTAAACTAAATGAAATAATTTGTTTCGGATTTGTGTCGCACTGATCCCCGTCGGATACTAGCAAAGCAGAGTCGCTACTGAATATATATGTTCTTGCCTTTTGTTCTCCGTTTTGAATGCTTTAGGAAGATTTATGCTTCTTTCAGGAGCGTGGAGAGTTTTCCTTTTATCCCTTTCCAGATAACATTTGTCCGGCAAAATTTTCTGATTTCGGCAGATTCCGGCAATGGAAAGACTATCTCTGTAACCATTTAACCGTGTGTTGTCTTCGGAATTGTTCGATGCCTTGTGGTGTTCTGGTTGAATGTTTTGGAGTTCGACAGCAATACATCACCTAAATCTTGCTTTTTCGAGTCTATTATTCTTAGGTGAAGTTTCTCGGTGGTTCTCTCTGAGAGGCTCATTGCATCGTAGTGGTTGTTTCTTGAAGGCTAATGTTGGTCAATTTCAGCATAATGGAAAATCTTCATTTTTACCTAAATGTATGCTTCAGCATCGTAGAACAGTTGTTGCATTAGGAACTCAAAAACATCCCTCTCTAATTATCGGTGAGTTTTAATCTGTTGTTGCTGTCGATCGGTGGTTTTGAGTTCAGATATAGTAGTTATGTCATCGTTCTGCTAAACATGGATCGATTCTTAGTCCTAGTTAACATAGATCGAATTTTATTGGAATGTTCTGCTGAGAAATAGTGAACTTCTCATCTTCTCGTTGTCTATTTGTATCTTCTCGGATTTAAGTAATCCAGTGAATCTGATAGCTATATCCTTCTTCTTCCAGAACAGATTATGCGATGATAACCTTGTTTAGATGGCCGGCCGTGCATTTCTTCTAGTATTGGGAGCAGGCAGTTTTGAGATAAGGAAACCATAAGAATGCACAACAACGTATTCATAGATTCTTATCTACGATTTCGTTTATGTTCAGTTTTAATCTATGAATACGTTGTTGTGCATTCTTATGGTTTCCTTATCTGATCCGAGTGGAAATCTTGGTATCTGTTGGTATCTGAATACCTAGTTTAGATCTAAAATTTTAAGTTACAGGCTTAGCAGTTAATCCTATGGATGTATGGTAGATTTGCAGCGTGTAATTTTCAACTCTGCAGAAAGTTGGTGGTTTTCTCTTTGCGAGAAACTCGTTCTTGCTTGGAGTTCAAAATACGATTCCGCCCTGCAAGTGTCGATGGTGATTCTTTAGCCTCCTAATGCTTAAAGGTTTTCTCCTCTTGTGGCGTTATGTTCAGTTCTGATATAACCAAAAAGAAACAAGAAAGAAAATCGTTCTGTCTATTTCTTGGTTATTGATTGGGTATTTATATCTTAGTTGTCCACAAACCGGAGTGATCTTTGAAGGCGTTCCCTTTTCAGGATTTTTTTCTTTCCTTTTGGGTGCCGCAATTCCATAATTTATTAGAAATTAGGATTTTTCTGCAGTTCGCATTCGGTTTACTAATCAATTTGCCTTTTTTGGGTGATAGGTACCAGAGACTGAGTCCGGATTGTCTTCCTCTAAGCAATGGAAGGAAATCCAACCTAAGAACATGCAAGGAAGATGATGTTAGAGAAAACGGCAGAACACCAGCTTGCAGCAATTTGGAAAGGAAGGCTCTAAGATTCAGATCTGGAACGAGTCCTTCCAACGACAGCCCAGACAAGAGTTTTTCTCATTTTATCATATCCGATGGTCCACAATCGGAAAACTATTCCATCCAGAAGAGCCAGAGCCACGAAAGCAGTCCCAGTCCCAGTCCCAGTCCCGTCCGCGGAGTCGACGTTCTGTTGCAATGGGGTCAGAATAAAAGATCCCGTCGATCTAGATCGGAAAACCGTTCGGTGACGGATGAATCGACATTGCAGGGGAGGAAAGTGATTAAGATCCAGAGGAGACTGGTGCCTGGGCTGGAGAAGCAGGCATCTGCAACGACAACAATGCCACCACCGCTCCCTCCGTGCGCCACTACCTCCTCTTACAGTAGGGGAGGGAGCCTGCGACCTTGTACGCCCCTCCGCGAAAGTACAAGTCCTCATCCAAGCAGGTCTGCAATCACTTCCATTTCTTTCATCCCCGTTCTTACTTGTCGATCCTAGGGTTAATTGCTTGGGTCTTGTTACTTCACGTTATTACCATCACCCAACCCTTATTTTCCCACTTTTGCCGTCTTCACCCTCTGCATCCCTGCGTTTGAGATTTTTTCCTTCCCTTTCTTTTCGTTTTTCAAAATTTGGGGTTTTTGATTACTTGGCATGTTCTTCCTGCCATGGCATTTGGATCTTCTTTTGGTTTGATTTAGTTTTAGTTTTCGGATCCCTGGCTTTGAATTTGGACGGATCCGCCAGTTATTGGACCTTCTGCATAAACTCATGGTGATTCGCTGAACTAAGGAACCTTATTCATGTAATTTACCATCCTATCCCTTAAGTGTTACATTAAAATGAACATGCACCATCAAAGCCGAAACATCGTTTCCTATTTCACAATTTCCAGGATTCCATGGTGGGATCTCGCTCAGGACTTCCCTTTCCTCTTCAACTTCTCCTTCTGAGTTCTGATATTACTTTATTTTTGTTTTATTTCTGCTGTTGATGTGTAGTGTGGGTTGTGTTTCTTTTGGGGTTTGGAAGTCGGAATACCTACCCTGGGGAGGGAAGGGAATTAAATTCCCTCGCTAATCTTTTTATTGTAATTAGGTGGCCGTTTTGGTGATCTCTTTTTCTTTTTCATTTTTTATTTTGTTATTCACGATCGTAGTTGCTGAACCATTTGGTGGTTAGCTTTCCTGTGTTTTAGGTCGGATTTAAATTCTTTTGGCGTATGCGTTTGTTCTTCGAAAATAATCAGGAAAAGAAGAGTAAAAGAAAAGAAAAGAGAAAGGCTTTTCTCCTGGGGAGACGAAGAGTTTCCTTTTTCGAAAGAGGAAAAAAAACCCCCCTTACATCACTACCACTCCACTTTCAACTTTAGCCATCATCGTCTGTCGGTGGTCTGTGAGGCCTTAGAGGGTTCCCAGTGGTTTGTGTCTGATACTGTGCCTTCGCATGGTGGTGGTGTTTTGGTTGGTTAGATCTCACGCTCACCACAGAATCTAATCTTTTATTTTCCTTCTGATGATGATGATCAGAAACTCAGAAGATCGGTCGGCCATTGCAAATGGTTCGCCGTCGAGAAGCAACGGTGGAAGCAGTAATGTTAGCCGCGGCGTACAGGTTCCTGTGTGCGGATCCTCTTCTTCGCCGGAGAGAAGCGATAAGATGGTTTCTTCCGCGACCCCTGGTGCCAAAGTAGATAATAAGCCCAAGGGGTCAGGGTCAATCGCAGCAACTGAACCGGTCAATCATCGTGTGGAATCTGCTTCTACTGCAACCCCTTCGGAACAAGAAGCTGCAGGTATGACAGCTTCGGCGGCCGCGACTTGGGGCGTAGGGGAAAAGGTGAACTTAGATCCATTCGAGTGGTCCAGGATTTACATCTCCCTCTCCAGGAAGGAGAAAGAGGACGATTTCCTAGCCATGAAGGGTACCAAACTCCCACAGAGACCCAAGAAAAGGGCCAAGAACATTGATAAGACTCTGCAGGTAATAATTTTTAGAATTTATTTAATGCTAGCGTGCTACCCTACCATCTGGAATTGGCATTAAAATACCTTTCTCTGCGGTATTTTTTATAAATTTAAACCCTTTAGGTTTCCCCGAAATTTATAAAAAAAAAATCATAGTTTTTATTCAAACGGGGGCAGAGGGTGCATACTTGCTTAAAAAATGGAAGACAGTTTCATTGACAGAGGCATGTGGTTTTGTTTTGGTCGGTGCAGTACTGTTTCCCGGGGATGTGGCTCTCTGACTTGACGAGAGGACGGTACGAAGTCAGGGAGAAGAAATGCGTGAAGAAGGTAACCTCTACCCGCTTGACTCTTTTTCCCTGCATTCATTATACCTTCCCCTTTTATACTGTGTCCGTTTTTTTAACATTAGATAACAGTGACATCATGTCCGGGTCTCGATTGACCTTGCCTCGTGGCTGGAGTAGGACCGTGTGTGGGTGGTTCAGTCCAGCAACCAATGACCACCCACCTGAACCTTCCAAGTTTCTGAAAACTTCTGATGGATGTGCCACCATACTAGTGTGCTGGTAGCTATATGCAAGACAATAAAATTTTCAACTCATAATTACGGTGGTGTGATTTAGAATACGAAATAGAAAGAAAGAAAGAAAGAAATGTTCATCAAATAGTGTTGCCTTGACGGTATCTATGTCTTTCTTAATTTCTTGCATGCTAAAGTTAGGTATTGAAACAGAGAGGGAGAGGAATATGACCAATTAATTTTAGTTCTATTATTTCTCATGTGCAGTTTTTAATTGTAAATTGTTTTGGACTGAATAGCAGCAAAAGAAAAGGGGTTTGAAAGGAATGGAAAGCATGGACAGCGATTCCGAGTAGAAAGCCTTTTAACTTGGAAACAGTAGGAGAATTCGAAGTTGCTGCATCTCTCTCTTTCCCTTCTTCTCCACTAACAGGGCAGAGAGAAGTGAGATGGTTCGCGGAGATGAGGAGAGGGCTCTTCTGCTAGAGCGTCGAGTACTTTTGAGAACGTAGATGGCGTCGTCTGGCACAAACCCCCTAATCCCGCTCGAATCCTTCGGTTCTCCACCCCTTATTGGTATTGGATCATCTTTACCTTATCCAAGATATTGTATAAATTGTTTCCAATTTTGATTTAACTAGAAAAAGAATTTTGGTCGTCTTTGTGTTCATATTCTTTCTTTCTTTCTTTCGCCTGTTTTATTTGTTTTTCTTAAAATGCCTTCTGTGTCCTTCTAGGCATCTTAGCTTGGAAACTCTGGCGTCCTGGAGGAATGAATGCCCAGAGTTGCCTTTCAGTCTAGTCTTGTTTTTGTCGTTCCTTTTTTTTTCCAGTTCAGGAGGTAGGTGCGAAATGGGGATGTAATATTTTTGCTTCTGAATTGATTTCTTTTGGGAAAGATTAGGAAAAAAAGCTTCTGTGGGCTGGTTTCTTAGCTTTGAATTTTTTATTTTATTTGTGATTTGGCCTGGGCGGCTGGGCCCTCCTCCCGCCTCCGCCTCCGCCTCCGCCTCCTCGAAGGTGTAGAAAAGCAGTTTGGAATCATTCTGAAATCTGATCAGTCTGGAATATGTCAAAATTTGTCTTAATTCTTAGAAATCTAGTACTACGACCCACTATTTGAGTGGGGCAGCTGTGTCGTAACGTAAGGTGGTGGTGAGCCTAACAATTTCTTGGGTTGTTGTATCTAGTATGTAAATTTCTACATATAAATTTGTTTGTTGTTGTTGTTTACTACTATTTATTTTTCATTTTTCAGGATAATAAGATGTTTATTAATTAATATCATGGTAGAAAGAAAGAACAATACCTGTCATTCCCGCTACTCAAAATTGAGTATTTTGAGTCTTTTTGACTGGAAAATGAAAGCATTGGGACCCGTGTCAGCCGAGATTGCCATTATATTATATTATATTATATTATATTATATTATATTGGGGTGAGAAATAGAATCCCTCTGGGTGGCTGGCCTCTGCTCTGGTGTTGCAGCAAAATTTTCAAAAGTTCCATTTCATCATATTTCTCTATCTGGGTATATTATGGTTGGCTACTGATACTCTTTGCACATGTCTACATCTATTCCTCTCATCTGCAACCAAAAAAGCAGCAAGATGGCTGGTCTGATATCATAGACCGAGGGTTCGTTTTGTTGTAATGGAAATATATTCATATTTAAAATAGGAACTATTGTAATCATTTACATTTATTAGTTTATGCGATTGATTACATGGCTAACTCCAAATTATTCTATATTTTAGGTCATCAAATTTCAAATTATTTTGCATCCATTTCCTTTTATTTTTTAATCATTACAAATTTCCCTTCCCTTCCCTTCCGTTTACTTTCTCTTGCAAGTTGCTGCTGCTAAATAAGCCCTAAATGTATAAATAAAATAATTAAAGTTAAAGTGAGCATTGTCCCAAATAAATGTGAATCTATTACATTCGAAATTTTGATCGGATTTGGTTGACTTTATTGGGCTGGGCCCTTTGGATTCTCTCTTCCGTATTTTTGTGATGGGCTGCCGTTGATGACCACTCCACTCCGCGCTGTTTCCTGCTTCTCTCTACGATTCTTATTTGCATATTTGCATGTTAAATTGTTAATCATAAATGAAAAGAGAATCAGTTGCATAACGGCTAGTGGTTTGAATTGATTCTCTCTCTCTCTCCCCCCTTGTCATCGCAAAATAAAATAACAGAGGCTTTTCAGGATGGATGTACATGTACTCACGAGAAAGAAAGATAGAGAATGTGAGTTGGAATTCAGTGGATCCATCTGACTTGTAGAGCCATCAATGATCGAGTGAGAATTATGGATGGAATTCATTGTACAATATATATAAATGAATCCTACAGTTATTCCAGGCGATTGATCTTAACGTGTAACTTTCAACACTCTTGTGAAAGACATGACCACCATCCATTGATTTTCAAGAAAAACTCTGGTTTGGGGCTTTATGTTATTGGGATTGGGAGAGAAAAATGGGTAGGGGTAGCCGGGTAGGTAGGTATGTACAGTGTGGTGGGTGGTTGGTGTCACGCTGTCATGCCCACATCTATCAAACTTCAAACTTCAAAGTTCAAAGTTCAAAGTTCAAACCTAACCCTGAGGAGTTTCGCCAAAAATCTGAACCTTATGAGTTATGAGTGAGTGGGACAAATTATAAGTGAAAAAAAAACCAGGGGGACTAAGTTCCTCAAAGTCCGAGCGTGCCTGCCTCCTCGTTATATACAAGAAAAATTATTCTAAGGGATTGTTCATCCAATTCAGATCATAATTAGTGGAATTTAGCTACGAAATCAACCAATTGAGAGTTGGATATTGCTCCGGATATATTCAATAACCCAAATATATTCAATACATAATTGGGATCAATTTCAATTAAATGAGTGTCGTTTGATTTCAACTTGGATCAGCCCCCGAAGTTTAATTAATAATTCATCTGATGTTTTGAAACCATAGTCATTGTCATCCTTCATATTGTAATTTCCCAAATAGATCATTCCTTTACTTATTAGTATTAAAAATTAAAAAATATGAAGTCTACATTGAAATTAATTAGAATCCATCCAGCTTATAGTTTAGAACACAAAATTTTAGGTTGAAGTTGATTAGGGGTCGTAAAATCCAACTTAACATGTCAGCAAGTCAACAAATTTGATGATATGAATTTATCAGATGGGTTCAAGTTTTGTTTTAATTAATCATCATTTTATGTGGCCATAAGGTGAGAACCATCTGGTGGAAACATCGTCCATAAATCTAAATCTTCCTTCTTTTCAATGATTGATCTCTTAATTTTGTTAATTATCATGTATATTTAATATACTATTATAGGTTGTTACCATTCTACCAAAAAACCCAAAAATAATAGAGAGCAAGTGGCAGGCTTTCTCTGTAATGATGATGACCCGCATGAAACAGTTTTAATAAGATAATTTTTGAAACCATATTCAGATGTATCTGTGGTAATGACTTACATCATATTCAAATGTCATTTCTTCTCCTTCTCCTTTTCTTTAAAAGGGGTGGTGGGGGTTGGGTAAACGAAGTGGTCCAGAGAAATTATTGTAGCATAATTGATATTATTCAGTTGTTTTAATTTCTCATACACATCTTACAATTAGTCTTTTTTTGTTTTATTTTAAGATGGTGAGATAGTGATTGGTTATTCTAAAACTACCTTCCCCACACTCTTCCTCCTTTACTCATAGAAAAAGGTTCATATTTAACTGATGATCTAACCTCTAATTGACAAATTGGAGTTTTATAATATTTTGAGATAAGATAATATTCAAATTTAATTCTCACCAACAAGAAATAAGGAAATAGAATATAAAATAAATTTATATTCATATTGACTCTGAAAAAAATAATTTATGTACTTTAAAGTTTTGTATTCATCTTATTATTCTTAACTAAATTTATATGGTATTTACTATTTTTTTAAATATCACACCTCTCTCAGTCCTTACTTAAACATGTATAATATAATATTAACTTATAAACATTTTGTGTATTTAAATTTCAAGTACAATAAAACTTTGTTAGATATCAACTTAATTATTATTGTACCAATGAACCAAGCATTCCATTATAGTGAGAGAGGGAGATTTCTACATTTGGGTTATCTAGTTTGTATTCATTTGGGTTCTCTAGTTTGTATCAATTTTGATTTTATCATACAAAATAAAAAAGAAACTAATGAAATAAATCCCTTTTACTATAATGCACTCAATTAATTTTAATAGAAAATGAATGTTAGATGCTGGAATATATTACTCCAAGCTTTAGTGTATTGTTTTTAATTTATGTTCATTTGAAGGGGCATTTCAGTCTTTCTGGCGTTGTATATTTAAGCTATTGTTTTAGGCTTAGGGTTTATATGTTCAATGTTGGGTTTATATCCTCTATGGGTTGCGATTCCTCTGTGGTTATTTTTCTCTCTAGTTTTAGAGTCTGTACCTTGTTTTTTTTTTGTGATTCGATGGTGTCCTAATCTTCGGTGTTAGCTTTGTGCTGTGTGTTGATGTGATGCCGTGCATAGAGCTTTGTGAAATCGTTTCTCTTGGTATTCGGTTGTGATGCTTGGTTTTTTTTGTTGATCTGTTGAGGCGTTATTTTGTAGATGGGTTGTATATGTGTTTGGGATTATCTTTTGTACCAACTTAACATTTATCTTGTTGTGTATATTATCTCGAGTCCGTTGGAGTCATCCTTGGAGGCAAGGTACTTGACCAACCCAAATATATTGTTGTCTCTTGTCTAATTTTATTATCGATTTTGTTGCATTATGGGTATATTCCCAATAATAGTAATTCATGTATTCAATCCTAATCCCATTCTGATACCATTAAGAGTAGAGGCAAAACCAGGGTTTAACATTAGAGATGGGTTAAGAACTAATATTTATCATAAAACACAATGACTTTTCCATCATTTATCTTTACCATTGAAGTTTTCTCCAATTGGGATGACAAATACTATATTTGATGCAAAAAAATAAGGAGAGGGAACACTTTCAAAATTTTTTGGATGAAGACAGGGAAATTAAAAAAATTATGGGAAGGCACCCTATCCTTGGGTAGCTCTGCCCTTGATTAAGAGTAGTAGTGTTAGGCTATATAAAAACCATAACAATTAATATAAACGTATATGATACAACTCACATAATATACAACTATATGTTTATCTAAGACTATCACTTAAACAAATATGACATCAATTTCATTCAAGCTTGAACTATTCATCCAAAAGAAAATTTCAAGCTTGAATTGATTAGTCGAATCAAAACTGATGAAAAAGCTAAACCAAGCCGAATATGACATTTTGGATTGTGTGAAATACTAGAAAACTGCTTTGCACTAGGTTGCCAAAATTGACCAAAACTTTAAGGGGAAAATGTTAAATAACAAAAAGTAAAATAAGTCCGAAAACCATTTAGTTATAGAAGTTTGTTATATTCTATTTTAATTTATAAATAAATAGGGCAGAGTCCTCGATGGTTCCAACGTTAAAATTTGTGGGTGAACGGGTTGAAAAAATTGAAACTGGGAGCTAGGAATATTAATATACGTCAGCAATAATTGAAACCATGACTTCTTCACTAAAAGGTGTTGGTTTCAACCACTAGAACAGCTCTGCGTTGTCAAAAGTATGGATCTTTACCACTTAACCAACCTGCATTGGCGAAACAAATGTATTTTTACATCGGGTTAAATAAGCAATACTAGCACGGAAATTAGTAATTAGTAAATTACCAATTACCATAGATCAAGAAAACAAGAAAATTTTCTCCTGCGGCAATCGCAGACATCAAAACGGAATATTTTGGTATTTGTTTAAAATATCTCTACATCCATCTTAGTATTGTTTTAATTTAATTTAATTTATAATGTCTCTCTGCTGTACATTGAAATGGTCCTAACTCCTAATGGGTTTGAAGAAAAATCATCGAATCAATAGGGTGAAGGGTCCCCATGCCCGGGTGTTCATAAATATCGCCTTAGCTTTTTGTATTTTGGTAGAGATACGGATACCACTTTTAATCGAAGAAAGGATTCCATCTTGACATTTGCAATTACGAAAACTATATGTGTGTGTCCCACCACCAAGGCACCAACTGTGGGTCCCTCAAATTTTTTTTTTTTTTTTTGACTTTGTTGGTGTTGGCTGTTAGTTTGCGATATTGGAAAAGCGAGACCGTCTGCTCCGTCTCGTCCTCATTATAAGTACACACCTAGAACCCCAGTTTTGCCAACTCCCCCTGGTCTGTTCACCTCTGCCTGCCTTTGGAAAATTTCACTCTCGTTATTGGGAGAGGTTTTCAGATCTTGGATTCCAATTCTCCTTCTTGTTGTTGTTGAAGAAGCAGCACCAGAGAAATGGCTTTTGAGAAGATCAAAGTCGCCAATCCCATCGTTGAGATGGATGGTCAGAACCTCTTCTCCTTTCATTTCTTTTCCGATCTTCTGAGTTTCAGTTTTTTCCCCTATATGATCGTCTTTCTTTTCATCATTTGCTCGTCTGTTGGATTTTGATCGTTTTGCCGTGCCGTGTTTTTCTTTTTCTTTTCGGTTTTCATGAAAATAAAAATGTATATGGAGTTTCCTTTGGTTATGTGTGACGGATCCTCATAGCAGTTCAGAAAGATCTAACCGACGGAGGACGGAGATTTCTGAGTAAATGATTTGTACGCGTGAACGATTTATATCTTTGTTTCGTTTTGTAATCGATCGAACCTAGTAATTTAAGACGGAACAGTAAAGACTTTGTTCGAAGGTTATTTCTACTTTTCTATGCGAGGGAGGGGATCGTTTCACTTTCGTACGCAGTTCAAGGATATTTTCTGCTGTTTTGTTTCATATTTATTTTCATTGTAGTTCACATTGCAGGAGATATTAAATAAGAGTTTCTCAACCATTTCATTAGAATTTTTCTTATAAAATCTTAAATCTTACGAGGATGTCTGAGTTTCTCGGTTTGTCTGACAAAATAGACAAGGAATGAGGAAGCGGTAAGGAAATATGGTTTCTCTTTTTGGGGTGGGGTACGGCTGTTAAAAATATATCAGCTTGTTATACCCGACTAGTAATTGTTGCAGGCATGCTTATAACTGGTTTATATGTAGGTCTTCCTTTTTATCCATTTGTATTCTGGTGGAAAATTTGGAAATTGCTACTCTCGAGGCTTTTAATCACAAAGAGCTTTTGGTGTTGGGTGGTTATCAACTTATCATTGGACGTATCTTTAAGTTACCATGGGACATTTTACTGATACAGGTTAAGGCTTTAATTTAGTTGGCCACCTCTTTCCAAAGTGTGGTGTTAATGTAAATGTGATTTTTTATTTTTCGGGTCAATAAGAGTAAAAAATTACCTGATGTTTTTATGGGCTCTCTACTTTCTATCCAAACTGGAGCGATTTTCTGTCTTTCACCAGAACAATGCATTTTGTGAAAAATATTAAGTTGAACATGAATCCATACCTTGATCAGATGTCATTAGAATTATCATGCAGCCACCTTCGTTGGTGGCTTGGGGCTTTTTTCTCATGCTCAGCAGTCAGCAGTCTAAGGTAAATGCTGCTAGAATAGGTCAAGCTCTCAACTTTAGGATCTTGTGGTGCCATGCCCTTGTTGGTTGTCAAGATTTTTATCAGTCTTCTTCTTATTGTCATCCTTATGCTTAAGGCAGAAGCACTGTCTGGTCAGCCTAACTTAGATATTAATGTTCTGCCAGATGGGACAGTGGATTTTTGTTACCCCTGGCATGAGGAACATTCGTTGTTAAACACCTCTCTTAGTCTGGAGCTGTATATTTGGGAGGTCCATTATAGAGTTAATCGAGAGCAAGTTCATAACGATGTTGTGGGTTAAATGGTTAATGCATAATGTTTTCTCAATTAATTTGTAGAGAATCTTTCTGAAGTGTGAATGACATGTGCCTCAGTAACATCTTACTGGTTTGGTAACCTTCTGTTGGCATCTTATTTTCCATCAGGCACAATGGAACAACTTGTTTCCTGGGCTTTGTAAAATGCTTTCCTTTAGATGATATGATGCTTATTAAGCCTTATGAAAGATAAACTTGATTGCTGGAATCTTGGATTTCTTACCAGCTTCACCCGATTGATTTTTGAAGTAGTTCTTCACGATCTTATGTTCTGTGGCTCTATGCTTATGATGCAGGTGATGAGATGACTCGAGTATTTTGGAAATCAATTAAGGATAAGGTAATTGATTTTTATGAATAATCTCTAGAATGTATTATTTTCCATGTTGTTTTTCAGAGTATATATTCTTTTCGGTATTTTTTCTCTATTTATTGAATTTCTTACACCATTTTTGCAGCTTATTTTCCCCTTTCTGGAGTTAGATATAAAGTACTTTGACCTTGGACTGCCTTACCGTGATGCTACTGATGATAAAGTTACAATTGAAAGTGCAGAGGCCACACTTAAGTATGTTTTGTGTTTTAGCTTTTGGTTTCCCTGTTATCACAATTGAAAGTGCAG
Organism: Hakea prostrata; assembly: GCF_041222555.1. Classification (NCBI taxonomy): domain Eukaryota; kingdom Viridiplantae; phylum Streptophyta; class Magnoliopsida; order Proteales; family Proteaceae; genus Hakea; species Hakea prostrata. The sequence continues at coordinate 73,945,607 of NC_142601.1, read as the reverse complement.
AGGCCACCTTTCTCTGTAGAATACAAAGTTTATACTGTCTGTGGAGTTCAAGGCATTAAGATGGAATATTTTATCACTTTTTAAAATTATTTAATCTATCCCTGTTCTCTGTTTTTGTTTGCCTATGTTATCTGTACCCATCATCCAGGGATTTCTAGTGGAGGTCACCAGATTATTATTATTATTATTATTATTATTATTATTATTATTATTATTATTATTTTCTTTCAAGATGTTACTCAATGAAAGTATAAGAGTTATTACCCTCCTTTTTCTGCTGGATGCATTATTCTCTTATGGAGAAATATCAAGGTACCGAACTTGGTAACTGCTAGATGCTATGCTGTAAGCTGTAAAAGGCATGGGGTGTGTCCATATTATTGGGATCCTTTACCCTTCTCAGTTGTCAAGTTTCAGCTAAATCTAGCATGTAAATGGTCTTCATTAAATGATTATGTAACAGCCACAGAAGTATCACAAGGGTTAGGGGAGATTAGTGTCACTCTTGTGAATTGTATAGGTTTTGCATGTATTTTTCATCCCTCTGGCATGAACACCTGGGGCTGAAATTTTACTAATCAGATGGGGCTGGTTCTATATGCTTGAGGCTGGGAGAAAACAGGTATTTGAAGGTTCTTTCTCCTTTTTCTATCCATTATAAATTTATGATAGAGTTACTTGACGCAAACATGTTCCTTCACCAATCTGGAGTTTCCTTGTTCTACGATAGACCTCCAAATTAGATTTAGTTATTCTTCATAATTTATTCTGTAGTTACAATATCCATATCTTTCTGCTGAGTCAAAGTAACGAGGTCTCTTCGCAGGTATAATGTAGCAATCAAGTGTGCAACCGTAACTCCAGGTATACATTAGCTCTATTCCAAAAATACATTTTGTTGAACATGTGTGGTTCAGAATTGCTAAATGTAGTCATTGTCTTTTCCCCCATGTTAATGGCATTAATCTTATTTTGTGACAGATGAAGCTCGTGTCAAAGAATTTAACTTGAAACAGATGTGGAAGAGTCCAAATGGGACAATCAGGAACATTTTGAATGGTCAGAGAACTTAACCTCTCATTATTCCTATATTTGGATGGCAGGCAATGTATTGTTTGTTTCCTGATGGACTCTTATTATTGAAATCTTACTCAGGAACTGTGTTCCGAGAGCCAATTATATGCAAAAACGTCCCCAAGCTTGTCCCAGGTATCTAAATATATGCGTTTTGACCATGCTGCATAATTTTGATAAGGGGATAATCTTACTCACTGGTTGCTGTTCTCAGGTTGGACAAAACCCATATGCATTGGAAGGCATGCATTTGGTGACCAATATCGGGCAACTGATGCTGTTATCAAGGGATCTGGAAAACTCAAATTGGTATTTGGTATGGATCCTTACTTTAGTTTAAGTCATTATGTTTAAATTGTTATTCCACATTGTGGGGTTTCCATAATTTGATTTGCTTTGTTGTATATTAAACTATATCTTTCAATAATGCTTGCAGTACCAGAAGGAAATGGTGAAAATATGGAATTGGAGGTTTTCAACTTTAAAGGTGATGGAGGTGTTGCTCTATCCATGTATAACACTGATGAGGTTCTAATCCTGCAAACCTATTCTGATTTTTGGGTTAATTAAATATTTTAAGCCAATTTACTTCACACAGGCCACTGATCAAAATATGCCCCCTTCCCCCAACCCTTCTCAAATGAATACAGTCCATCCGTTCTTTTGCCGAAGCATCAATGACCACAGCTTACGAGAAAAAATGGCCCCTTTATCTAAGCACAAAGAATACGATCCTCAAGAAGTATGATGGAAGGTATGTGCATACTTGATTGTTTGATTAAATATATCCTTTTCCTCTTTTATTCCTCGGAGAAAAGGAGGAAGGAGGAGGAAAAGGGGTGTAGAATCTGTTACGGATCCCCTATTCATTTACTATGCTGTCACAACAAATTTTCCTTGTAATTAGAAAAAGAAATAATGATCGAGAACTTCGCTGAAACCATATGTTTCTGAAGATATAATAATATTTTGTATGTTTATTGCAATAACGTTCATGTGGCGTGTTTGAACCTTGATTCTCCTTTTCCCATTATATCTGAAGGTTCAAGGACATATTCCAAGAAGTTTATGAAGCTCAATGGAAATCCAAGTTTGAAGCTGCAGGGATATGGTGAGATATCTTCCATCACAACTCTGGTTGCAGTTTGACATTTACAGTTCCTGTATTTTAACTAGCCTATGTGGGACTATAGTGAGATATCTTTCATTGATACACTGGTGTTTGCAGCTTTTTGACCTTTAAATATCCTGTATTTTTTAACTAGCCTTTGTAATTTAATTCTAGGTATGAGCATAGACTCATTGATGACATGGTTGCCTATGCACTGAAGAGCGATGGTGGTTATGTATGGGCATGCAAAAATTATGACGGGGATGTGCAGAGTGACATGTTAGCTCAAGGTTTGTGGAATTGTTTAATCTACTTTTTCTTGACTGCAAATAAATCCTTGTGAGCTGTTATTTTGTTGAACTAAGGTTGTGTTGCAAACTCTTATTCTTGTTATTTTTTCTTCCCTTTAAGAGGGTGGCAATGGGAGAGGGGGATTACATAGGCGGTTTTGTAACATCTTTCTCTCTTGGTTAGTGGGAGGGGGCAAAATTGACACCTGTGTATTATGTTTTTTTTTTTTGATGAAATATCTTTTGTTTGTGTGCTTACAGGTTTTGGATCTCTGGGATTAATGACTTCAGTGCTGGTACATCCATTGTTATAAGCTATTAACCTGCTTGTTTTGTTTCCATCTTCTTTCTGCTCGATGTTTGTTTGTTTACAGGGTCTTATATTTGGGCTATTAAATCTGATCCTGATCCAAACCCTGTCAAAATTTCAAATTTCACTTCTTATACTCTAATAAATTGAGAACTTGGTTCCTTGAAGTTCAGAATAACTCTAGCTCCTTTTCAATATCTTCCATGTGGATTTTTTATGCTGTGACCTTGATCAAGAATTTTGGTAGAAGATCTTAAATGTCAATGTACTCAAGGGTATTAAAAAACCTTTACTATATACTTAAATTTTTTTCTCACATGGCTAGCATTTGGATGAATGCTCAGCTTTCTTTAATCACCTCTTCTTTAATGTGCCCGAAAGTTCAATAACCATATGATTTCTGGGACATGTTGAAATAGAATTCCAGTATTTCCTTGTCACCCAGACACACTGCATGCTACATTTTTCTAGATTTTAGCATTTAAGGGTTGTCTTTAACTTTTTTTAAATTAAAACAGAATCTCTGAATTACTGTCATGGATCTTGAGAAGTTGTTGCGTTTCAGGTGTGCCCTGATGGAAAGACAATTGAAGCTGAAGCCGCCCATGGCACAGTTACTCGCCATTTCCGAGTCCATCAGAAAGGAGGTGAAACCAGTACAAACAGCATTGCATCAATCTTTGCTTGGTCTCGAGGACTTGCACACAGGTAGACATTTTTGAATTACTAATTTAGTAACTAGATACTGCATATCTTCTACAGCACGTATGTCCAAAGCAATGGTTATAAAACTGATTAAATGATGTGGTAGGGCAAAGTTGGATGACAATGCTAGGCTGCTAGATTTTACTGAGAAACTGGAAGCAGCTTGTGTTGGAGCTGTGGAATCGGGAAAAATGACGAAGGATCTTGCTATTCTTATCCATGGACCTAAGTAAGTATTAACACACCGGGTGTGGGTGTGTGTTTTTTGCTGATTTTTTATGCTTACAACACAACTTCCCTTTTGTATTCTGCAGAGCTACTAGGGACCAGTACCTTAATACCGAAGAATTCATTGATGCTGTGGCAGAGGGGCTGACAGCTCGACTCTCTAGCAAATCGAAGTTGTAAAACCCTACCCACTGACTAGGTTTCTTTATGGAGAGATGATTATGAGGAATAATTTGCTTTGATAAAAAGTGCAGTAATATATTTATGGTTTAATATCTTTATGATTGTCACTCTTAATATTTAGCAAAAGCCAACCTTTACTGCTCTTTGAATTATATTGACTACCCCATTTAAAATATCTTGAGTCACTTTTATCAGCCTTTTCAGTATAATTAAATTTTTATTATCCTATTAGCTTGGTCTTACCCCCTTAACTGGCTGCATTATGTTACCCTTGCTATCTGGGTCGTTCATTTTTACCAATCATGACCTGAAACAGCAAAACTTAATGGGGCAAGCCATAATGGAACTGTGAATTCTTGTCTCACTTGATTATAGATAGAGGTGGGCAAGTGAAGAAATTAATGTGTCATCCCTAGGGTCCTAGAGGGGAGTAGAGGAGATGATCTGGTGGAAGTAGGACTCTGAAAAAACTACTTAGATTCTAAGCTCTTAGTGTATAAAGATGGGAAATTTTTCAGGACAAAGTGCAAGTTTGAAGTTTGTGTTGTGTTAGGCTTGCTGAGTAATTTTAGAACACCAAGACAATATTCGACATTGTAAGAAATTAATAGTTGGAAGTAAAATTTTCAAAGATGTACTATGGATCTGGATGGAGAGAAAGTCGTTTAAAGGATGAAACTATTATATTATGAATTAATTTGGATTTATGTTAGGTATGTTGAAAACTGAAGTTAGCTAGTAAGCATAGATCGATGGAAGAATTTGCAGTAGTAGGAAATATCCTTATTGACTAGGAGAAGCATGTGACTGGTGGGAGAAGAAATGTTTGGGATAGATATATTTGCATTTACATAAGTAAAAATATGTATAATGTTGTTGTGGTTAGTGTTTGGAGTATGACGGACAAACAAAATTTTCCTCCCCTCGCCTCAACAAATTACAGCAAGGGTCAATTGGGCCATGAGCCCGTAATTATTTGCTTCAAAGTTTTTGGACATGCTGAAGGTGAAGTTGTGTTTTATACTTTTGGATGAGTTAGTTGGACTTAGGGAAGATGAAGTTTTGTGGTATTTACTTTTCTTCTGTTGTTATAGTTGTTATGCTAGGAAAGAAGTTAGGGATAAATAGGAGAATACCAGGAACCTAGTTGTTTCCAGATGATTAGATTAGTCAAACTAAAAGAGTTTTAGGGTGCAACTCTGGTAAATAATATGTGTTGAAATTTGAGTTATTAGGATTTCCAATAGGGGATACCTCAGAGAAAATCTTTCTTTTCGTAAGAGTCAGCTCCAGTCAACCAAAGATTAAACTGAAAATGTTACAGACAGGATTACAGCAGACTTGATAATGGAAGAATCAAAGGAAATTGTATAGGATAGATATACCAGTCATGCAGGTGTGAGTGTATCTTAAAAAGTAAATAAATGTTGTATGGATAAAAGAATTTAGCCAACATGTTGAGATATCAGTGGCTAAACTGAAAAAGGTAAAAATAGAAGAAACGAACACATTCAAGTTCGATTGCAAGTTATTTGAGATTGTATCTGATAAGAGAAACTAGAAGAAAACGGGGCTTATTTGATGTATCCTGATGAGAGGTGCTGACAAACGACGTCAATGAACCATAATGAATGTCACACTGGATAGAGTTTAGTGAATCAGATCCATGTGGTTGGGATAAGGATTAATTTTATTGTGGTAATCTTTGAAAAATAGTTTAGCTGAGACATCAATGTGTTTGAGCATCACTGCCACCATTCTTCCTTTCCACACACCTCAACAAATTTAAAAAATAAATAATAATATCATAGATTTTGAAATTAAAACCTGAGATTCTAAATGGAAGATCCTGTGATACCATACAACTCTAAAGAGGATTGGACTTTTTGGTGTGCTTGTGTAAAGTTAGAAAGATATGTTGGGCAGAAAATGTGGAAGACAGTTAATAAATGTTCTATTGAGATTTCCTCTTACTGATTTTCATAGAAAATAGTTACTATACTATATAATTGACTATTTGTAATAGGCATACTAGTATAGTTGGTATTAGTTAGGGAGATGCAATTTTATACTTGTTTCAACTAATTGATATTTTTCCATCCAGCCAGTCAACCTAAATTTTTTCCTTTTGTCTCCTCTTCCCTACTGAAGGCGTGAAGATTGATTCAAGTTTGAATTTTGTGTGGTTGCAGGACTGAATAGGGGGTGGAGGAAGGTTTATAATTCTGAGTTGAGCGGTTGTTGAGAAGGAATAAAGCAGGTCTTAGCTATGTTAGTGAAATATCTGCTGTTTAGGAGATCACCATATTTCTGTCGGACACCCTCTTTTTCTTTTTTCTTTTTTCTTTTTTAATATTCAGGTGGTTGATTGTGTTGATAAACATACTTGAAGAATCCCATTGTTTCGTGAGCCAGGATCTTACTTATCAATACAAACAGAAGTTCATACAGAATGCGTGCATGCATGCTGTGTGTTAGAGAATATATTCCGCAAGCACATTTTTGAGCTTGACAGGCCTGCATGATACCGGCAGAAAATTATTGGATTCATGATGCATAAGAAAGTTAGGTTACTTAAAACTTTTAACGTTTTGTGCAACTTGTGGCTTCTTCCATCGGGAGAGTAACCTACCTAACCATTGACAACCTAGTAGGTCGTTTGCAAACCAGTCGTCACTGTTGTCCTTTTTGAAGTAGTTTACCAATAACTGACATGGTTGATTTTTCCAGGAAGAGCATCTTTTGGCGGTGGTTGGCCATTGGTTACTAGAATACTAGTTACGGTAATATAGAACAGATAATGGTTTCTCTCAGGGGGGCCACGGTCCCCTGGGCAATTCAGGCCAAGTCTCTCTTTTCTATATAGTAGATCTAACAAGCCAAGCTGTCAGTCGAGAATCCAGATTCCAGAGTTGTTGGATTGCCTACTGTGTCTAATCACCCACTCCTTTGCAATGAATCAGTTGTCCTTAAGTCGGATAGGCTTAGCATAGCATGATTTTTTCTTAGAAGAGGAATAAGGAAATATTTCCACCATCTTCCCCAATCTTCATCCGTACCTATCCTTACGGTTTGAAAACCTGAAGTTTCTACTACCTGGCTCGGTGGAGACCAAGCGTATAGAAATAAGAAACAATGGAGAATGCTAAAAGCCACTTCCCCCACCATCCAGGAGGCTTAAGGGATTAGCCGGCATGTCTATCTTTCACCACCTCCGAAGACAACTCTGAGAAGAAACAATAACTTCACCTGGTAAATAGAGAACGTGATAGCACCACTCCTAGCAGGTGGATTATTATTTAAAGGGAACTCAAAAATGACCACATGTTCCATCTCAAAAAATTTCAGTTCCTAGATTGTCGAAGTACTAGTCTTAAAAACGCAGAAGAAGAAAGGGGCAAAATCAGGGGTTTTGAGAGGGAAAAAAAAAGCGCATCCAAGCTCTCTGCTACAATTCCCATATTGCCAAGCAGTTCTAGCCACCCAACAGCGCCCCCACGCCCACAAAATTAGAAGGAAAAAAAAGAAAAGAAAAAAAGAACAACCAATGAAGATGCCTACACACCTGGGAAGAGTTACCTTCCCTTTGTGCTTTTCCTGTAAACTCCCATTTACAGGGTGACTCCTTAGGATCTTTGCCAGAGATGTGGCCATCCTCTGCTGGTTTTAGCCGTCTTGCATGGTGCATCTTTCACCAATTATTGCAATGGATATGATTTCGCTCAAGCTAACCACGCCAGACTCTTTGTGAATCTCATTTACTGCTAAAGGTGGATCTGGAGGAGGCAGTTTTGTCCTTATGATATCATGTAACCTGCATTGATGAAAGAAACTACACAAATGAAATTTGAAATTATTGAGAAGTCTGCCTCCCTTCGAATAATGAAATCCCTCGAAAAGAATATCTGTAACTCATAAGGGATTTACAAAGTTATAGGTAGATGATGGGGATATTCCCTTTTTTCTATAATTAAATCATTTTTAAATTATATAATTTAATAGTTAGGTGAAAGCCACTTAAGTTCCTCTTTTACCCAAAGATATTATTTAGATTTATCTCATTCCTACAAAGAGAGAATCTTAACCCATTTTTGTCACAGAAGCTTCTGAATTAATGAATTAATCCATGGCTGTTTTTATTTAGACATTTATGAGTGCCCCAAGGGCATAAGACTTAAGTTAAAGATAATTCTTTTTGTGTTTTGTGAAGAAATTTGATTTTCAAATGTAGAAAAGCCTTCCCAATTTATAAACACAGAGAGACGAAGAATTAAGTGGATAAAATGTCTTACTCTTCCTCCATTGCTAGGCAACTTGTTATCATGGATGGCATATCATATTAAACCGTATAAATCTTACTGTTGTTATTATGTGATCCTCCACGTGTTCTCTACATTGTGAATTTGCAATTTTTTGTGTGCAATAACCACTAGAGGTGGTGGTCTAGTGGTTTAAACTCACTCTTAAGTGGTTTGGTAGTCCTCATGTTCTAAGTTAAAATTCTCTCTACTCTTTTGTTTTTTATATTGGGCAATTGTGCACTTTTCTGTCTGGGCATGAAGTCATCTGCTTTTTAATGAACTTTATTACTGAATTTTTTTCTTCTCTTTGTGCAAAATACCATCATAGTTGACTATTTAAAACATGCACATTGAATCTTAATTGTGATTTAACATGCATTATTTAAAAAGCTAGAATGTAATTATCTTTTTAGTAAAGGCAATATAATCATTGGAATGCTTCCAAATGCGTATTCAAGAAAGTTTTCTCTACTTAGAGAATATGCTAAGTAAAGTTCTACAGTTTCGTTTTACTTCATTCAATCTTCTTTGAAGAATTTTTTTTTGTCCCGAGCAATCCATCGTGAATCTCATGTGAGAAATGTAATTTTATTGTTAAAAAAAATGTAATATTGAATGATACAAAGATCGAAAAGTTAAAGACACCAAGTGTAGCTTAGTTAATAAACCAGTCCAAACTTCCATATACATAAAAATAGAGAGATTATAAAACAGAAACGATAATGAAAAAAAAAAGAAATTCAACTATTAAGACACTAAATCCGTCTCACAATTAAACTAGAAATCATATGAATGAGAAACCAATTTACAGGCACAATATATCCCATCGGAAGAAGGAAATTTATTTTCCAGTACAAATAAAATTCATCATCGATATTGTAAATGCGATGAGTTAGATAACTTAGATTAGGACCAGCATTCTTTTTTGAAACGATAGGGTCTCTTTTTTTCTTCCTTTCGTACAAACAACGATAAGATCTCTAATAAAGCTCAATTGAAAAGATTTCTAATTTCCATTTTCACCTTCTACCAGAAAAAAATAATCCATTCTCCAGTGAAGTAAGGTTTGTAATTTACCTATTAAATGCATCGTTTATGAATTTTAGTATAGGTTCCCAGGACCGTATGGGCGTATGGCAGCTTGAGCTGTGCATCTGAGAACGAAGTGGCAACTACTCGTCAATCCTCCGCCGCTAAGAATTTCAAAAATCGGAAGAGCCCATCCGACCGTGCAAGTCCCCGGAATTCTGTGAAGGCTGAAGAGGCTTGTCAATTGTAGGAGCGACAGTATTTGTTTTAGATTTTAGGATTACATAGCTTCAGAACCGGATTTTGTAAGTTATCGCAGAGCACCAGAGAGAGAGAGAGTTGTAAATATTAACCATGGTTTCGTGCTATTACAGAGTCCCTTGTCCTCTAACTAGTGACTGCTGCTTCTCCTCAAGCTCAAAGAGGCGCAAGCTTCGACAAGGGAACCTCTTTACGTCTCGAAAACCATTTAATCCATCCATTGTTTGCCTCAAAATTGGAGTTTTAGATGTCGCAGAAATCTTCCAGAACAAGGTAAAAAACCCTGCCCGCCCTCTACATTTCTCTCAGCGTAAGGTAAAGGCGTAAAGCTAAAGATTTTGCTTTACGTTGTGGATATGGCTTAAATTCAGCGATAATAATAATTATTTCTCTTGTACTAGGTATTGGTTTCAGCTGCTATTTCTGGGGCAATTGGGCAATTCTTCAAACCTTTTACTTCTCTTCTATACGGCAAAGATGTTGACCTTAGAGCTGCTGTCCGCCCTGGTGGATTCCCTTCTACCCATTCTTCAGTATGGATGTTCAAGCTTGAGTTTCCCTTTTCAGTTATTTGATGATCATAACTTCTGTATTTAACTTCAAGTCACCAATATACTTTATATGCAGGGGGTTGTAGCAGCTGCAACTTCCCTTGCCCTTGAAAGGTAAACTTTTGTCTTTGTTCTATAAATTATTTTCTGGAGAATATAGGTGATCTACTTTATTTTACGAACTTATGGGTACGATCAATTGGTTTGTCTGTATGGACACAGGGGTTTTTCGGATTCAATATTCGGGATGTCCGCAGTTTTCGCCTTCCTTGTCATGTATGATGCCCAGGTATATATGTTGTTCTGTTGTGTGGATCCTTGTTTCTAGTCTTTGGAATTCTGTTTCAGTTCTTCTGATGATTTTGAAAGAAAGAGAGGGAAAAGAAGAAAGAGTGGGGGGGGTGAGGGGATATGGATGGAATTGCTTCATGTGTGGTTTAGTTGCTTTGTACAGAAATAAAAACTTTGAATTGCTTCCAGTAATTCTGAAAGAATTTTAGATTCAGCGCAGAGAAATGGCATCATACATTTTCCTTGTAATTCATATAATTGGTCAAATGTAAATTTTGATTTATGCTTAACTTTTCTGCACTTAGCTTTTGAGTTTTGACTTCATTATGCGGGAAAGTCTCTCAGCAACTGAGCAAGCAGTGTAGCCTACGTCCGCTTGCATAATTTGCTCTTTTGAGGAAATAGAAAGTTTTGGTAGGAACATAGGCCACCCTGCTTGTTCAGATAACCCTCTCCCTTGTTTTCTGCTAATGCTAATCAGGAATTACTAAGTTAGGAGTTTTGGCTCCTGGCATGCAATATTTGAATGGTAGAACTGAGATTTTTCTGTTTTGGTGGGTTTTCCCCCCATTCAACTGATCCTTGAACTAAATGAATTGCATGTGAAATTATATCTGAAATAAACAAAGACAACCATTTGCATATTCACCCAACAAAAACACCATTCCCAATGATGGTGAGCTCTGAAACAGGTCCAACCGCAGGTAAGAGTGGGATCCCCATTCAGTTCATATACCCCTTACTACCTCCACTTAACAGACTAGTCTCTTGAGATGGGAATCAGACAGGGTATTAGAGTGGGGCTCGATCTTGCTGCTTGTCTTGGTGCGGCTTCCATGCTTCCCTGTTCTCTGTCCCTGTGTATGATGGCTCTAAACCTACTTGTGAGGGGGAATGTTAGACCCTCTGTTGGCTGTGAGTGGGATTGCCATTCCTTTCATATACCTGGTAGTGCTGTTACTTGACAGATTAGTCTTTTGAGATGGAAATCTAAGACTAAAAGTAAACCATCTTTCTCCTGTGTGACCACATAACATCTATTATCGTCAGCACAATCCTAATATGGGGTTCCAACCTACAGCTTTAGGTTTGATGCAGTGCCATTTGTAAGCAGTATCAATTCCATCAAGATATGTTAATAGCTTTCCCCTTTTTCCTATTCTATTACTATTATTTTTTTGGTACCTTTTAAGGGGGGGGGGGATTTCTATTAGATTAGGAATTTATCATGATTAAGTGATAAACTGTGGCAGCTCAGAAGCACTCTATATCCTGGTAAACCTGCTTGCTGTTGTGGTTTTATGGAGACGGTAAGAATCTGAAATTCATAAAAATTGGTAGTGAATTTTAGATATATAGAAATCCTGCATATCCTGGTAAACCTGTTTGCTGTTGTGGTTTTATGGAGACGGTAAGAATCTGAAATTCATAAAAATTGGTAGTGAATTTCAGATATATAGAAATCCTGCATATTATGATTTGTGGATTAGAAAAAAAATCTTCAGCAATGTTGGAATGAATTATTAATTTCACAAACTACTATTTATCCATGTTGTATAGTTTTTTCTTAATTGTAACATTTCTTATATTCAAATAAATCAACTTAAGCGTTGCTTCATGGAGGCATTCTGGATGAAATGTCGAATCTTAATGCATGGTAACTATTGATTATGTTTGCAACTTGGAGAGACTGGAAAGAGTGGTAACAGCATCGTGTAGAAACATTGCATCTTGCCATAATTCAATGTAATATTGTACCTAATACTTCCAAGATGAGTATATTCAAAACTCCGCCAGTGTTTGTTGTCGGTCCCAAGCCTGGGTAAAGGAGGAGGGTTGGTCCGGTCTGTCGGCAGCCGGCACCGAAAAAAATTTAGCCAAACCATTTTCATGGATTTGATTTTATATGATAAACCTATGCTAGGGCGTCCCCCGACAAAAGAAGTGATACGCTACACTATGGCCGGTTGTAGTGATAAGTCGGCAAGGGTTAGCTAAGGCGTCCCCTGTAAGTGACGCATTACATTGGTGCCCGGATGTCGTGATAAGAAGGCAAGGGTTCCCACGCTGTGGACGAGTGCAGGTAAAGAAGCTAGTCCAAAAACGTAGGATTAGATTGGCATCTTGGAACATAGGATCTTTAATAGGTAAAAGCTTAGAATTGATAGATGTTATGAGAAAAAGAAGGATTAACATACATTGTGTTCAAGAGACTAAAATGGAAGGGTAAAAAAACTAAAGAATTTGATGACTTTAAACATTGGTATACTGGAGATAAAATTAATAAAAATGAAGCAGGTATAATAATGGATAAAGATTTTAAGAATGATGTGGTGGAAGTTAAAAGAATAGGTGATAGGATTATTGCTAGCTTGTAACGGAGAAAGATATTGTAAATATAATTTGTGTATGTGTACCTCAAGTAGGATTGGATGAAAGTCTGAAGTTAGAATTTTAGAAAAAATATTGATGGCTTAATGCAAGGAATTTGTCAAGGAGAAAAATTATCATAGGGGGTGATCTAAATGGACATATTGGACAAGATCAAAGAGGCTATGAGAGTGTTCATGAAGGTTATGGTTTTGAAGAGAGGAATGAAGAAGGGATCTTAGTTGTAGATTTTTTTTGTTGCTTTTGAACTATCTATTGTAAATACTTACTTCAAAAAGAGGGATGAACATTTAATTACCTTCAAAAGTGGACATCATAGCAACCAAATAGATTTCTTCCTAACTAGAAGGAATGATAGATTGTTGTGCAAGGATTGCAAGGTGATACAAGGGAAAAGCTTAGCTAGACAATATAGACTCGTGGTCTTAGATATGTGCCTAACCTTAAAAACTTATAAAAGATGTAAGGTTAACTATCCTAAGATAAGATGGTGGAACTTTAAAGGAGAGTGCTTGAAATTCGTCGCTAATGAAATAGTCAAACAAGGAAAGTGGGATTTTGAAGAGGACTTTAATGGGATGTGGAATGACATGGCTACATGGATAAAACAGGTGGCTAAAGATGTCGTAAATGATTCAAAAGGAAAGCTCCATTCTTATAAAGAGACCTCGTAGTGTGATAGTGAGATTCAAGCTGCCATTAGGAATAAGAAAGCTAGTTTTAAGACATGGTAAGGGACTAAGGATGTTGAGGATCTTCAAAGGTATAGGTTGGCTAGAAATGAAGCTAAGAAAATTGCGGGAAAAGCAAGGGAGAAGAAGTATAAAGAGTTATATAATAAGTTGGACACTAAGGAAGGGGGAAAATCTGTTTATTAAATAGCTAAAATAAGGGATAGAAAGAGTAGAGATCTTGACCATGTTAGATGCATTAAAAACGGAGATGGTAAAGTAATAGTTTGTGATGGGGACATTAAGAAGATATGAGAAATCTATTTCTCTAGTCTACTAAACGAGCACACTTCAAGTATCTGTGAGTTAGGCTTACCCCATCCACCAAGGCATCCATTTTCGAACATATATATGGAGAATTTTGATGTCCGAATTAAAAGAAGCACTAAAGAGGATGAAACTATACAAGACACAAGGCCCTGATGAAATCCCAATAGACATGGGCTGGCTTGGTTAACCAAGTTATTTAATAAAATTATGAGCATAGGGAAAATGCTACATAAATGGAGGAAAAACATCATGGTTACAGTTTACAAAAATAAATGAGATATTCAAAGTTGTAAGAACTATAGAGGCATTAAACTAATGAGCCATACTATAAAATTATGGGAGAGTAATTGAAACCCGTTTGAGACATTTAACCTCAATTACGGAGAACCAATTTGGTTTATGTTGGGAAGATCTATGACAAATGTTATTTACTTAATTAGGAGACTCATTTAAAGGTATAGAGTGTGTAGAAAAGACCTTCATATAATATTTATTGACCTAGAAAAAGCTTATGATATAGTTCCTAGAGTGTTAATTTGGCAAGTACTAGAGAAAAGAAGGGTCGTAAGTAAATTCGTGAACATAGTTAAGATATATATGATGGTTCAGTGACAACTGACAAGTGTAAGAATAGTGGCGGGACAATAATGAATTCCTAATTATAGTTGGGCTACGTCAAGAATCAACTTTAAGCCCATATCTATTCGCACTTATAATGGATGAATTATTCAAAAACATTCAAGAGGAGGCTCTTTGGTGTATGTTTTTGCTGATAATACTATGTTGATAGATGAGACTCAAGTAGGGAATAATACCAAGTTAGAATCATGGAGAGCAACTTTGAAATCAAGAGGCTTTAAACTAAGTAGAACAAAAACAAAATATCTAGTATGTAACTTTAGTTATGATCGGCCAGACAATGAGGTGGTGAAACTTGACGTTAAGGAGATTCCTCAAGAGTGATTGTTTTAAGTACCTTGGTTTAATCATAGATAAAAGAGGTGATATAGAGGATGATGTTTCCCAAAGAATCAAAATAGGGTGGATGAAGTGGAGAGATGCGTTGGGGGTCTTGTGTGATTAACGTATTTTATTAAAGCTTAAAGGAAAATTCTATAAGACCGTTGTTCAACCAGCTATGATGTACGGTGCAGAGTGTCGGGCTGTTAAAAAGAATCACGTAAATAAACTCAGTGTAGCAGAAATGATGATGCTAAGATGGATGAGTGGCAAAACTAGTAAGGATAAGATAAGGAATGATTATGATAGAGTTGGTCTGGGAGTTGCTCCCATAAGTGATAAGCTACGAGAAAGTCATTTGAGGTGGCACGACCACGTTCAACAGAGGTCTATAAATGCCCTTGTACGGAGAAGTGATATAATCCAAATTGAAGTAACTAGGAGAGCTAGTGGCAGACCTAAGATAACTTTTAGAGAAGTGGTGAGAAAGGATATTCATAGCTTAGGCCTTGTATTTAGCATGGCCTTAAACAGAATTGATTGGAGGGCAAGAATCCATGTAGTCGACCCCATTTAGTTGGGAAAAGGCTTTTTGTCGTTATTGTTGAACTTATTTTTCCAATCTGATTACATAGGTGAAAAGGAGTTGCAACAAACTGAGACTTCTCATGCTATCATGAGACCTAAAGTTTGCATGCACTACGTAGATAAAGGGAACATTTATAGTAGGTTTCACCCAAAGTGCGTAAATAGCTTATCAAACAGACCTAGACTTTATTCATCCAAAAAAAAAAAAAAACAGACCTAGACAAAACTAGAAGCTTGGAGCTTGGCGAGTTTGAAACACAGGACATTCAGTCCATGCCAAAAAACAAATAATAATTTGCAGGTTTTTCAGGAGAAATTCCTCATGGGAGATGTAAAGGAGTGGAGGGAGTGGTTGCATTGTGGAGGCGTTCTTTTCTTTGAAGAACTAGATGGAGGGCTTATATTAGGCCATTTAATGAGGTGTAAGTACTTATATGAGAATTTATTGGATCTCTAAACCCTGGAACTCAAAAACTTAACCAGTCACCACCAATTTATGTGAATTCTTTCTCATGATCTCATGGATCTAAGAAATTTAGCCTTAAAATAACTTTGTAGGAAAAACGAGGTGGTTCTTCCATGAGGGACCTATGAATCACCAGATGAGCAATTCCATAGCACCTGGATACATGATATCAATCTCCATACTGCTCAAATACATTGTAGGAGTTGGGGAACATGAGAATGGGAACCGGAACAACATCAAGCCCAGGCCCCCAAGTGATGGATACAGATTTCTCCGTAATAGTTTAATGGTGTGCCAAGTGCTAGAAAAACACCTTAAAGACCGATTTAAGTGGAAAAATAAGCACTCATAACGCAAGTCTCGATCAAAGTGCATCTTCCTACTAATAAAGGAATATCTGTTGAAATTGAGTTTCATTCTTCTAGCTCAAGTTGTCACCAATAAAGATGCCCACATGGTATTAGAACTTCCCTGTCAACAAATGACTTGTAGCTGGTTCCACCAATAGAGTCATATGCTGCATGCCTAGGCACTCCTCCATTGCTTTGGGTTGCATTGTCCCAACAACTATGCAGTTGAAGACAGATTTAAAGGTAGACTTTTATAGACATGTATGATTAGCTACTTGTCTTATCGGCGGAGGACGGCAAACAGAAGCTAAGCATGGCATACTTACTGAGCGATGCAGCGTGTCCATATGTTAAGTGTGTTGATCCCTGTGATATATGAATTTGGAGGCATTTCTTGTTTTTTCGATTGACTAATGATGCTGGGTTCACTCTTAATTATCTTTCGAATTGAGGTTCTTTGCTGTTCTGCCTTGCAGGGTGTTAGACGGGAGGTAGGCATGCATGCAAAGGTTCTAAACAAGAGACTGCTAGAGGCCCAACAAACCCCAGTTCCTTGCAGAGAAAAGGACAGTGACGACCTCACTGATTCTAAACATGGAAATTCTTCCGTTAAATTGGAGAGCCTTGCTGCTATAGTGTCATCATCTGAGAATGGAAATCCTGTGTCAACCCCTGAAGAGGCTTGTACTCCAATCATATCAGAAACCACAAATGCCAGGTCAACTATAATGCTTTCAATGAGTGTAGCACCTGAGAGCAAGGAGTCATCAGCCAAAGATTCTAGTAGTTACAGTCCACTGAAAGAGTCAATCGGGCACACAGAGTTAGAAGTTGTAGCTGGTGCTTTGTTGGGTTTTCTTGTTAGTTTAGCTGTCCATTCTTTAATGTAACGTATTCAGGAACCAATCCCCAAATTATATATATTGTTTCTTTACTTGATTGTCTGCGTGAGTAAGAAGAATGAGTGTAGAAGGCGTTGGAGACCAAAAATCATCAAATTTCAGGGAACCAAAAAGAAGGGTTTTGCGGATAAAATGAGACCGCACTGTGAGAAACGAGCAGTTCCCCAGTCCTAAAATAATAGTAAGATGGTCAAGGACGTCTTGTCGTTAAAGAGGGGAAAGGTTTGACGTTCCTGTAGCATATGTAATAATCTCCAGTCGGTAACATATGCACAACTTTATGATACATGATTCTTATTTATAAATCTCAGACTGCCAACTACCTATATCAAATATTCGGCAAAAGACTAAAATGATTTGAAATAGAAAAACAGAAATTGCAATTCCCCAATGCAGGATTGCTGATTTGTAAGAGAGTAAGATCAACAGCTTTTAGTTGGTTTGACTCGTAATGATGGTAGATGTAATATCCTCGTACCCTATATATGAAAAACAAACACCAAAACGGGCAGAAAAGAGAAAAACTACTAATTCCATAATCGATTACTCCCCGGACTCCTCATTCCCATTTTGAAACAATGGCCCCTCAGGATTTAGTCCGAGGCTGAAAAACTGAAATTACTTCAGCAAAGCAAAATTTCCGATCGGTAGATCCGAAATTTCGTTAAAAATTTCAATATCAACCGTTCGAATCTGAAGGGTCAAGATTGAAATATCGATCTCGGTCAATCGAGATGTACTGTAGGACGCAAACGCACAGGACTTAAAGCAAGGTCATGAAAACAAACACCGTCTTGGACCTCTTGGTTACTAGTCACCCACGCGCGGACTGTTGGCCGCGAATTCAAACAATACGCTGCGAACCCTCGAGATAGGCGTTTCCGAAAAATTGCCATTGGTATCTGTCAACCGCCATTAATATAGGAAGGAATCGATGTGATCCCCTCATCAACATTTGCACAGGCATATATACAGTATACACTAGCTCGCAGAAGGTGGATAGCTGCAGCGAATAAGTGTAAATTGCATGGCAGGAGGAGGAGGAGGAAGGCGTGGGAGAAGGTCGACGAGGCCACAAACTCTTTTACCGTTGAGCGCAACCCCGCTTCTCCACAACACCATCTCTTTCCGGTATCCCTCTCTTCGTCTTCTTCCTCCTCAACCCCTTTGTGCGTGTTTCTTTCGTGAACAAGCATATTTAGTCCTTACCAAAGCAAGTTCGCTAATTGTGAAGCTGGAAAGCCCGCAGAAATGTTGTTCTTTCATGAAATTTGTTTTCACTAATGAATTAGCTCACCATTTTTTCAATAAATAGGTACTGCGACTTGAAGATCACCGCTTTGAACGAGCCTCTCTTTTATATTGGTCGTAAATATGCATGGTGGAGTTCTCTTCTCTACTTGTTCCCTGATTTGGCCAATTAGCTGATTAAACTATGCTTTGTCGTCCTTCTCTACTCAGGAATTATATTTATTTTAAAAGCAAAATTTCGTATCTGCTTGATGAACCGCAGGTGCTTACGAGGTTGGTTTTCGGTTGGAATTGGTTTTAGCTTGATGGCATTACTGGGAGTTTCTCTTGTAAGCATTATCTGTCTTCGCTATTTCATTTCACCTCGTACCGTAAACTCCAACCTTCCTTTGTTCGGGTATCTAAACAACCACAAAATAACCCGTAAAAAAATAAAAGGGGCAAATATTATCGATACGGTAACTGGTGTTCTCCTCATTGGATATTGGTTGTTATGTTTCTACTTTCATGGTTGCCAGATTCTACTATGGGAATTGGCCAGAACTTTGTATCTCTACCGTGTAAGCGTTGAGCTTGAGAATTTTTGGAGTAGACTTCTATTCGGAGTATCCCCGTTGGTTGGTGTTTTATTTATTATTAAATCCTCAATCCGTGTTTTCTAATCATATTTCTTTTCTAAATTATGATCATTGCAATTGTCTTTTCTTTCCTCTGCAGGTTTCTGGTTTGGGCATGTCATTCATGGATGCCGTGTATCTGATAATCTCAACTTTGATATCTGTGGTTGTTCATGAATTTGGTCATGCCATTGCTGCTGCAAGGTCTGTTTCTTGTTCAATTTTAGGATTTTTTTTTGTCTCTTTCTGTACTTACATTTATTTTGGTTTCTTTTTTGGGGGTGGGGGGATAGAATCTGGATAGAGCTTTGTACTGCTTGTCCTGTATCACTCTCTATAAATGCATGCTACTTTGTAGCTGCGACAGGAAATAAAAAAGTTGACTTCAATGAAACCCTAGTTTGAGCTTTGAATTTCTTCATTTATTGTAAAACTTTCACTTTGTGTCTTCCCTCTAAATGTTGTGCTGCTGATTTTCTGGAGTTGTGATATTATTTGGACTGTATATATCATTGGAGTTTGTTGCCTTCTCTGCGGTCTTTCAAAATCATTCTACTGCAGTAAAACAAGAATGTGTTTGCAATCTGATAATGGCATTATTTTCTTGTGACATATATATCAGTGACCAAACCTAGTGCCTTGCGACTGATCCCTTTGGTCTATAATGATATGTGGCAGCTGGACTGTTTTTTACTAATGTTCTTCAATTATACATCTTAGAGGCTCTCTAATTGCTAATGAAGTTTTTATACAATAATCAACTGACAAATGATATGTTAACTTCGACCTGGTACTTACTTGTCATGGCTGCAACCCACTACATATTCTGGGCACAAACATCAGATACTAACATAAACAAAGAAAACACCATGCAAGAAATGCGAAGAATGCTCTTTAACACTCTCTTTTCTCCAAGCTGATTAGATAGCCAGGCAGATGTGCCTTGATTCCCAAGACAATCAGGATGACAAATGTGTCAAGGCATCAGCAATGCCATAAGATATAGGTAACTTACATTTGAATATGGAAAGCATACCTGGAAAATGGTCCTGAGCCTGCATACCCTGGTCTCACCTAGGTGTCACATAGATGTCATGGGGACTTGGCATACTCTTGGTACCGCGACTGATGCAGCACAACCAGAAGTTATTGTTCATGCTGCAGAACATGGACAGTAGCCTAGGAGATAATTCTTCATATTTGGCGAGCCCCTCTAGCTTGCATGAAAATAAATTCATATTTGGTGGGGCCGAAGTCCAGTTTGCAGGGAGATTAAATAGGAGATGCTGTTTTGCATGGGAGTTTTAGAGGTAATGTAGGATTTTGTGATATATTTCACTGGAATAATTATGTAATCAGATTTTTAATTCAGGTAGGGTATTTAGCATTAGTTTTAGTTAGTTCTGAATTGCTAAGAGTCCTACTAGGATCAGTTTTTTAATTTAAAATGCCAAGAGCCCTACTGTAGTTTTCTCATTGAATTATGTCTCTTTTATTATTTAAACACTTGTAATCAGAATTGTTAGAATTCAAGCTCTTAGAATCAAATCAGTCACTGAATTGAAAGAGAAAATAAGGAAGAAGAGAAAGAAGAAGAGAATGAATTAGCAGCAAGCTGCAATTCTAGATTAGTCCTAGAATCGCAGGCTGGTTTATTTACAGCCTTCAAACCCCGTTACAATCTTGAGAGACAAGTAACATTTTCCTCTAAAAAGGAAAACAAACTTACAGTGAAGGGTAGAATAAACTGACAAAAATTATGTCCAGAATAGAAAGAACCAGAAATAGAAATGGACATTCTAATCCTCCAAAATTGGTGCACCAATCTTGCTTTCCAAAATAGAACTTGTGCACCGAGGTGGCAAGGTTGCTGCCCCAAGGCTTGTGCACCAAGTCAATTCTCTACGAGAATTATGTCTCTCTTATTATTTAAACACTTGTAATTAGCTTACTGAGCATGGAATAGAAAGAAGGAAAAAAAAATGAAGTAAAGCTTGAGCTTTGTGTGTTTGCAGCCCACCTCTCTCTCCTCCCCTCTTCTTCTTTTTCTTATGAGTGTTCTTCTCCCTCTTCCCCCAAGTCTGATTCTTCTCAGCTTTCTCCTTCTTCCCCCTATCTTCTTTATCCTTGTTTCTCCTTTATTCCATACCTCATTATTTGGTATCAGAGCCCAAACTTGGGTAAATCTCTTCTCTATCTCACGGACTCTTCAACCTTCTTGTCTCTCTTCCTTGCTTTTCTTCTCCTCCCAAGATCTATCTCTTGTATCTGTTCCTTTGTCCTTTTTCCTGCCCCTAATTTCTTTTCTTAGTGATTGTGACTGAACAATACTGCAACAACCTATCAGATCCTTTGTTTTTTTCCTTGTGTGGTGCCAATCGAAGGAGGTAGATTCTTTTTACATGAAACTCTAGGATCCTTTTTCTTTTTTAAAGGGAAGGAGAAATTGATGCAGCACAACCAGAAGTTTCTGTTTATGCTACAGTAACGTGAACAACCTATCTTTAGTGGGTCCCTAATCCAGCTTGGAAGAAGATAACTTCATAGTTGGTGGCTCCCAAGTCCAGCTTGCAAGGAGATAAAATAGGAGATACTGTTTTTTGTGGTGTTTTAGAGAAAATGTAGGATTTTATTTATTTATTGGGCTAATTATGTAATCAGATTTTTAGTCTGTGTAGGATATTTAGGATCAGTTTTTTGTTAGTTTTAAATTGCCCAAAATCTTACTACAGTTTTCTATATGTCTTTTATTATTTAAACACTTGTAATCAACTTATTGAGCTGATAGAAACAAATGAAGTAAAGCTTGAGCTTTGTGCATTTGCTGCCCCACCCCCCTCTTCTTCTTCTTCTTCTTATGAGTGTTCTTCTCCTTTTTCCCCTACTTCAAGAAGTCTGATTCTTCTCTGCTTTCCCCTTCTTACCCCTGTCTTCTTTTCTTTTTCTTTCTCCTTTAATTTGTTCCTCATTAGTGTCCATAATGAATATTGATTTTTTATGTTCAGTGTTTTTGAGTTTCTCTGTTGGTGCATTGTCCATTCTCTCTATATGTATGCCAGATGTATTTTAATATATGAGTCTTCGGAATTTGAATTTCCTTGTCTTTGGAAGGGAAGTGATACTGTTCTAACTGGAGACTGAGCTCCTGTAAAACTTCTTATTAAAGCACCAGCAAAGAAATTATTGGATCAGAGCTGCAGGTTCTAAATATTTGTCTGCAGATTCTTATTGCTAGTATTGTAGGTACCATTCCAATGGAAAGCAGTGAGGGCGTGAAGATCGAATATATTGCAATATTCCTTGCAGTTCTTTTTCCTGGAGCTCTAATTGCTTTCAACTATGAATGGGTTCAGAGTTTGCCTCCACTTTCTGCACTTCGCATATACTGTGCTGGTATCTGGCATAATGTGGTGGTGAGTTTATATTTTACTTGTTCAACATGGACTCTTATTGGGTGTACATGTCTAAAGAAAACTTTGGGTTGCAAACTGTCTCCACGCTCATAAGCTAGTTGCCCTAGAACATGAAAATATCCATGCATGTTTTTCTCTGTGGTTTGTTTGAATTAGGTGTTAATCCGTCATCAGCTTCTCTCCAGTGCTGTGCGGTTTGTGGAATGGCATTGTTCCTCCTACCTTGGATCTTGTTTCCTTTTTATGTACATGGGAAAAGTCCAATGGTATGTATACTGGCTTTAATTTATCTTACCAAGTCTGCTTTTAACTTGAGCTCTTCTACTGTCTCTGTTTTTTTTTTCTGACTTATAGTACTTATCCTTGGTAGGTCTTGGGCTTGTCTTCTGCATCACCCCTGTCTGGTTTTCTATCACCAGGTGATCATATTGTGCTATTGGATTCCTTGCATATCCATGACCCTGAAGAATGGACGGAAAGGATTACTTTAATCCACAAGCAATCATTTCTAAACTCAGATTACTCAAGAGATTTTAGAAGCCTGCCAGCAATTGGTCATGGAAAGGGATATTGTGTTCCTGGTTCTTTGTTGGAAGAGAGAAAGAATACTCGACGAATTGATGACCAATTTGATTGCCCCAATGAGCTTACTGCATTTGTAACCTTTCCCTGCTTCAACTCAAGTATTTTAGATGATGGAAAAAGTGAAAATAGTCTTCATCATGAACAGGAGAGTATGCACTGCTTGACTGCGAAGGATGTCGTGAAACTTGAAAAATGTGGTAATGGATGGCCAGCAATTGAGCTGGGAACAAGCAGTTGTGAGTGTTCTCAGGTAAAAATTTGGATGCTCAGAAGTCATCTGACGTTGAATTATTAAGTGCAATGTTGTTGAAGAATCACTGATTTGGTGCTTATATTTCAATGTGTTTGGAATTCTTTTTTGCGTACTTTACCATTTAATGGTCTCTGTTATACTGTAGTGTCTGTGAGTAACAATGCAACTGAAGATGCTTTTGATCCCATTGGCAGAATGAGTACTGCATGATGCCCAAGCTGATGCCAGGTATGACATGGGTTGAAATCACATATTCAAGCCCTTTTTCTCCTGAATGCTTGCAGCATGGAGATTCTTCAGCAGATTATGGAGGTCGTGAATCTTCAGCTAGTAAATGTGGTGGGACTTTTGTTTTTGTTGGGGATGTGCTGTCCATGGGCCATTCAGTTCACTTAACTGCGTACCAATTTCGTTGGAGATTCATCTTAGGTGCTTATCTTCCTCATATGCTTGAGAAGATATTTTCCTGCACATTCAATGTCTCTCTAGCTATGGCTCTTCTCAACAGCCTGCCGGTATGTTCTTATGACAGTAAGTTTTGTATGAGATATTTTCAAATGACTGCTTAATCAAAGCTGCCTATCCTATCTACCCTGAAACTTTAGGAAGTGCCAATTTACGCATTATTAGCATGTTTGAATCATTTAGACACCCCAAAGGGAAAAAAGGGGGAAATCATTAGTGCCACCCCTTGAGTTACCCCCTAATATTGATGGCACCTCAAAACAAATCAAAATATTAGGTAGACCCCTTATCAACAAGTTTTTTTTTTAAAAGACGAAAATACTCCAATAATGTGAAGTGTCTTATATCAAACATAGGGAAAATCAACTCGTTGAGAGATTGATCAACAAATCATTTGCATAATGTTACTTGGTTTTAGGGTTCGCCAGCTACATTTGCATTCTCCTCTTGGTTCAAGGAATTGGTTCTTTAAATTAAAAGGGTGTAATAGATACTTCAAATTATTGGAGGGGTCTTTTTCAAAAACTAGCTTGTTAATAGTGTCTACCTAATATTTTGATCTGTTTTGGGGTGACATTAGTATTAGGGGGTTAACTCCACGGTTGGCGATGATAATTTCCCAAAAAATTGTATTTTGACTTCGGACCTGATGTTTATAGCATGGCATACCGTCTTATTTTCTCTATATAACCCATTTTGGACATAACATAGATGTGTAAAATAACAGTCAATCAATCAAAAGAATAGAAATGTGCTTTAGGAGTGAAGAACCATAAAATTTGCAAACAATATGTTGTTTGTCTTCCTCATTGGTGTCTTTGTATTTGAGCAAATAGAGAAGAAATTCCAGTGAAATTTGTGATATGTTGCCTCCTTTTAGTATCCATATTTGGTCGACTACCCAATAAAAGGCACAAGGTCTTGATGAAATCCCAATATAAGTATGGAAGAACTTAGAAACCTATAGACTAACTTGGCTGACCGAGTTGTTTAATAATAATATGAGCACAAGGAAAATGTCAAATGAAGGGAGAAGAAGCATAGCAGTCCCAATTTACAAAAATAAAGGAGATATTCAAAGTTGCAATAACTATAGAGGCATAAAGTTTATGAGTCGTACCATGAAATAATGGTGGAGAATAATTGAAACCCATTTGAGACAAGAAAACACTATTACAGAGAACCAATTTGGTTTTATGCCAGGAAGATCTAAAATGTGAAGCTATTTACCTTAATGGGAGGCTTATGAAAAGGTATAGAGTGTAGCAAAGATCTTCATATGGTCTTTATTGACCTAGAAAAAGTTTATGATAGACTAGACCATTAATTTAGCAAGTACTAGAGAAAAGAAATATTGCAAATTACTATGTAGACATAGTTAAGAACATTGAGGGGATAGGGTGGTGAATTCCCAACTATAGTTAGGCTACATCAAGGATTAGCTTTGAGCCCATATTTATTTGCACTTCTAATGGATAATGGATGAATTAACCAAAGACATTTAAGATGAGATTCCTTGGTGTATGCATTTTGTTGATGATATTATTTTGATAGATGAGACACAAGTAGGGATTACTAAGTTAGAATCATGGAGAGCAACTTCGGATCCAAAAGGCTTTTAAGTATAATGATGATGGAATATCTAGTGTGTAACTTTGATCATGATTGGACTGATGATGAGCTAGTGAAACATGATGAAGAGGATATCTCACAAAGCGGATATGCATGGGTCAGGTCTTGTATCTATGGTGTCAAACAGAGCTGATTGGAAGGCAAGAAGTGATGTAGTTGACCCATTTAGTTGGGACAAGGCTTGTAGTTGTTGTATTAGATCAACTACTATTTTTGTTTTAACTTTGTTGAAATCAACATAGCTTGGTGAACTTTCAGCAAAACATGGAACTTTGAGCCTATTTGATGGGCCCATCTTGCCTTTTAAGATAATGCAAAAATATTTAGTCTTGCAAGCAAGACCATTGCATAAATGATCATAATGTGTAGTGTATCAAATGATTAATGCAAGGTCAATATTTCATAAGTTGCTACTTCAGCCTTAAATATGATACAACAGCAATTTTTTTTTTTGAGTCGACAAACGTACGTGCTCCCTGTACTGGTTTAGCCACCATTCTGAAGAGGTATTGCTAAAAAATATGACACCTAGAGGATGCATTCCAATTGATTACCAAGATTGCAAGCTTAAAATTCAAATTAAGTCAATTCAATAGATCTGCAACATCCTGCATTACCATCCCTTTCGATCATGGGTGATGTTCTTGCTTATTAATAACCCATCGGGCTCTCTATCTTGAGGTAACGTCTTTTGGGGTATTTTGCCCTTCATAACTTTTACCATGTTGTCTTTTTTGCAGAGTTGTGGTCGTTAGTTTTTTTGCACAATATGAAACTTTCATAATTGAGTTCATCATTTGTCTCTTTTGTTGCTACACTATGTCCCAGAAACATACTTTATTACTGTGTCATGATTTTAAATTCATGTCTCAATAACCCGATCTCGGTTAATCATCCTGAGATTCTGTTTTTTGTTTTGTGAAGCATGTCTGAATTTGTATCCTTCCTGTTGATCAATTTGATTAATAGGCCTTGATGAAACAAGCACATAAAAATCAATCTTCTTCATAGAGGTGCTCTGGTTCTCTTTGTAGTGTCAATTCCACCTTGTGCATGATGACCAGGCTGAGGGAGATGGTCTGGATTGGTGTCTATACATAAAAGGTAAATTACATTGGGTGCCTCCAATTTAGGGAAATTGCACTTGCATCTAATGCTTGCCCCTTCAGCACCCAAGGACTGTGCCTGCAGCATTACATCTGACAGAGTCATCTATTACATCTGATACTCTTCCCTGTCTGTCTCTCTCCGTAATTGACAGATTGGCTGGAAATCAAAAACATTGCTGTGCACTTGAACATAAGCCCTTACCCGGTTCAATTCCTGGTCAGAATTGATGAGAACCCTCATCTTATCCTTTAATGGCCAAATCATTTTCTCCATCTTACACACAGCGATCTCAGTTGTTGGAGAAATGACTTGGCGTCTTTGTACATTTATGATCCACAGCAGCAGCTCTTCGGGGTCTGCTGGACTTTCCAATCATTGACCTAAAAGAAGAGCTTCAACAATGGTCATTTTCCTGGCATAGAGTTGAGCCAATTTTTGGGTACTTGTTTGAGGAACTGCCCCCGGGGCGCCCGCCCAGCTCCCTTCCTCGGGGAGGATATTAGGGAGTTATGCTCAATCTATCCTCGGCCACGTTGTTCCAAGAGCGATAAACGCATGGGTTTATAAGGGGGGGGGGGGGGTTTATTTCGATCTCGGGCCTCCGGGCGGCGCGGGGGCATTTCTCGGTAATGGATCCCAAAAAAAATTTTGATCTCATCCGAGTTTGTACAATTTTAGTTGCATCCTTGGCTTTCTATTTAGGCATGAAGGTGCTTTCCACTCACGCAGGGACCGCCACCATTTGAGATATTTGTGCTGCCTTTTTTGAGTAATACCATAGGGAACTACCCAACTGACTGAACAGCCCTTAAAACCATGTTTTGGTGGCACATTTATTCGATGAAAGCAATGATCCTTGTATCCTTATGATTTCTGTTAGAGAAAATCTAACAACAAAATACCTTTCAGGTGTTTGCTTTGGATGGTGAGTGTATTTTGGAGGTTATTCTATTCTTCGTCACTTTCTTGGGCCCCAGAAGAAGGGGAAGAGTTCTGCAAGTATGCCTCTGGATAGGCACCCTTTTATCCATCCTTGCCCTCTCAAGGATGCTTTTTCTCATGCCATTTTAAGTAAAGGTATCATCTTGCGCACATTCCAAATTTCCTGTTTATGACAAACCAATATATTCTCTGATGTGTACGTTTTATTCGCATTTAATTTTCCGTCTACTTCATTATCATGTTGATGAGAAAACTGCAAAACTAGACTTGTTTTTAAGAACATTCTTGGGGGTATGGCTGTAAGGTATATTCGTTCTTCAGGGAGGGGTAATAGGCCCAATATGCTGGTGGTGGTGTAATTAAATAAAGAAGAAAAAGGATGATGTCCAAGATTCAACAAATCATAACTGTCAGAACTGTGTGGGTTTCAGTTCAAGTGATCTAGACACTACAATATGTGATTGAACCTCTGGAGACTTAGTGGGGGTGTGGTGGTGTTTAAAATAAACAGAACTGGTCATATTGTGCTGAAAACTGAGAAGGTTTTGCCTGTTGAAATCATAAGCCATTTAGGCTTGATGATCCTGTAACAACACTGGCATGCAACACCGGCCCTCTGGAAGTGTGAATCTGTTGATGCAAAAATTTCAGGGTACCATGACATTCCTAGGAAGCGTTCAAGTAAGGAAATTTGAGCCCGTGAGTCTAGGTAGGTCTACAAATTGTATGGTAGACATCAAGTCTCAGATTTAAATTTAATGCAGTGGGTTCTCTGGGATTATGGCAGAGTTGAGGTGGTACCGGTATGAAAAATAAGCATAGGAAAAACTGCTTGTGGTATCTTGACTCAGAAACGGTAAACATCATCTGAGTTATTATGGGGAATCAGAAACAGAGATCTATTTTAGAATGCATTTCACTTTTACATTTTCGTGTTGTAGAGTATAATTTTGCCCCTTGGATTTTGTGTGTTTCTTAAAGACAGTTCTGATCGCAGCTTTATTCATGTCGTGAACAGTTTTCTACATCAACAGATAACAATTTTGAAATCTTATGTAAAGATCTAAGCTTCTATGGATTTTTCATGTCAAACATCAGCCTTTTGAAGGCCTCATGTTGGAACTGAGGTGGAGGGGGATACTGATGTCACCATGGAGAGTCTACAGTTAATGGTGGCTTGATTTTCTTGGTGTGGGTTTCCTCTTACGGGACTCATACAGCAGTTGGCTGCCTTGCATGTTCCATATTGATCATGGGAATGGTGCCACAGGGAAGAGTATAGGCTATACGAGGTAACAAGGCGCTGTCACCATAATGTGCAGTCCTTTGGTTTTTGGTCCTGTTCATTTGCATTGAAAACTTTCCATGTAGATGGTATATTTACTTGAAAATCTCGTATTTTTTCAAAATTTTGGTTTGTATTTGTCTAGAAGAATAGTGGGGGAGTTCTGTTTTACGGTGTTCTACAGGAGACAGGTTTTTACCTTTGACTGCTCATGGAACCAAGTCTCATATTTACTTGCTCCATAGTTGGTGAGTGACAGATCCTTCCACGGCCTATAATTTCTTCCTGTATCAGTTTCTCAATGGTGTATCCTGCATCGGTTACTTGAGAACTTGCATCTGCAACCAAGGTTGGTTTAAAAAAAAGAAAAGGATATTGTTTTGATGAATGCGTGATTCCTGATGCTTGCATTAATCTTTTCTTGTTTTTCAGCTGCAGTTGGTTGGTCCTTCGGCTAGATCTGCATTACACAGGGAAGGGGCTGGAGTTGGGAAGCCAAAATTACATTGTGGGAGAGTGGATGTGATGTACTTGGGTTTGTCGGGAGTGGAATGCCATTGTAATACAATTTCTCTCCTTGGGCCATGAAGAACAGCGGACCATGTTTTCTGATTGGTATATTTATTATTAAAAGAGTAGTCATCAATTCATGGTAGGATGACAAAGCACCAAACATGGCTCGAGTAACTGGCTAGGCTATGGCATGACCGCATTACCGAGCAGATTGACAATCAGATGTTGAATGCTTCCCTTTTTCCAACTGAAATTGGTACGTTGCGAATAATTAATAATACTACTTTGAGATTGTATTGGTTTCGGCCGATCTGACGACACGCCTGAATCTTTTACACAGAAACATATGAAAATCCCCAACGTCGATCCATCTGATTATGATCTAGATTCTGTGCTTCGTATACGTGAGAGTGGATTTTTTTTTTGCTGCTGAGCCAATTTACTTGCTAAGGTTGATTCGTAATCCTGCGTTTCGGTTTTAAAAACCTGGATGAAATGAACTCAATAACTACCGGTTCCGATATTCTGAAACTTTTCTTTTTCGGGTGAGGATTCTTTGAACCCACGCCATTTTTTAATTTATTATTTTTTATGAAACCACGCAACTTTCTAAAGGCTACCGCGCGCGGCCACGGAACACCACATATAATAGATAATTCTTCTTTTTCTCCAACGGATGGATAAAACACCTATCCGATTTTATTTTATTCTCTCTGAAATCACGATGTCGCTGCTACTTCATATTTTCGTGTCCCAAAACCGTAGAGCGGAGAGTGAGGTGAGAACACTGAGGAGGGAAGAGCGAACGTGGAGTGAACTGAACTCAGGGAATTTTGTTTTTGTTGGTGCGAAACAAACGCCGAGAACTCGGTCACATCTTCAACGTCCCCCTACCCATCCCTGTTCTTGCCGAGAAACACGACACGCGCAGGATCATAATGAATAGAGAAGGACTGAAGGAGCAAGGGAATCTAAGAGAAAGAAAATAAGGATTGAATTTCAAAAAAAAAAAAAATTCAAAAAAACAAAGAATATAAAGTGGAGAAATGGTTCTCACATTCCCACACCCTTTCTGTTGCTCGAGCAATCACCGGTTCCATCCACCACAACTCTCGGTCTTGTTAGCTCCGTTTCCTTCACCTCACTGTACCTCATCTTCTCTTCTCAATCCGCCGAGTAGATTCTTCTCCAATTTATTTCTTGGTATGGCTATCGATACAAAGATTCGCAGAAGGAGATCCACGTCACAGTCTCGGAGAGTAACCAATTCATCCGCTGCAACTTCCGACGATTCTCCATCCGGCGAGCCACAACAAGATATGGTGTCTGTCTCTCTCTCTCTCCCGTCCACTGCTACTGTTGTTGTTTATGTTATTTTATTATTGTTTTCTAACTTTTCTGTATATGCTGTCGGAATTTTTTTAGTTAATTGTTATTTACTTGATAGAAAATTAGATATGCTTGCTTGAAATGAGAAAAAGCTTAGGCAACATTTTAAAATTTGTTTTTCCACTACCACAGGATTCACAGCGGAAGGTTCCGGATCTTCAAACACTTTGGAGGAGATTTTGGAAAGTTGCTGCTCCATATTGGTCCTCAGATGACAAAGACCAAGCTAGGCTACGACTTGCTGCTGTATTTGCTCTCACTTTGGCTACAACAGGAATCAGCGTTGGCTTCAATTTTCTCGGCCGTGATTTCTATAATGCGCTAGCCAGTAAGTTTAATTACTATGATTTTCTCTTTCTGAGTTAGAAGATAGCTCTCTCAAAATGAATGGCAAAAATGACTTGTTCCTGCAGAAGTATTAGTAGGAATAACGAGCTTTTCGCTGATTAAACCTTGATGTGATTTTTGTTGCTGCAAGACAAGGACCAGGAACAGTTTACGAAACAACTTCTGTATTACCTAGGGGGTTTTGCTGGAGGAATTCCGGTGAGCACATTGCTGCACTTTCTTAGGTATTGCTCTAAAAGCCACATGTTGAGCACATTGAGATGGGGTCTACCGTTCTGTTTGTTTGGCCTATTTTGGTCGGTCTCCTATCAATAACATTAACATGGTTAAACTAAACTGATGACGACCAGTATTCTTTATACTACTGCCAGTGGTTTTGAAATGGTCATCTCTTTGATACAGAATAATAAGATTGATTGCTTGAAAATGTCAACCATTCGCTGGGTAGAAGTAAACGGCATTATGTTATGTATAAAGACAAAGTAAGCAGAACTTTTTGGTTTAGAAAAAATAATAAGGAAATTATAATGAATTATTGGTTTAGCTCATGCAAATCAGAAAGTGGAAAATGCCTTTTAGACTTATACATCACACAGTTAGTCCTTTAAGAAAGCATCTTATGAAGTTGTCTCAACAGACTTGATTCTCTGTTTTTCAGATTTTCACTTTTTTTTATTGCCAAGTTACTGATAGCCTTGAGATAACTTTCTTGTGTAGCTTCAACATGTCCCATTGATGTAATTCTAGGAAAAGATTTTGAGACGACTTAAAATTCTTGGTAGCCAAGTATGTCTGAGTTTTAATGTTAATTCTAGTATACCATGAAATTTATTTATACACTTGGGTTACCAAAAAAAATATATATATTTATACACTTCTGCATGTCTTTGGGATGACATATGGAATTGAATCACCTAAAAGGAGAATGGACTATCAATGCTTTTAAAGATTGACACTTATAATCATTAGTGGCATCATCGTCATCATCATTATCTGAGCCCTTTCCATGCATTGAAAATTGGAATGTTTCTCCAACAGATAGGTGCCTCCCCCGTTTCCCCCCTTTGAATCTCCAAACTCATTTTTTCTTGACTTTTAAATGCGAGTATACCCTCTTGAGGCAGGATGATGTGGCAATTCCTGTTGTTGGATACATAAGGAAAAGCCTTGATTGGCCACATGGTATTTTTCACACCCAAATTCAATCAAATCCTTTATCATAAATGTCTACGAGCCAATATATTTTCAGTTGTAATATACACTCACTTGCCCCCTCCTAAAATTCTTGATATTTAAAGCTTTATTTTGCTGTTTGGCCCACTCATTTAGGCTGAAACTTGACACTTGCTATTAAATTTGAGCCCCGTAAGATTCATATTTGTGTCAACTAGACAAGTCTTTTTGTGTAGACTCATCACTTGATCGACTTTTTACTTTGGAACTAGTTTAGGGTTGGTACATGTATAGCTTTTGATCCCCCAGGTTTTTATGTAATATGCCACTTGTGTGAGCCTAAACTATCAATAGTGAGGCTGCAGTTACAGGATTAGTTTGTTTGTTTCTGTAATTGGTTTATTTTAAGTTGCTATGAGTTGGTTCAATTTAACTATTTTTATATGGTTAATTTTTTTTTTTTTGGATGAATAAATAATTAGATTGAAACAAGAATGCCAAGAAACAAAGGGAGAGAGAGAAGGGGGGACAGCCTATTAAGAGGGAGGCCTAAATTGGGAGGTGAGACTCCAATAGCTAACAATCAGCCTATTCTTGGGGGAGTCAATCACCAGGGGATGGGGTAAATAGAGAAGCCTAGATAAGACCTCAAAACAAATGGCCTTCAAATCAAGTCAAGGGATCGAGATTTGGAGGTCCAACGCCTAAGATTTCGCTACCACCACAAATGGTGGATAATCGCACCAAATACAAGCTTTGCCCACATGGTCGCAAAGGGAGGAGCCAGAGAAAACTCTCAAGCACCAGTCCCAGTCTTGAGCAAAACCATAAGAGTGCCTCGACCTAGGCCAAATGGAAGCAAAGGCTTTCTCCCAGAGGGAGCAAGAAAAGGGGCAAAGGAAAAAAAGGTGTTCAAGGTCCTCACTACAATTCCAACACAAGGTACAGTTAGGGTTAACTGGGATATGGCGGCTAATGAGGAAGGCTTGTGTGGGGAGGGCTAGGTTAATGGCTCTCCAGAGAGTGAGAGAGTGATGGGGATGTGTGGCCTTTGAACCAGACTAGGAGGGCCTGGGGGACAGGGGGATGGGGGTGTCTAATAAGGTTCCAAGTAGAGGAGGTGGAGAAAAGCTTAGTGGGGAGGGTAACAGATAGTTATGTCACTAGGGGAAGCATCAGCCGCAATAGGGGGGAGGGAATTCCTCACATGTGTGAGCCTTGGGTGGGGGAGAGGGGACCAGGGACCAGGGACCACTAGAGATGAAAGTGGAGAGAGTGGTATGCTTGGGGATACAGGTATCATACACAGAACGGGGACCAAAAAGGTTAAAGAGAATGCTTGACTGATGCCAGGGGTCTAACAAGAAAGAGGTGGAGGATCCAGAGGCGATGTGGGTGGAGATGGCATGAAGAGCTCAGGACGGAGGAGCAAGAGTTTTCTCCAGACCTAGGAGGGGTTAGGAGTATATGGTTAAATTTTAATACAAGTAACTATTAGTAGGTGTTTTAGTGGGGCTGGATCAGGATTTTATTAGTGCAGTCCCATTTTGCATACTCTTTCTGTTGTTATTCACTTTCCTAGTCAGATTAGCTTACCTTATAGACTAAGGATTCAGTTAAGCCTTTCCTTTTTGGTGTAGGAGTTTATTTTTGAGTTTTTTGTATAAGCTTGTAAGGGGGGGGGCAAGTATTGAACACAAATGTTTGATAATGAAAAGGTTTGCTTCTGCTCTCTTCTATTGAAGATTTATCTTGTGTTTGATCATTGTAGGTGGAGTTGATCTTTGACCAATTGTCACCTTGCAGTATGAAGCCTGTGTGGCTCATTTGAAGCTATCTTGCAGTATTCTCTGTCTCAGATTCAATTTTGCTTCAAATTCTACATTAAAACAATATGTTGCCAAAGATTTCCGCAAATAGTACATTTGATACGTCCCAACCCCAGCGATTCTTCTTCTGACTTTCTAAACAACCAAGAATTCCCCCATCTTTGAACCTTATCACCAAATCCTAAACTCATCACAGAACAAATCAGCCATTATAAGAGACTCCAATTTGGATCTGGTACTCCCTTCCCTGTACAGGAAATGCTACCCAAGTTGCTCCCTTGTCTGACTAGAGACCCTAGATTCCTAGATCTTCCTCTTTCAGAAACCTGAACCCCTAACCCTGACTCTGCTGCCGATTCATTTAAACTAACTTGCCAGTTCCCACCATTAAAACCTAACCTACCCTTCACCGATTTGCTCCCTACATCAACTTGACATAAGCCCACTGTCTAACTGCTTTGTTCATAAAAGATCCTGGTTTGGCTTCTATTCAGTCTCCTGGTAACTGAGAAACATTCACCTTTTGAGTTTTTGGAAATTAAGGTGTTATAGTTCTTACTTTATATTGTAATAAATATATCTGCAGTTATTTTCAATTATAATTTACTCTGTTTTAATTATTGGAAACATATATTTACTATCATTTCCTCTTAGATCTTGGTACTTGAATGAATTTCATATGTTCTATTTTTGCACTTTTTGATATTGAGAGATTAATTCCCTCTTTTTTTTCATTTTTCTTTTTGGCAGTTCTTTGTATTGAGAGATTATGCAAGAGATACACTTGCTTTGAGATGGAGGTCTTGGATGACAAGATACTATATGGAACGGTATCTCAGGAATAGGACATTTTACAAGATTCAATCCCAGTCAATAATTGATAACCCGGACCAACGGATTGTTGATGACCTTAGCTCGTTTACTGGAACTGCTCTTTCATTCTCATTGGCATTTTTTAATGCTGCAGTAGATTTGATATCATTTAGTAACATTCTGTATGGCATCTACCCGCCACTTTTTATTGTACTTCTAGTGTATTCGCTTGGTGGAACGGCTATTAGTGTATACCTTGGAAGGGTAACTGTTTTCCTTTGTCTTGCTGTTGGAGTTGCCTAAATCTCAATACTATTTGTCTGAATGAAGAAGACATTTCCTTTGTGATTGCAGGGCCTTGTTACCTTAAATTTCTTGCAAGAGAAAAAAGAAGCTGATTTTCGTTATGGACTTGTGCGTGTTAGAGAAAATGCTGAATCAGTAGCTTTCTATGGAGGAGAAGGAAATGAAATGCAGCTTTTGCTAGAACGTTTCAGAAATGCTTCTGAAAATCTATCCGTATGCTTTCCTTATTCTTTGTTGTTTTTTTTCTTTTTTTCCTCCTGCTGGTTAGATTGACTAATGCACCCTCCTACCTGCACCAAACAGCCCAAAAAAAAAAAAAAAAGTAAATGAATAAACCCCAAAAATTAAATAAAATAGGTAAAAATTAAAACATGTTAAGTGCTAGTCTTTATATTAGGTCCATGGCCTTTGGTTTGTATGGTTTAGATTAGTTAGTGAGGACATTATTGGTATTGTATCTTTTCTTTTGTTCTTGTAACTATTATATATTGCCTCATGCTTCTTACATCATAGAAATATAGGATGCTGCCCACACTTTGGTCATTCTGTTCACAACACAAACTGTGGGCATTTCGCTCATTTCTTCGTCCGCCAGCGACGGCAGGGCAGGACGAGCAAGACAGGATCTAGGTTCAGTTGGTCCTCTTGGTAGTGTCTTCTTTGGTGAACAGCAACCAAGTGGTATGTATATGTTTCTCTGAAACCCTAATTGATAATATAACAATGAACTTGGATTCCCTACTTCTGTGAAGTGTTGATGAGACGGGCTGAAATTCAGGACATTTATAAAGTTGATCACAGTTCATTGATAAGAGAAAAGAGTCTCTAATTTGAAGAAGTTAGACTGGGGGTTGAGGCTGAGTAAAAGCTAGTTTGAAGATTCAGTGATTGTTATAGGTTTTCTATATTTGAAATTCATCTTGGTACACTTTTCTTTGGTCAACAAGAACCAGTGGTCTGTACATATTTTAAAGAAACCCTAGCAGATAATGTAATGAACTTGGGTTTCGTACTTCTGTGGAGTACTGAGCAGAAGGGTTGGGATTCAGGACATATCTGAAAGTTATTATAGTTACTTGATAAGAGTGAGGAGTCTCTGATTTGAAGAAGTCAGTCTATATTCTTAACTATTTTCTTAAAGTTATTGTTTGGCTGATTTGAAGAAGTTAGTCTATAAGGTGAAAGAAATAGCAAGTGGGGAGAGAGAAAAAATAATTAAGGAAAGAAATAAGATCTAATAGAATGAAATAATCTATAAATCTACGGAGAAATCGGAAAAATTGGAAGATCCTAATCTTTGACTACTTGTGGCCCCCATATATACACTAATATTTTTTCTTTTTCAACAAAAATAAAATAAATTTCTAACTACTCTCAGGCCTCAGCCATCGATCAAAATTGGCTTCTTTTATTTTAAGATATTCTTGGAGTTGACCCATAGTTGCATTTGATCTACTCTTGGTCCATCATGCTCCAAATTGGGCCCTTTTTGCACTTGAGAAATTGAATTGGACCTCTTTGCGTGTAAAGTTACATGTTTCATGTCCAAGACTCCAATTATTTGCTTAGCTCCTAAAACGTCCTAAAATTTGCAAAAGCAACAAAAAACCCAAGGTAGCTCCACTCTTAAGTGTGTAAAAGCATGCTTTATGTCCTAAGATTTCATGCTTAAATGTACTCATCCTCTTTATCTACTTAATTCTGGTTGGGAAAGTCTGTATGGTGGTTTGAGTTTGTATATTGTTTCAGTTATGTTCTGTCATTTGCATCATGGAGCTGTGGACTTGAATACATGATGAATATGTGTGTGCTTTAACAGAGGGAAACTGGTACTAATGTCTTCTTCCTCTGTACAAAAACAAATTCCAACTATCTGGTTTCTTTGGTGGTCAAATTATGTTTAGAATGAGGCGTCCCTAGATAGCTTGTTTATGTGGCCATGTTCTGCATCTGATTCCTCCTGTATTATGTTGTTGTTTACATGAAATTTCTTTATGGAATATAGATGTGGAGTTCTGTTTGCATTTCATCTTTATTTTGCACAGGTATTACCTAGATCCTGATCTCATTTGCTATTTTTTTCGACAGGAACTGTTAATTTCTTCTCGAAATCTGGACTTCTTCACCAGTGGTTATCGGTATCTGATACAGATTCTTCCTGCTGCAGTTGTTGCTCCAATGTATTTCTCAGGAAAAATTGAGTTTGGAGTAATCAACCAGTCAGTCTCTGCTTTTAATCATATCCTTGGGGATTTTTCCCTTATTGTTTACCAATTTCAGGCTATCAGCGCTTTTTCAGCTGTAATTGATCGACTAGGTATAGTTTACACACCCTTCCCCTCTGTGTCTGTGCATTATCTACTACTTTTTCTGACTTCTGATATATCTTCCATCAATGGGAAATGCATTGTGCTTTAGCTCATTTTTCCATCTGACTCCTTGTGACCTAGTTTCCGTGTTTTAGTTAGTGGATCCAGTTATAGTCTCCTTGATCTATCACTTCATATCGCCTCATTTTGATATACACCTGGGAAAATAAGTCAAGATGTGGGTAACTAAATATCTTAAATTTGTTTCATCAGTAACTTTTCTTTTTCTGGGGATGATTAAAAATTCCATTACCAAAGAAAAGAAAAGGGAGGGGTGGCAGAACAAATAAGCACATGCCAATTACAAGGTCCTGTCGATAATGAGGGAAAGGTGAGTGTCTGCCAATTCCTAGAGAATAAATTGTAACTTTATTTGTAACTTTATTTGTTCAAGAAATCAAGAAGTATGGGAATTCTGAGTAAAATGATATGAAAGGTTCAATAATGTAAAACAGAAGATAAAACATTGAAAAGGTGAAAAAAGAGGCACACCTCAGATCACAAAACACTCACCCAACTAAGGAGGAGAACACATTTACACTACCGGTCTCTAGTCTCTTCGACCAAATACTTCTTCCACCCATCTATAATGCACCACAGTGTCACTGTTCCAAACAACAGTTAGACAAGTTACTAAAATTTCTAATTTCCACGTTCACACTGTAGGTGAGTTCAATGATGTGTTGGAGCACGGAGCCTCTCAACTTTTGGACCCTACTCAGGAGATTCGTATTGTATACAGTGATCGTCAAAGTTCTCCAGTTGACCAATCAAATGGATCTGTGCTAATGGACAAGTGTTATAAGTTGGTTGACATTGAGAATCTAACCCTCCAAACACCAAAAAGTAAAGCTATTCTTATTAAGAACTTATCGTTGAAGATTAATACAAAGGACCACTTGCTGGTTAGTATATTTCTGCTTTGAGTTGGTTCCATAGCTCTTTGATGTGAAAAATCTTACTTTAATTCATCGATTTGTCAAAAGATAACAGGCCCTAGTGGAAGCGGTAAGACTTCCTTGTTAAGAGCCATGGCTGGTTTATGGAGTACAGGGACAGGGAAGATCACATTCTACATGAAAGATTCAGATGCTTCCAAGCCACCCTTTTCCCCAGATAGGACATCCCTTGAACTAAATAGTGGATCCGACATGGAACGGGATCTTGAGAGCTACAGCTGTCGTAAAGGCAGGGGCATATTTTTCCTTCCACAGAAACCATATATGGTTTTGGGTACACTCCGTCAGCAGTTACTTTATCCTACATGGAATGTAGATTCAGTTCCATCCTCAAAGAATACAAAATTCACAGGTATGTGTTTTCATCTATGTCATGTATTTTCTGCCATGTATGTTAAAATATAACATTAAATTGGGAATAAGCCCCTGGACAATTCAATAATGATGAAGTCTAGCTGGTCAGATTTTCTTACAGATGACAAATTGATCACAGAAAAATGGCTCTATATCTCCCCTATTCTTCTCCTGTCTAGCAGATATCAGCGCAGTAAGATCATATAGGAAGAAAGTAAGCAATTCTTACGCTTCAAGATAAAAAATAATAAGGAAAGAGAGATTATCAGAGATTTCAGTTCGTATGTAGAAAGTCAAAATGTGGGAGGCGTACAGGTAATGCAAGAAGCAAGAAGAATAGTGTTGACAATTGAGATAGTTTTCTCATGTTAGAGCAAGAAGCAATTTGATTTAGGTTTCAAAGGAGTCAGGATTATTTTTTTTGGGGGTCTGGGGACACCAAAAGTTTCACCTGACAGCAAGTTTTGTTTTCATTGAATTACCCTCATTTTTAATTACCATATGGTAGCTTTTTATTCACTCTAAGCTTTCGTGTGGAGTCCTTTGGTTCATTGCAAGATTTGCCATGCTAGACTGTTCAAAAGCCTATAAAACACTAGTTTGCAAATCGAGGTTTTCAAGTTCACCATGTTACCCTGGTGTAAATTTCCTAATTTAGGTTTCTGCTTAATGTGAACATAGGGACCCCCATCCAAAACCCTAAAATGGCCCCCAGGATGGATCCAAGAAGCCTCCATAAGCTGGCCAAACCCTCTATTAGGGATATTTTGGAAACTTTGGTCCTTATTTATCTTATTTTATTTCTAGAATTACTATTAGAATTTTCGAAATTCTAGTTGAGTTCAGATTGGTAGTTTGAGTCCGTTTAGGATTTGCTTACAGTATTCTATTTTGAGTTGAGTAGTTTGAAAGAGTCCTAAGTTGGTTGCTTTAAGGTATCTAATTAGCATGTACATAAAAGGATAACTTAAATTATGTTAGCGAGATTCCACTCTAAGGGTTGAAATCTCGTAGTACTTTGATTTATTTTCTTTAGTATGATGAGAGTCCAATTTGACATGTAATAAGATCCCATCAGTTAAGGGGATCCCAAACTAAGTCAGAATCTTTATTTTCAGGCCATAAATAGCCTCTTCATGAAATTGATTTTCAATCTTGGATGAATTAATGAACTGAGTGTTTAGGTTCAGCGTCTCCTGTGTGGGCAGGCCCTAGCAGGTGAAAAAGCTTTTAAGTTCTTCGTATTTTCATCAATTCAGCATCTCTCAAGAGATTTTCAAGCATCCAAGCAACCATTCCAGCAAGCATTCCCCCAACCGAGTAAGTTACAGCCCCTTCCCCACAAATCCCAACCCCTTTCTTCTGTCTGCAAGCCTCCCTACCCCCTCCCCTGCCTTGCGCAACCTCCCCAGCCCTCTTCCCCTTTTTCTGACCTTGGAAACCACCCCTAACCCCATTGCAACTCCCTTCTGTCCCTTCCCCTTTCGTCCCCTGCAACTCCAGCCCCTTGTCCCAACACCGAGCCGTCCCCCTTCCTCCTCCTTCCCCACGGCTTCCCAATCCCATCCCCTTTAGGATTCCCTGATTCCCAGCCTCTTACCCACCCTTTTACCCTCATTAGAGTCACACAGGTATATAGAATCGAGTCTTAACGTTAGTTTCCCCAAAGCAGCCCTAAATTCTGGTTTTCAGAATTTCTGCATTTCATCTTCTTCAAGTAGAATTTGCAGAATTTTGAGAAGTTCCAGGAAAACCCGAAACTCTCTTACCTCAACCTCTACCTTCTCAAAAACAGTTGCTACACTGCAGAATAGTAACACAGCAACCATTCCCCAAACCCTGACCCTAGCCGAACCCTAAATCTGGGTTTGAGCCTTTTCAAATCTGAGCTTCATTATCCAAAGATTTCAGATCTGAATTCTTCTCCAGCAGGCTTGAATTGTTGAAGAAACCCTAGAAAATCCCTCTAACCTTTTTTTAAGTTCCTGGGCAGCCACATTCTAGGAAAATACAACTTTATCCCTAACTGTAGATCTGTGGTTTCATCACTACTAGGATTTTGATTTTGGTTGTTACCAAGATGTACCATCATAATATGGGAATGCCCTCGAAATCTGGCTGATTTCGCATGTCAACCGAAATGACCATTTCTAGAGGCAAAATGTTGAAATTTTGCTCTGAGTCTCAAACTTGATTATACTTGATGACAAATGCTGATTGCTGACTATGTGTTACTAAGCCTGGAAAAGACACTCAAAAAGTCCACCATGACAGCCCTATAGGTGCCATTGTCAAGATCTGAAGGATAACCAAACTTAGGATATAGAGTATTAGAATGTGAAGGTGTAAATGTGTATCCATCATAACCTTGGTGCACCAGTCTGATTATTGTAATTTTTTTTTTTTTTTTTTTTTTTTTTTTCCCCCTTTTGAGGTGGTGGGGGCAGGGTAAGCCTGGTCTGGGTACAAGGAGCTTTCCACCATGTATTTGACCTTCATATCCAGTGGGCAATGAAGAAATCTATACCAACCATACCCACCAAACTCAGAACTTGAGTGTTTCATGTTCGTGACAAATGAAGGTGCAGGCCAATGACCATACCCACCTTATCCACTAGTCTTCTGTTGACTCAAGGTTTACTAGACAAGCTTTTAACTTCTATTTCCATGCCATCTTCTGTGTCATCTGGTCTGAAGACATGTAACCGTTGTTGGCATCTTGCACGACATGAACAAACTGAGTTTCTCTTGTTAATGTAAGGACTCATTGAATGCTAACACATAAGCCATGATCCTATGCTGGGTCTCCCTTCCCTTCTGCCCTTCTGGTGATTTGTTAGCCTTCAAATCCAAGTGTTGCATATAACTTAATTCAATTCCACCAAACCAAAAGTGGATGTGTTTTATTAGTCTACAACACCATCATAGAATCCCACTCTCCCCCCACCCTTTGGTTGAAATCCCTCTTGCAGTCGAAACTTAGTTCTTCTTGCCAGAATTTGGCATTTTAAGTAAAATGACCAAAACATCTTTGTCAGTTTGGTATTTTAGAAACCTTAGTTGAAACCTTGTAAACCTGTTATAACTCTGTTTGTTTGATTTGGACCACAATAAATCATTGATTTTTTTTTTAAATGCCCAGTGTCACAATCTGTGAGTAACTTATGGTTTTCTCTGATCTTCCTCTTACCATGAGTCAGTAGTTTTCATTCCCAATTGGCACCATGTGTCTGCACTAAAATAGGATCCTAATTTCTTGATCCTTGATCAGCCACCTGTTTTTTTGCCTTGCAAGTCCATTCATGTTGATGTAGTGGCCTTTGGAAGTTTAGAAATCGAGGACTTAACTAGGCTCGTAGAATTCATTCATTTTTTCAACCTCAAGTAGTCCAATATCTTCTGACTGCTCTCTCCATGTTGCATCTTGATTAGGACTATAACTCAGTTACAGTCCTCATCAGTAAATTTGGTATGTTCGTTATTACTAATAAATATTATTTCCTGAAGTTACTAATACTTGATGACCACATTTGGAAATTTGTTAAATTTGAATTTGATGTGACAGATTCACTACCTTTCTTGATGCAAGCACCAAACCTGGACAATGTCGTTAAAATGCCTGAGCCCGATAGAAATGATCTTATTTGCGCATTAGAGGATGTCCGCTTGGGTGACATTCTTTCTCGTTTTAATGGACTGGATTGTACAAATGAATGGTCTAGTGTCCTCTCTCTTGGTGAGCAGCAACGTCTTGCATTTGCTCGTTTGCTACTTTCTAAACCAAATTTGGTTTTGTTGGATGAATCTACCAGCGCTTTAGATGAAGACAATGAGGTATAAGATTTTACATAATCGATTTTTAGTCTATGTCACCAACTTCATTGCTTGTATTTATTGTTTGTTTCTGTGCATCTAGGAAAAATTAAGCACAAAACACAAGGTCAAGCTAGCAGACTCTCTAAGAATCTATCTTGTTTATTTATCTATTCTGTGATGAGGTAAAATTATAACCAAATAATCCTTGCATGCAGGGGTCATAAAATAGTGAAAAATGTTAAAAAATATGGACCCCTCGATTATATATACTTATGATAGTCTGGCTAGGTTGGATTATTTCAAATGAGTAAAAAAGGTTCTTCAAATGGCCTACGTAGGAACAGGTTTCAAGTGTCGGTGTCAGGTAGTGTATCAAGGAGCTTTCGATTAATTCCTTTCTAATGGCTGGAATTTGGTAATAGATTCCAGTCCTTCTACTCTGTTTTTGCAAGTCCTAGTCGGTATATGTTCTCTCTTATAGCTTGTAATTGGTGTTGTCTTGGTTAGTTTTAGTTTTCTGTCTCGTGGTCAGTTTAGGAGTTTTTGTCTTTATGAGTTTTATTACAGTTGTCATTTTTTGGCTTATTTTTATCCTCTTCTTTTCTTCCCCGGAAGGTACATCTATATAAGCAGATTGAAGCAGCAGGGATAACATATATCAGCATTGGTCATCGAAGAACCCTGCATAACTACCACAGCAGGATCTTACATATATCCAAAATGAATTCTGATAGTGGCTTACCCAATTGGCATGTTGAACCTATCAATCAAGACACAGCATACAAGAGGGCTAAGCCAACATTGTAGCTGTTGGAAGTTGGCAGTTAAGGATTAAGGATCTTTGATTATAAAAGTTAAAAA
Organism: Hakea prostrata; assembly: GCF_041222555.1. Classification (NCBI taxonomy): domain Eukaryota; kingdom Viridiplantae; phylum Streptophyta; class Magnoliopsida; order Proteales; family Proteaceae; genus Hakea; species Hakea prostrata. The sequence goes on along the minus strand of NC_142601.1, from coordinate 73,902,332 downwards.
TAGGCCTGTGGCACATGTTTTTCTAGAGAGTGCCTGCCCCCATTTACTCCTTGGCGACCTAGTGAAAACAAACATACTGCATATTGGATTCATCATTTAAATGCTCAGGTTGTGTTTCTGCTTTGCATTCAATGTAATTAAACCTATAATACCACACAGATTTGATGTTTTCGACCGTGTTTTATCATGGCCAATTCTGTGATGTGTACCCGCCAATACTCTGGTCTCTTTCCTTTATATGCCATTTTCTTACATTGCTTTGACATGGATGTGACTCTTTTTTTTTTTTTTTCAATGTGAATGTATCCGTAGCTTTGCATTGCTTTCTCTTGCTGTTAACACTTTATTGTGCTACTTCCACTCTTTGGTTCAGTATTGGTTGATAAGATGTAAATACTGTGAAGTATGCTGTAATATACTCCTCCATATGTTATATATAAGTTATCCATCACATTGAGAATTATATTTGAGGTTTTTTGTAAATTATGATTGAACAGTACAGTCAATGAAGAGAGAAGTAATAGGGAAAAGGATACTCATATTTGTTCTCTCATTTCATCTTTTATGTATAATATTTGGTTTCACATTAGATCTCAAGATGGATAATTATGACCGCCATTATGCGCTCATGAGAGTTTCCAAAACTCTTTCACCATTGGTTGCACTGAGAATGCTTCGCGATGTGTTAAGTAGGATGTTATTGGTACAATTGAATTTCTTGTTTTCCTATATAGAGTTAGATTATATGACCTTTTGTCTCGTTTGGTCTTTAATTAAATCTAAAGAGGCATAGTAAGCCGGTTATAAATCTGTATACGATCGGTGGTTACGTCGGGAACAAATAAATGTTGTAATGATTTATTTACCTTTTTTTTCTCTGAAGTACATCAGGACGACGAGCTGGGCCAGTCTAACATGAAGACGGGCCTTTGTGCTGGTTTGTTGCATATGATGGGCAGCAGCATGGTTGACACGATTTGGTCAACATGACTACAATGGCTGGGGAAAAGAAAACAATCATGGGCAACATGTCAAGATCCAATACAAAATATTGCTCTACCCAAAGCATACCACCCTATTTGGTCCTTAGCTTTGTAGGTGGAGATAAATGGCAAGAGTCGTGATCTCTCTCCCCCCGTCCCCTCCTCTCACTCGTTTTTAGATGAAGGGGGTGAGTTAGTGACAATATGACCTACAGGATCAAAGTTGGATATGGACATGAAAACATAACCCAAATGAGCACCTTCCTGCCATTAACCCCGTTGCAGGTTCCATGCATGCATTGCAACTCTGTAGTGCCTTCACTAGTCCACTTGCACGCCCACCCACCATTGAAGAGAGCGGCCCATCACCGAGAAGTCCTGCTAGAATTACGTAATCTGCAGCCTGCTGGGTGTAATCCTATGTAATTGGCGTATATTAATATTGCCTAATATCTAATCACCTGTGACAGATACTTGGCATTAGACTAATGAATTAAGGTCGTTGTTACTTGATTATTAATCGTGGAAAAGACCAATCTAATTATGATTATTAACTTGTCAATGACTAGGGATATATGCCCGTGGCATGCGCACCCAATGCAAATTGTTAATTATGCAAGAGATGGATGGATTTAGTGCATATTAGTCAAGTGACTAATTAAGTAGGGGATGATGGCCTAACTCCTAAGTGCGTTGCAGTCAAGTGGTTAATTGAGTGAGTAAAAGAGGGTTTTAATTAGTATACAGAAGCATGGTAATACTGTGATTAAGTAGGAAAATTAATTAATGATATTCTTTTTTGTTCACAAACACGGAAACACCCCCCCCCCCCCCCCCTTATAAGATTTTTAGCGTTTGGTGCACATGGGGTCGGCTAAGCAGATGCATGAATTGATGAGATCATTTGTTATTTTTTTGGGTGGTGCCTGGTGCGGAGTCTAGAAAATTAAATTTCTTTTTGCAACGTAAAGACACCACCTTTCAAAGGTTTTGATCATAGCTCACTCTCAATTCCGAAGACTACGAGTTACGAGTATATAAATGAAAGGAAAACCTCTCAAAAAGACAATGTTCATTAATTAGGGCCGGGCATAATTCGTGATTCTCCCTCTCTAGCTCCGCGTAGCTTGCCTCATTTAATGGTTGTTTTTTTGGTGGGGTACGTGAGGGGGCGCTTGGGGAAAGAAAGCATGTGAGAGGATGATGTTCATTTTGGGAGTTTTTGTCATAATTTATTTATTTTTCATTAATGTTGTTAAAAATAGGAATTATCATGGTCGAAATTAATTCAGGAGGAAGAACTACAAAGAAAAAGGTATAGCGGAAGAAGAAGAAGAAGAAGAAGAAGAAGAAAAATTGAATAGAGCTGCAGACTGGAAGGCGATAATTTGGTGGGTTCTAGCTGTGGTGGCCCACCAGGCACCGGCCATATCTTCGATCTGGTGGCATTTGAAAATTAATTGGATTGTAGAAATAGAATAACAGAAAAGGTCGACCTGTTTTAACGGCTATAACTGTGATAACGGATAACGGTCAATGTCATGTTCCTTGAGCTGCAGGCCCACCATGTTCTTTTCCCTCAACAGAAGGGTTCATGACTTCCAAGGAACACATGGGACTGACTCAGAACGAGAGAGACGGGGAGAGAGAGAGAGAGAGAGAGAGAGAGCGATTAGGTGTTAAAATTAAGATTTAATTAATTAAGGGAAGAATCGAGAAATTAAGCAATGGATTAGGAAAGCTAAGTAATGAAGTCAACTAGAGGGAGGGAGGGAGGAAGGTCATCCACATAGTCGTCTGATTCAACCGTTGAAAGGTAATAAATATGACATTCCTCTCTCCTCTGCTCTCCTCCTGACTCATCTCCTCAGACTCCTCTCATGCGGAACCCTAACTTCACGCTTTGCTTTAATGCTGATTTAATGCATCTTGCTGGTCTAAGATATATACCGTGATTTAATGCACCATGAGAAAGTCTACTGAGACCCCATCGATCATCATCATGATCGATCGATCATCATCACCAACCACTACAGAATCACATGTGCTGGCTTTTACTCACTCCCCCGTGGCCTGGCCGTGGATAAAAAAGATTTATCATTAATTAATTAATTAACTGTCGTCATCTTTGATTATCTTCTCTAGTCAAGAATCAAGATATGCATATGTGATATGCCCCCTCTCTCTCTCTCTCTCTCGCAAATAGTGATTAGCGATGTAGATATGCCGCCTTCAGTTCTACTATGGAGAGTATGGAGAGGAGAGAGAGAAAGAGGGAGAGAAGAAGTCTTCGAGTTGAAAGAATAGAATTTGAGACGTGTTAGGTGAGGAAACCAGGAATCAAAAAGCGTGGGTCATCCTGATCTGCAGCAGCAGCAGTTGTTAAACAATAATAATAATAAGAAGAAGAAGAAGAAGAAGCATCAAATAGGAGAGAAATAGGAGAGAGAGAGAATGGTGTATCATCGCCACGTTTGCTGTCGGTGTACGATGACCCTTTTGACCAGGCAGTGATATCACATGACGCTCTGAATTTCTCCATCTCCATTTTGAGTAACCAAAAGGTCCAAAACCAAAAGCATCAGTCTCCATCAACAAATCTCCCTTGATGATCTCCTTTCTCTCTCTCTCTCTCTCTCTCTCTCTCTCTCTCTCTCTCTCTCTCTCTCTCTAGTTTCTCCCCCAAACCCAAAACAACTGAACAACCCCCTCGCAAAAATCAATTCATTTCAACCTCGGCTTGGAATCAACTTGGATTAGTTAAAAATATATATATAAGATTAGATAAAATGTCGTAAAGCATGCATGAGATGAGATCATGCATCCTTTCTTTCTTGTTGATGGTGCCGTACATTGCTGCTCCATTAATAGGAGAAAGGAGAAGAAAAAAAACCCATTTTATTCTATCTCCATCACCATCGGCCTCAATATCTGACTACTATTATGGTTTCTAATGAAACATTTTCTCTTTAATTAACTAATTAATTATCTGGCTATGGCTTGCTCATCATCTCTGACTACTGTGTGACTCACCTAATTCATAATCCCTTGGCTAGCTAAGAGACAACAGGGTAAGCTTTTCATTCCATGGTTGGTAGGTTTGCTTGTTCGTTCGTTTGTTTGTTTGTTTGTTTGTTTGGTTGGTCAGTAGGTTGGATATATGATAAGTAGGAAAAAGAGAGAGAGAGAGAGAGAGAAATCCATAAAAGAGATAAGATAAGATCTAGGTGTCCGGCCTTATGTATCCACCAATTAAATTAAAGCAATTGTATAGCTGAGAAAAAGCGAATGAGGTGGGTATATGCCATTCATTGCCACACATGGGCTTGCCTGCGATACTTATAGAATAACCACCACACCACACCACACCACCCTTTCTATCTCTTGTTAAAAGATTAGGTAATGGCAGTTACAAAGTCCCCATCTCCCTAGCTAGCTATTTCGTACGTATAACGATGCTATCTCCCTTCTCTTCTCTTCTTCTTCTTCTTCTTCTTCTTCTTCTTTTCTTAATTTCTCTTTCTATGTGTACGTTGTGGGGGAGTACAGCAGGACTATAACATCGTGAAACGTGCGATAAAAAACTGACACTAGAAAATGGGAGGCATCGATCAGAAGCCATATTCTTCTTCTTCTTCTTCTTCTTCTGCTTCTTCAGTCTTCGTGCTCCATTTGTCTTTTGTTTACCATTATTCTTCTTCTTCTTCTTCTTCTTCGTGGAGGCAATTGCACACCAGCTTTCGACGTGTCATTGACAAGGCATTGACAAGGCAGGGAAGAAAAGTATGGATCGTAGACATATATATATATATACATAAGCAAATAATTAAATGGCAATCTGGTGGGTCAGAAATCACAAGTTCATCAGTGGTCCATTATCCCCAAGAGTCCATATATACCCACGTCTTGCACAACTTTTGACTTTGCTGTGACTTTGCTATTTACTCCCTCAGTCCCTCTCCTCCTCTCATACCCCACCACCTCCATGCACTCAAATATGATCAAATGGAATTCCCCCCTCTATATAGAGACTCTATACCCCTGCACCGATGATGATAATTAATGAATCCATGACCCACACCGGTTTTCTTCCTTGTATTTAATTTAAGTTTAAGAAGAGAAAAAATAAAATACTCATTCAAATTCAAATGTATGTATTTTTCTTTTTCTTTTTTACTTTATTATATATATAATATATGGCTGGGGAGAGCCAACAGGTCTAGCGTCTCTTGTGAGTAAGACTTAAATGTTGTGCATTTAATGCGTAGTACCTGCTACCAATCGTCGAGATCAATACAGCTCAACGTACCGTCTGTCTCGCAGGTGTTGAACTGGTCGATCTCTTGTGGGGTTGTGGCCTTATACAATCATTACTAATGAAGATATACATGGAAATATAAATGTGGGTCTTTATTTTTCCTCTCCTATGTCTCTGTATAGAATCATACCGAAATCATTTGCTCATCTTATACTTACTACGTCTAAAAGACTAAAAGTTAAGAAAATTACTTATCTTGGGTATCTTACGTTTAATGTATTGCATTTGAGCACGGTTGGAAAATCATATTTTGATATCGACATATTAACTAAATCAAGTGGATCTAATGAACAATCGTGAAACACGCCAGAAACTTAGAAATGACCAAAGAACCCAGATTTCTCTCAACCTAGCTAGGCTTTATTTACTGCAAGATCTTTTATGGAAGTACTGCAAAATAAAAAATCAATAAATTAAAAAATCATGGCTGTAAAAGATTATTATTTATATGCTATTAGTTTGATCATAATTAAACAAGGTCATAGAATTTTATTTTTTTTTTTGTTTATTTTCTCATTAACCCTCTAATTTTGCTCTTCCATTAAGAAAAATTAACCACTCCATTCCTTTGGAACACAATGAAGCAACTTATCTCTAAGTGAGGATAAGAGAGAGATTAAATTAATGAAGTATGGAAAACAAAATGAATTGCTCAACTCACTATGTGTTGGAGTAGGAGAAGTAAACACTATTTAAAAAATAAATCTGGTTTTAGGTATTCTTTTTTTAATTTTTCCTCTTTTAAGTACGTCACCACTTACCGTCTTCTATCTCTCTTCTTCTTCTTCTTCTTCTTCTTCTTCTTCTTCTTCTTCTGTTGCGACAGCTTCTTGCTAGCTCCTCCTCATATGTTGACAACACATCATCTTTAAAAAATTTGGTCATATATATAACACATAATCTACTTTGTCTATTCACACTAGTAGCATAATAAACAGCATAAAGATCAAACAAGACGTAATAAAAAGAAGGTTACTGCATCCATCTGGATTCATTACTTTAATAATAGTAAATTGAGACTGAGATATGAGACCAACCAAAAGTGAAAGAAGAATTGTTTTTATAACATATCTTTATTTATTTTTATTTTTATTTTTCTTCTCTAAAGTAGATGGTGAACCTTCTGATATCAGTCTCATAATATCAGTTGATCGATGATGAAGCGTCCAAGACTCAAATTACTTTTTTATGTAATCTCCTTGCTTTTCTGATTCTATTCCATAACCGAAGATATTATTGCAATGAGGGGTGTGCATGAGACAAAACTAGAAACTATAGGAGCCCGATAGAAGCTGATGAATAGAAGTCAAAATCATTTAGAAGCACATAGGAGCTGGCCGGGATAATTGTTGTTGTTGTTGTTGTTGTAGTCGTTGATGGATATAAAATTGATCTTAGGCATTCATTGATTGGCAATTATATAATTAAGCATATATTAATTATGGAGTGTTGGATCACACATACATATGTATATATATACATTACATGGTGGGTGTTGGGTTTTCAGTCAATATATATATATATATATATATATATATGATTGGTTTAATTTGATCGTCCTTAAAATTAAATCGATCGATAGGTAATAATAGGAGTGGAGTAGTGGAACAGTTGATGAATCCTTAAGTTGGAAAGAAATCTTTGGATGATATGATAGACATGATATGATTGTGACAGTTTTGTAATTAAGCTAATTAAGCGCGCACGCACATGTTCATAGTTCATAGTATGTTATGATCTGGATTGAATTAGTTTTGAGATATCATTCGATTAATAGGAGGAGTCTTAACATGATGATTTCTTCTATTGTTTGTTTAGTGTAAGTCTAGGGGGGGTTGCTTTATACGCCTTTCTAACATGCATGGGCTCCCACAGCCCATAGATATATATATATAGATATCCTCTATTAATGATGATTAACTACAAATCCCTTCCTTTTTTGACTTATTAGTGGTGTTGGTGTTGGTGTTGGTGGTACCTTTGCCGGTAGGTAGTTAATTCTTAATTGGGGTCCCATGCATGTCATTTCCCATGAAGTCATGACTCATGGCCTCATGGGATTGATTGATAAGTCTCCTGTTTCACTGGAGTGGTTTTCCTGCAGATGCCAAAACCAACAATCAAACTTCTAACTTCTAACTTCTAACATAACATATATATATATATATATATATATATATATATATATATATATATATGTATACATCACGAATTCCCTCTCACTACATAAACATAATACATATTGCATGAGTTTCAGGGAGACCGGCCCCACGTTCTCTTCTCTCGATAGTCGCTACTGTCCATATATATATATATCCGGTAATATCGAGCATATATTCCTCATCGATGCAATAAGTAAGTATGTAATTAGGAATGAATGAATGAAAGAAAGATTTTGCAGTGATCGATCGGCTATTCGACTCAGCTGATCATCATCATTCAGCTGGAGTACTAGTGTACTACTAGTCTACTATTACTAATTTACTACTACTTCGCTCTCTGCGATTGACGATTGACGATTGACGATTGAGGATTGAGGATTGAGGATTGAGGATTGAGGATTGACCAAAAGTCAAAAGGAGAAATAGTCGTAGTCAAATACGTTTCTGTTCTGATCTATCCACGTACGTACGTACGTCGTCAGTGTCACTACTACGCAGATGCTCTGATGCTAGGTGCAGGTGGTAGTAGCAGCATGCATGCATGCAGTAGTCAAAACCGAATCTACCGTATACCCACCCGGCACCGGGCAACCGCCCATGTTCCTGATTTCTCCTCCACCACCTTGAGAAATAGAAATGACAATGACAATGACCCAGCAGCAGGCAGCAGCATGCAGGCAGGGCCACCACTTGTCTCCTGTTACTTGTCCTATTATAGTATTATGTATGTGTTATCAACGATTCAACGGGACCCCATACGGAAAACCCAGATCTTCTCTGTCTCACTGTCTCTCTCTCTCTCTCTCTCTCTCTCTTCTCCGTTTCAGGCCTTCCTTCCACAGTCCCCAGTCCCCAGTCCACAGTCCACATAGAGAGGGAGAGGGAGAGGGACTTTGCAGCATCGGTTTCCTGTCTTTTCCATTGTTAAAGTGGTCACAGAGAGAGAGAGAGAGAGAGAGAGAGAGAGAGGGAGGGAGAAATCTGCCCTGATGGCATGGCCCATATATCTAGCTGCGTGTATGCTCTCTCTCTCTCTTTCTCTCTCCGAGATGATGATGATGATGGTGATGATATCAGGCCGAGGCGCCAGTAGCTGCTGAACGGCGGCTCGCTAGCGAAGGGGAGCGAGCGGCGGCTAGTTAGGGTAACTTATAACGCGAACGTGAAGGTGAACGTGACCGGTCTGGGCCTGCTGGGCCTGGCCGCTCACATGTGCCGCTAATAATAACTTAGTACGTATTTGTATCATATATATATATATATATATATAACCATTATTATTATTATTATTAATAAGCTGAACCACCACTACTCTCTCTCTTTATTTCTCTCTCTCTCTCTCTATCTCTCTCTCTCTCTCGCTCTCTTAGGGGTACAGGCGTAGAGCTGAGGTGAACCACCATTACGGAGTGCCAACCAAGTACCAAAACCACCGCTCCTCTTGTCCATCGAGCCATGTAAATTGACTTAACTTGGCTGTATCAGTATATGTCGGCGCACTCGATCACTCTCTAGTCTCTCTCCTCTCTCTCTCTCTCTCTCTCTATATATATATATATATATGTATAGTATATATATGAATGAGGCTATGATCCTGTACGTGATCCTTATATGGGGCCTCCTGCTCTGCTCTATCCACCAACCGCAGAAGGCAGCAGGCAGCTGGCTAGGCCCTTAAAACTTAAAAGTTATTATTAAAAGCTAAAAGGAAAAGGAAAAGACCTGACTCACAAGACTCATCACTCAAGACTCAAATCCACTCTTAATTTCTGTTTTCTGTCGTCTATGTCTATCAATCAATCTCTCTATGTCTAATCTAACTTCCTTCCTTCCTTTAATTTTCATACAACCACGTGTCTCTGACGTGCCAACAGCTCAAAACGAACCTTACGGATTTCGCCAAAATTTTCTGATTCACCACTCACCTCTCACCACTCACCTCTCACGGTCTCACCTCACCAGGGTTTAAAAATAAAAAATGCACATATATACAATGATACAAAAACTTACTTAAGCTTAGGGATCAACACCCCCCACTTGCTCCTCTCACCATCCCCCATGAATTTAACTGGCAGAGGAGCCTCTTCTGATCATCGACATTAATTCAATTGCTACAGATTGACTGCAAAAAGAGTTCCGATCTTTCTTAAGGTTTGAAACAACAAATACATACATACAAGATAATAATAATCTTCTTCTTCTTCTTCCCTCCTCTCCTCCCTCCTCTCTTTTAAGTTTTAACTTTTAACACACAAATTGAGGCCAACGAATCTCTCTCTCTCTCTCTCTCTCTCTCTCTCTCTCTCTCTCTCTCTCTCTCACTTGAGAAATTATATTATACAAACTAATAAAAGTTAATCCTCCAACATGTCGACCTAACCGACTCCATTCAATCAAAATTAATTCAAAGGTCGTTTATTGTTATTGTTTTCTTCTGACCGACTCACTCACTCACTCTAGTGTGAGTCATTGTCAAGTTGACACTAGTGAAACTTCAATCTTTTCATGTGAGAGATAATGTTGTTTTATGTGGGAACCAAGGGCGTGTTGTGTTAGCACCTCTTCTTGCTGTCTGTCTCATCTCATCTCATCTCATCTCCTGCCTCAGAGTAAACAAAGTCACTTCCTATAATTAGTAAATTTTACAGGATATCCAATGACGGTATATATTGTATCTTTTTCCATGAATATATACATATATAGCCAGAAACTGCCATTAATGATGGATGCATATATGGTGTCATTTTATCAAATCTGATTTGCTTTTAGATTTCCCGTTCCCGTCAGCCAGTTGAATAAGTTCTGCTGCTGATTAGTGTCGATTCGGTTAAATTTTTCCTATGACCGCCATTCGCCAAGCGAATGACCTAACTATCTCAGGCGACACGGGGAGGGAGGGAGGGAGGGAAAGAGCCTCTGGATTCTAAAAGTGCACGCGCAGACCAATGAGTTAACCACCGACACGATCGCCTGTTCTTATTCCTTTTAGGGTTTGCTTTTGCTTTTGACTTTTTATCGTTTGGAGAAACGGAAGTTTGTGGGACGTGGATCACGAACCCAACTTTAATAGATTGAAAAAAACGAAAAAGCTAAATAGACCCTGCCTGTCCTTCTCAGCGACCATTTGACACCCCCACAGATACAGAGATAACGACGACTAGAGAAACCAAGACGAAGAAGAACTGAAGAAGAACTGAAGAAGAAACAGCACCATAAATTATTTTATTTTATTTTATTTATTGCTTTCTATATATGGTCGGATTTCATAGGTTCAGCATCATAGCTTAATTTCTCACTCTTATTATTATTATTATTTATCTCACCAGTCACCAACCAACCCTTACTAAAGAACAAAGACAAACAAATTAACCATAAATTTTAATGGATCAGATTAGTTAATTAATTAGTTACAAGAACCGATCGACGACCAACTTCTAGTTAAAGGCGACAGACTATATATGATTTATTATTATTATTGTTTTAGAAACCACCACCACCACCACCACCAACACCACCACCCCAAGAGGCGAGGCGAGGCGAGGCGAGGCGAGGCGAGGCGAAGGGCGGAGATATATATGCCGCAAATCACTGCCACGCATGCTTTAACTGCTTAAACCGATAATATCATTTTCCCTACTAACTAACTTTAAAGCGATTGAAAAGTGATTTGAAAGGTCAAGCTCTTCTCTTTTATGGTGAAAGTATTTTTCAAAGGCGTGGAAAAAGTCACCACAGAGACGTTTTGGCAAATATAGGGTCCACAACGGATCTAGATCTTCTCCATCCAAACTGCCCCCATCTCCCTAGCCCCTCCTCAGAGATTCACATGTACCACCACGTTGAAGGGTTGAGACTGGAGGGGGATGATGGGCAGTTTGGGTGGAGAGAAACATGCATGTTACCTAACATGAATAATCCAGATCCTCGATCTCCACCTCCACCTCCACCTCCACCTCCACCTGAGCAGAACATAGATGACAAGTAATAGTTCAGGAGAGTGAACTTGAACTATCCCTGGAAAATGTAATTTTGTGTCTTACCCCTGAAGATAGATAGATAGATAGATGATAGATAGATGACAAGTAAAAGTTCCCTTTCCAAGATATGAGCAGCAACTCCTAAGTTAAATTATTAATTTTTAAGGACTCTCCTAATAACTGTTGGGTATAAAATTCACCTATATATATATGTATAATATTTTAATTTTGAATTTACATTTTAAGAGAAATCAAATACTATGGTAAAATCACTGTTAGAAAGTTGAAACCCTAGCTAGCTGATCCACTAATTCACTCACGAGACCAAGATGGAGTTCACTCCATGAACAAATGCACCCATGTCCTTTGTTTTGTTTAATTTTTCTCTCCCGCGGGGATGGGGTGTAACTGTAAAACAACAATAAGACCAACATGTACGCATCGACAGGTGGGGAGGTAAAACTGTAAAAGTAAGAATAATCGGTAGCTTTGGCGAATAAACTTAATTTGAAAGAAATTAAGTGGTAATCATTCATGATTAAGTGTCACAACATTATTATTATTATTGTTATTATTATTTGTGCAGAGAGTGCAAACACAAACACGAGAAAACACGAGAAAAGACGAGAAAAGACGAGAAAAGGCGAGGCGAGCTTCACGGGTTCCGTCTCCTCCTGATTCCTCCGAATCTGGCAGGTGATCTGAACTAATAATCATTGGAGAAATAAACAAATGAATGAAGGAAATCAGTGAATGACACTAATAATGATTTGACTTAGCTATTATATTAGTGGGAGAATATTATATCGATCACACGTGATACCCGTCTCTAACCCTTACGGCCTTACCCTTGAAAGCAATTATTGTCTCTTGCGTGTATGTGTGATATATATACAGACGAAAAACTGAGCGAGCGGTATGATATATATATAAGTGTTCTTGTGAATCAGATCGACATGTATGTATATCGTGGTAATGTAATGGGATCTTAATTAGTAATTAATTGATTAGTACGTGTTGTTTTTTGTCCTCTTAATTAAGAAACTAAGAAAATTCTACATATATATATTTTATTAGTTTTAATTTGGGTGTTCCGGATCTAGCACTAGTTATTGAAAACGAGAGATTGAACGTCCACATGGATGCGTGCGTATCAGTGCATGTGCTGTTGTGCTGTTGTGCTGTTGTGCAGAGTGCAGTTGAAGTTGAAAACCGAAAACTCGAACCAGGAAATTCGATCAACTTAGATTTCTCTCTCTTTCTCTATTCACGTAACGTTCAGGCCGGGTCACAGGCTCAATAATAAATAAAATAGTAAGAATCAAACAAAACATGACTACAGGAGCCTTTCAGTACTGAATGGTTGGTCAGCCTCGGCTCCCAGCTACCTGCAGAAACAACTCTCCCTCGATTCTCACTCTTTCAATGCTCTCGATCACGATCAGTTGGTTCTACTTCTACATTTCTTCTATCTTTGATTGATTGGTAAATCGGTATATATAGACTTAATTAGATCAATAATTAAACCAACCAATGCAAACCGTATTCACAGATTCTTCTGATGTATAGGATGTGATCATACATAGGCCGGTAAGTAAGGCTTAATTTCCACCTTTTTTTTTATATATTTTATATATATATATATATTTTTCATTTGATTCGTCTGGGGATTGGAAATTGGCGGGAATTGTGGGAATTGGGATGGCAGAGCTAGGGTCTGAGTAGTAGTAAAGAATCCGAGAAGAAAAACATTATATACAATATTATACATTACATAGGGCAGCAGCAGCAGCAGCAGCAGGCCTCGTAATCCTTAAACGTGAAACATGACATTAATGCTTATTGCTTCACACAAATCTAGATCAACCACCGTTTCCATCCATAGATTCTCTTTTTCTTCCCACCTTTAAGCCTTAGGCTTAAGTTATATTTCTATCTATCTATCACTGTTATATATCCTATCATTTTCGTCTACATACCATACCATACCATACCATACCATACCATTGACATTCATAGACTGATAAAGGGGAAAAAAAATTTGCTTCTCACGTTCCCAGCTAGGATTGATGTTGCCTGAGTAAAAATCTTGTGTCTAAAAAAGTATATCAAGTTGTCATCTTAATATTAAAAGATCCCATAACATAAACGGTGGTGTCTCAGTAGTCTCGCTTCTCCAAATAATGAACATGCGTGATGCGCCTACCAAATATATATTAACAAATAAATTAATTTCTCCAACCTATGAATCTGTACTACTTGTAATTCAGGTTATCGTATGTTTCGTGGACTTCCCCACCACCTTTTCTAATTAGTTTCATCTAGAGAGAGTGTTCGAATTCTCTATAGGGGCTTTATAAATTATCTATTTCATTCAAATAAACAAACAAACAAACAAAATGTCAATGTGTATATTCTTTGGTTTCTCCTCTCTCAAGTTGGAGCCACTCTTCTCAACAAAAGGGTGTTGGTCTGTGTTAACAATATGTCAAAGTGACCATGTCACATCAAGGTGTACAACCTTTAATGAACCTTATATAAGATAATTCATCTTGAATTGGTCACCAAGCATGTTTTATAACATTGGTCAAGTCGATTTTATAAGATCGATCCACTTGGAGAACCGCAATAGCGCCAGATCATCCTTCAATGCATCTTGCGTCTCAAGTTGACTCGAATGTGGCATGGAGGTTCGCTCTTCCCATATCCTTGCAGGTTGATCGAGTTAAATTGAGTCCAATATATAGGTTGCAACGTGTGATTTTAGTTTCTTCTATATGTAAAATTGATGTAATGCCGATTCTACATCCGATTCTAAGTTCTTGAAAACTTGTTGCAGTGCATGCCCCCATTGACTTTAATGTGGCATGCATGCATGCATGCTCACCTTTTGGCCCACATATAAATAACTAAATAAGAGGGTTCGTGCCGGTGCTTGTGAAACAAAGCCATGACGACTTACTTCAATCTCTTTCCATATATTTTAAAGCTTTTCTCAAAATTTTAATTATAATTTCATGTCAACCCCTTCCCTATTTAAAGAGGTTAAGTGCAATTAACACCCAATTTGTTATTCATCGATAATCATTTCTTTCATCTCTCTTTATATTAAAACTTTTTTTCGCCCTTAAAAAAAAAACCAGCTAGCCAAACCTTATTTCACTTTCCTTGCCAGTACAATTGCTAGTCATCGTAGTGGTACTAATAGATGTCTCATTTTTATTCTATAATAATTTATGCATCTTTATTCGGTGTGGATTAATCTAATACTTCAAAATGTCAAATTGGATAGGATGATGCTGAAGCCTGAAGAACGATTAAATAATTTTGAAATTTCGAATGTCAAATACGTGCATCGCATCGATGACACATAGATTAATTAGTAAACTAACAATATATATCATATATATATATAATTATTATTTATTAAGTAAATACTAAAGGTCGACATAATATGTATACATGTTTAATGTATGTACGCCGCTAAGTCAAGTTATCCAAACAAGTTGAACTCCAAAATTAAGGATATAAACCTCCATTTCCTTCCCTTTAATTCTCCAAGTCAATGTTTAACAACAACGTGGATGGGTGGATATCATTCTTAATTTTTCTTTTGCTTCCAAGATTAGTTAATTATTAATTAAGTATTCAGCAAACACAAATCATAAGTAACTCAAGAATTGACATAAAATTACAGAAGCTGGGCCCACTCCACCTCAGTGCCACGGCCACCACCAAAGGTCATATAACTTTTTATATATATAAATTTTTTTTTTCCTTCTATATTTTTAGAGAAAAGAGTTTACTTGACAGCTTTGAGGTCTATACCCAAACAACACAATAGAGTACAAATTTTCAATTTTGATTGATGCTCTAATATTATGTGTTTTTTACGATGAAGAAGAAATTCTCATGAAATTGAATATTGGTGCAGAACATGTCTCGTCGAATACAAGATGACCTTGATGCCCATACGAACAATGCAGTGAACTCATGACAATATGTAGAATTCATATTGAAATATTTCCCACGTTTTGACACCCATGAATGCTTGAAAAATGTTCCAACTCAAATGTCTTTGAGAATTGTTTCAGAATAAATAAGATAAAAATCACAACACATATGATGCACTAGCTATAATATCCAAATGGACTTTTTCCAAAAAAAAAAAGAAAAAGAAATGGACCTTTCCCACGAATTTTCCAAAAGTCTTGAATGCTTTTCAACCTTTGATAGTTTGATGCCTAAAACAAAGAGAGTAGTCGTTATTATTAAATGGAAGCGATCAGGATTCTCTTGTTATTTCATACTTCTTTTTTCTCTTGTCTGGCTTATCCTCATCAGTCGGTTGGGTGCAAATTTGGTCTATCTATAAGCTTTTTTCACTTTTTCGTCCCCTATTTAACTATTTTATTATTGAAAAACAAAAGCAAATGAGTGAAAACTGAAAGAGACTAATTTGCGAAAGTGGGAGAGGGACAAAACGTTATCGAAACTTGAAGTCATTAATTCTTAAAGTCTTCATTCAATCTTCTTGGAATATCCTTTCCTTCATCACCACAACTCTGAAGCAGCCCTCAATTAAAGATCTCTTTCTTCACTTTAGTAATTTGATTTCAATCTCATTCACATTCCTTCCTTTTTTTCTTAATTTTCCTCTTTAACACTTGTTCCCACCTCACTATTCCCACTTCTACCGGTTTTTTATTTATTTTTTTGATGTGATCAATCAACCACGAGTGCTGGAGATACATTTGTGCCTCTATGATTGGCACTTGGGCTGCTGTGCCCCAACTGTAATCTTCTTTATTTTGAACTTCTTTATCAAGGAGATGAGATACGATTCACTAGTGCAAGGAGCAATAAATATACTCAAAATAACTTTAGGAGATGACGAATAAAATACTTTCCTGTACATTTGTCTCATACGGAATAAGGGAGTCAAAACATTCTTTCTTTTTTAAAAATAATCAAATGTTAATTTAGTTGGCAATGACCAAAATCTCTTGATGATGAAGAGATTATAGATTTGATTCCCGATAGTGATACATATAACAGTTTTCCCTCCTCCATATCATATTGTAGAAGTTCCCTTATATATCAAAATAAATAAATAACTCTTTTCAAATCAAAATAATAAAGTTTTAACTTGTTTTTAAATATAGACATATATCATTATCAAATTTCAGCGAGGCAAGATTGTACTTTGTACACAAGGTGGCAACTTTGAGATTTCAATTACGTGATTTGTAATATTAGTGCATAAATATATATTGTTTTGCTCTATCAATCAGTATTTTCTCTAAGGATAAAGTATATACGTACGTATAATTATTTATAATAAATTAACTTAATCCCAAATGGAACAACTATGTGCCTTTACCATATGTCAATCTTATTAAGACATTTTTAATTGCCATTAATTATTTATATCATTTATCTTAACTAATATTCACACTTTCATACATTTTTCCTACAATTTTTCGTGTTAAATGATAAAACATAATTATTATAAACGTTGAAGTATTTATGTTTGCCAACCTATACCAAAATTTGTATTTTTGTTACCAAATAATTGAAAGCAAGGCATACATATATATATAGGTCTATCCCACGTAACTTTCACATGGGAGCAAATTAGCTCATATATATATTCTCTTTGAATGAGAACATGCATGTGCAATGTGGAAAAGACCCATTAAAACAGACCATGTTATTTATTGTCACGACAACAATAATTATAAATTTATCCTAACAAAATACAACCATGTGGAATTAAAGGGGGAAAAAAATAAAATAAAGGAGAGTACAAATATTGATGCGTAGATAAATGGGAGATGATGTTAATGTAGTAACCAAACAAGTATTCTATGAATATTCCCTCATAAGGATTTGACAATATGAGTCTTTGTATTTCAAAAAAAAACTCTATTTTGATCATGTTAAGATTGAGTCTTTCATGGTCATTGCCTCTCAAACAACTCTCGTTGTAAGTTTCTTTATTGTTCTTAAAATGGCTAATGTACTGGACGATAAAATAGCAAAGGTGGCATTGTCCAATTTAAGCTTGACATCATGGCCATTAACTACTATGTTGCTGGACAATTATATTGTTGTCCCTACAAGCTTCTCTCATACCTCTATTTTTTAATGAATGAGATTTATACCCCCCTCTCCCCCTCCCCCAAAAGAAACTTACAACTAGAGCTATTTGAAAGACATGGCCATGAAAAGCTCAATCTTAACATGATTATTTGAAATAGCAAAGGTGGCATTGTCGAATTTGAGCTTGACATTATGACCATTAACTACTCCGTTGCTGGACAATTATATTGTTGTCCCTACAAGCTTTTATCGGCCCTTTGTTTTGAATGAATGAGATTTACACCCCCTCCCCTTGGCGGAAAAACTTACAACTAGAGTTATTTGAAAGGCATGGCCTTGAAGGGCTCAATCTTAACATGATTATTTGAAATAGCAAAGGTAGCATTGTCGAATTGAGCTTGACATCATGGCCATTAACTATTCTGTTGCTGGATAATTATATTGTTGTCCCTACAAGCTTTTATGGGACCTCTGTGTTGAATGAATGAAATTTATCCCCCCCCCCCCAAAGAAACTTACAACTGGAGTTAGTTGAAAGGCAAGGGCCGTGAAGGGCTCAATCTTAACAATGATTATTTGAAATAGCAAAGGTACGGTGGCATTGTCGAATTTGAGCTTGACATCATGGCCTTTAACTACTCCGTTGCTGAACAATTATATACAAGCTTCTCTCGGACTTTGTTTTTTAATGAATGAGATTTATACCCCCCCCCCCCCCCAAAAAAAAAAAAAATGAAGACTGAGCCCTTCAAATAGGCATATTGTTTCTTACTCTGTCTCCAATAGTCATTTTAGACATGCTTTTACTTCTTTTAGTTTCATTATATTAAATAAAGGCATTCTTTCTCGCTAGTGCATCTATATACCTCCATTGAAGATGCTAAACCATATGAAGTTACTTATATAGAGTTTGTCAAGATTTTGTTTAATTCCCAAAATTTGTTTTAACATAGCCCTTCATTTTTATAGCCATTATGATCTTATTGCACGTCTTCTTGCTTCTTTACAACATTGGTATTATCTATATTGTTCTTCTTAATAGCATAGAATTCAGCTCCATATGTCATGGTTGATTTTATTACTATTTTGTATAACTTTTTCTTAAGCTTTATTGCATGTGTTTAATTGATACAACAATTAAAAAGAAAGAAAGTTTATACACATACCTCTATAATAATATTTAATTATCAAATATTAGGAGTGGCAAGATTTATGCACGAGAACTATGTGATGAATTTATACATATCCTATATATCATTTTGAAGAAAGTGCTTAGATTAAAAAAGAATCAGAACCAAGTCTACTACTATTTAATCTCGTGAACTTAGTTGTTCGTACAAAGGGATCTACTGCTACTAAATTATGAAATATTGATTCTATCTCTGTCAAGAAAAGAAATGTAGTGATTGTAGTCCAATACAAATAGCACTCTTAGATCCTAATGACCAACTTTAATTTCCCCTTCTTTTTTTTTTTTTTTTTTTTTTTTTTTTATAAGATGTGGTGATTAGTACAAGTATAAAATTACAAAGACAATCCATCATTTTTTAATCCGAGATAGAGAATTGCAAAATAAAATAAAATGTAATTTCATGATTTTTTAACCGATATATAGAATTGTAAAATAATATATAAATAAACCAGTAAAAATTCAAAATACTAAAGTTTTGATTAACGATGAAGAAGAAAACAATAATATTTAGAAAATATAAAAAATATTTAATAACATGATATAAGTTAAATCTGTTTTTCACTACTTCGGTGGATAAAAGAATGCAAATGTTTTGTTTCAAACAACGAACAAACATGAATGACAAACAAATTCAAAAAAAATAAAAATAAACAAAAATAATATGTTATAGGAATGACCTAGAAATTGGGCAATTCACTTGATAATATTATGAATTTAGACTATGATTAGTTAGCAGGTCAACTCTTCTTCAGAATTTAGATATAACTATTTGTAATTCATAATTGCTCAATGATGGGTTTTCTCTTAAATGTATGGTGGAGCAGTGTGAGAAGAACAAGATCCTCTATCTATTGAGGTAGAGAATTTTGATTCAACTTGTGCGATAGAAATGTTTATGGTTATATGGCTCTAATTGTTGTTAAATTACGTTCTATCTATTTGTGTTGAATTGCAAATATGAAAATAATTAGATGAACCGCATCAATAGATTGAAATATTAGTCGAGTGATTATTCCTATACGTATTACCAAAAGAGAAAAAAGAAAAGAAAATGATTATAAAAAAAATAATGAAACCTATGTGGTTATAAATACCTAAACCAAGGTTGGCAGCTCTACTTATGTTACATTGCTCCCAAACCCATCGACCAACCCCTTGAATTGCGTAGATGGAAAGATTTGAAAGGACCACCTGACCACCTTAGCAAAAGTAGTAATAAAATAACATAGTAGTGAGAGTGATGGAGAGAAGCATTTGATATATCTAATTACATTTCATCATTGTTGCCTAATGTAGCTTAATTATACCCCTCAACCGTCTTAACTGAAATGCTTAAAATAATAATCATTAAAAAAAAAAAAGGAGAAAAATAAAATCCTTGTAGTCTATAGAACAATCCTAGGGCCTAACTTTGGTCTAACTTTGGTCTTATGATAAGGGAGAAATAGATAAGCCTGAACCGGTTCGGTTAAACCTAAATCAGTTCGGATTGAGCCTAGTCCGACTAGTTTGGATTAAGTTAAACCGACCAAGGCAAGGTCGGTCGAACAAGCACAAAGGCTGAATAGTAAGACAATATGATAAGACTTGTAATCAAAGAAAATGTATTTAATTGTAATTCAACTATCTATATTTGAGCAGGACTCATTCACTAAGAAGAGGATTGCAGTCTAACTCTAAACAATGTTTGAATCCCAATCAAATTCGTTCATAAAAAAGCTATAAAATGGTAAGAGAATATAAGAGAAAGGTACATTGAATTGAGCCATCACTACTCAATACTTTATTGTTTATTGCCTTCCTTAATCAGAAACTTTCATAACTAGATCGTCGGAGGTGAAACTCGACCACTCCAGTCGAGCTCATTCTTGCAGGTTCGTTCGGTTGAGGAGGCATGCAGGATTGTGTAACAATAGGTAAAATGTGCCAAAAAGTTAAAAGAGACTAATGGTCTACTTCCGTTTCTAAACCAGACCAGTGGGAGTCAAACTAATTACTGGAATGAGGAGACGTAACCCAACCCAAACCTAAAGTAGTGGGGGATAGATAATGTATTCTATTTGTATGAAACCGATCCGATCGACCAAGGTTTCTTTTGAAGCAGCCAATTAAGTCAGACAAGTTGAAAACTGGGCTCAGGACTTTTGAATCTTTCGGTTTGGTCATTGGTGCGACAAAAACACGGCACAAAACACACTTTTTTGGCCTCCCTAGTCCCAAATAAAATCTCTTTTGTTGGAATTAAAATATGTAAACAAAATTATCTTGAAAAAACGTTGGTTATCATACCGGTATAACTGTTTATATCTCTATAGCTAGCATAGCATAGTAACGTAACGATCTGGTAAAAATCAATGACAGTGTATGAAACGGTATTATATATTTATATTCCTATGGGATGGATCCACGTGGATTTGAAGTGGAAGAAGACGGAGTCAACACTCCAGTCCAGTTTCGCAGGGACTTTTTATTTTTATTTTTTCTGTCCCAAAAATCTCTAGGCAAATACTATTTCTCATCTTGAGATTGTCTCGTATGATATGATATGATATGACATGACATGATATGATATGGTAGAAGAAGAAGAATCCTTCAAAATAGAAAAATGACACTCGCTGGCGACGGGCGGGAGAAAGAGGGGATAAATTGAAGAGACAAAACCCTAGTAACTAGTAACGAGTAACGAGCAGGGAGCAGCCCAACCCTGCCCCCTAAAAAAGGGGAATAAATAAATAAATAAATAATTAAATAAAAGTCTATATCTCTCTCCTTTCTTTTTTTTTTGTTTTTTTTCTCCGCTCCTTCCCCGTAGAGAGAGAGAGAGAGAGAGAGAGAGAGAGAGAGAGAGAGAGAATGGCTCAAAAGTGAGACTCTTGGCCTGCGAGGTTGGTTGAGACTTGAGACCTATATAACTTCCTTGTTCGAGTCCTTATTCCTCATTCCTAAAGCTGCCATTGCCATTTCTTTCACCTCTATTGGCACTCTTTTCTCTCGAAAATCTTTCCCCATCTCTCTCTCACGCTCTTTTGCTCTTCCTTGTTTCCGTTTCTGTTTGTTAAACGACAGTGCAGTAGTTTTGCCGCCAAACAAGGCACCGGAAGCGTGTAGTATTGTTAGAAAAGGGAAAAGTAGCGTGCCGAGTTTTTGTTGCCATTGCAGAGTGAGATAGAAGAAGGTCAGACCTGACGGTTAGACTTGAGAGACAGAGTCGGAAGTGAAGCCCGCCTTTCTTGTAAGCAAATCTCCTTACAAAGAACAACGTCAGAAAAGATTAACAACAACAACAACAACAGGAGAAAGGAGAAACACCGAAATCGATACGAGAAAGATAAGAATCGGAGGTTTGCTACATCGACAATAGCAACAAGAACGACGAATAGGTTCTTATTGTTTTCAATTTCATCTCACATTTATTTTGTAGAATCATTCTTTTCGTATCTGGTAATGAAAAATGCATTCTTGTGGTAAAGCCTGAAAATTTCCTTTTTTTTCTTTCCTTTACCTCTTTCGTTGGGGTTGAATCAGTCCTTTTTATTTTTAATTTAATTTGCCCTGACTGAACTTTTGATTGGTCGAACAGGGAAGGGAAAGGTTTGAAGGTGCGAGGCAGGGAAGGGACGAGGAAGAGGAGTTGCTCTTTCTCCCTCATTGGATCGGAAGATCAATCGGAAGCCAACAGTGGAACAGAAAGAAAAGATGAAGTATGTTTTAGTGACCGGTGGTGTCGTTAGTGGTCTCGGAAAGGGCGTGACGGCCAGTAGTATTGGAGTCGTTCTCAAAGCCTGTGGTCTTCGTGTTACTTCCATTAAGATAGGTCTGTGTTACGCTGCTCGCTCTGCATCACGCACACACGAAACAATCACACACGTAAACACGCAGACAGACTGGAGAGTTTTCTGTTGTTGTGTTTCTATTCTTTAAACTAAAAAAAGAGAAGAGGGACCTTCTTTCTCGAAGATCTTTTTCTTATCCCTTCTTTCTCACTTTCATTTGTACTAGTCGACAGCTTAGTTAATAAGCCTCTTCCCCATTTTTATCTTTTATTTTTCTTCAACAGCAGCTTCTATTATTGTCATGTTCAGTCTTTAATGGATTTTATGCATATTTACGTTGAGCCTTTGAAGCCACTTATGACTTTTTTGCATTTTCTTTAACCGTGATTAGCTTTTTCCCTTCTTCACCCAAAAATTTGAATGGATTGTATACATAGTTTCTATTATTTTCTGAATCCTTCTTTCCCCGTTTTACTGGGCTTTCTTCGTTTTCAATTTCTTTATGGTTTGTCTATTTAGTCTTTTGATTTGGTTTTTGAAGTATCTTGAAGATGTGCAGCTAAACTATTAGTCAGTCAGTAGGTTTGTGCTTTCTGTGATTTACTGTTTTACTTGGATGACTGTGATTTAGATTATTTGATGTAGAGATTCTGAAGCCCATTCCGCTAAACTATTGTAACAAGTATTAAAATAAAGGAAATAACCAGTAATGTTCTCAGTGAATTTTCTAGGGTGAGTGGGATTTTTTTTTTTGGGGGGGGGGGGGGAGGTCTCGATGCCCGTGGCTTCTGTCTCGAAATGGCTTGTTCAACTGTTTCAATGTACGACCCTGATGTTGTGTTCCTTTACCAGTCAACTGAAGTAGCATCAGATGCACCGTGTTACAAACACTGGTTTTCTTTATTTGAGCCCTACCACTTTGAATATGAAGGTTTCTTTTTTCAGTTGTCTTGTTGTTCTCCTTGTATCCTAAAGAGTTTGAAGGTTAATACACAAACTAATGGTTGTCAATTTTTTCTTTTCATTTGTACAGATCCATATTTGAACACTGACGCAGGAACCATGTCCCCTTTTGAGCATGGCGAGGTGTTTGTCTTAGATGATGGTGGTGAGGTAAAGAGACTTTCTCATTGTTATGCCTGCTTCCTATGCTGGTTGAGCATTTCATTTTATTCACATGCAAATGAGCAAAAATAGTTATGTGGAAACTTTCCATTTTATTCACCATTTTTTAAAAAAGTTTTTTCATTTTAAGATCTCAAATGCTATCGTCATCTGAAGTAAAGAATGTCTGGGGCATGTTACAAAGATGGAAGTCTGGTGGACTATTTTTCCCTCCAATGCTAATTCTAATAGTATTGTAAACGGCTCTGCCTGTCAGACATGTGGCATTGGTGTTTTGTGGGAATACATATTTGCATGGAACTTCCTTAGTTGTTATTGACATTAGTTCTGTTAAATGTTCTTCTTTGTTTCCTCTTAGACCATGTGCTTGCATAAAGCTGATGAACTGGTAAATTGTTTTACTGTTACTATAGAAGTAAATTATATTTTTGTGTTGAAGGTGGACCTGGATCTTGGGAACTATGAACGTTTCCTGGATATCAAGTTGACCCGGGATAACAACATCACTACAGGGAAGATTTATCAGGTAATTTCTTACTGAAAACCAGTTGCAGTTATCATCATAAGAATTTTATCTCTGCAGGTAGTTGGTACATGGATGCTATTATTTGGCTACAGACTGAATTATTGAAGTGACCAGTTATTTTTCTTTGATGGCTAACAGTCTGTTATTGACAAGGAAAGAAAGGGAGATTATCTTGGAAAAACTGTCCAGGTCTGTTTCAACTCCCAATGTGGTGTGTTACCAATTTACCATTCACTGCATCTTTCTCAAGACTCAATGACATCTTATACCCTCTACCTATTCTAGGTTGTGCCTCATGTTACAGATGCCATTATAGAGTGGATTGAGCGTGTGGCTATGATACCTGTTGATGGAAAAGAAGGCCCTGCTGACGTTTGTGTCATAGAGCTGGGTGGAACCATAGGTATATGAAGCACAATTGATGCTGCGTATATTGAGATTGTTATTGTTATATTTTATTAGCCTAACAACAACGTTCTTTGGGACAGGTGATATTGAATCCATGCCATTCATTGAGGCACTGGGTCAATTTTCGTATCGCGTTGGTAAAGGACTTCTGCCATTGACTTTATGGATTTTTCCCTTTCTCTTTCAGCATCAGTGAGCTTTTAGGCTACTCTAAGCAGTTGATCAATTTTGTTTTGTTCCATGTTCCACAATTTTTTTTCATTTCAGGCGCTGGAAATTTCTGCCTGGTTCATGTCAGTCTTGTCCCTGTTTTGAATGTTGTCGGTGAACAGGTATGCATGAATTATTTTTAAGACTCTGCAAATTAATCTTAAAGATATTAGTGGTGGATCTGTACTCATAATCTGGATCCTTGGTAGGGAGTCCCACTATCACAATTACTTACTGTTTCCTAAATGTAAATTAGAAAACCAAGCCTACTCAGCATAGTGTTCGAGGACTAAGGGGACTGGGTTTGACTCCAAATATCTTAGCCTGTCGCAGCACACAGGTCGGTCTCTTTCTCTCTCTCTCTCTCTCTCTCTCTCTCTCCCCCTCTCCCTCTCCCTCTCTCTGTGCGTGTGTGGGAAATTCTAATCACTGATGTGTTTGACAGCCCCTCGAAGAAAATGTGAAAGAAAAACTCTCTCAGTTTTGCCATGTCCCGGTAATGTGACCAAAATATTAACACTACTCTTCTTGGATTTTGTGAAAATAGTTGAATACTGTTATGCAGAAAGCTAACTATATGTGGTGTTTGTTTTCAGGCAGGAAACATAATCACTTTATATGATGTTCCAAACATTTGGCACATCCCTCTGCTATTAAGAGTAAGTTTGTTTGTTTGCACCTATGTCGCTCATCTTCTGTTCTTTTTTCTTACCAAAAAATTTTTGTTTGCCCTCTCCAAATTTTCAGGATCAGAAGGCACATGAAGCAATCTTGAAGGGGCTCAACCTTCAAGGGTATGTCACCCGACTCTTTTAGTTTTATATCTAGTTATGGTTGATATACCATGCTTATTGTGGGACAGTTGTTTGCAGTTTTGTTGACAGCTTGTTGATTTTATGTCTTTCATGTACAGTGTTGCTGCGGAGCCTGATTTGAGAGAATGGACTGGGAGGGTTGACCGTTGTAACAAGTTAAATGAGCCTGTAAGTTCCAAAAATTTCTCTTAAAGTTTATTCCGTGTGGTTAATGCAAGTTGTCACTCAAACTAACATTTCATGTATTTTACAGGTCAGAATTGCTATGGTTGGAAAATATACTGGCCTTTCTGATTCTTACCTTTCTGTCCTGAAGGTGAATAAAGCTACTGACCTGTTTTCATTGTGACTTTTTCATGCAATATGTTATCTGTTGTTACTTTCCATAGTTTATCTCTACTATAGTAGTTTTTATTACCTATTAGTTCTTCTATAATCTTCATGCTCTATGGTTCAGACATCAAGGATCAAGGGATTAAATCAGCTGTAGATCTAAAGTACTCATTAAAAAAGATCTGAATAGGCTTGCTGGTCGGTTCATTTCAGCAGCTTGTAAATAGGGAACAAAAAGGAGAAGAAGAATGAGAGGAGACAAATGGGTTGTTCTAGGAAACTGTGAACAGACTTTAGAATAAAAAAGGGGATAAGAAGGGAGAGAAAAAGAAGAAGCATTCTTTGGCTCAACTGAAATTTTTTTATGCTATTCCATTAACCATCATCATCTGAAGGGGGTCAGTAAGAAAACAAAAGGAGGTTTCCTAAATCTATAACTCTTAGTAATTTGATGAGATCCTGAAGCCTAAATCTACTAGATAAGTGGGCATCCACACAACTTACCAAAAAGAATTCTTTAATGACTAAATAAAAGCTAATTATATTACCTAGTGGACCCAGTACTAATTAGATATCTATTTTCATGCATCTGTCTAGGCCCAACTTTTGGGCCTCATAATTTGGCTTCTTACAGAATAAATAAATTATATGATCGATTTTTGGACTGTGCCTGCATTACATAGTCATACCTATTGCAATCAAGCTGCAATGAGCTATATCTGATAGTTTACATTTATTAGGATTTGGGACCTGATGGCCTGCAGCATGGTCTTTGAAATTTTTTAACTAGGTATTTAGCTTAGCTCATTTTGGCTTTCTGATGTACTTTTTGTTAGAATGAGGCACATATTGGATGAGAATGTTGTTAAATTTGATAACTGTCATTGTTTTGAGTACAATGTGGATGATTAATCCTGAACTATCCCATTAAAGAAGTAATCCTCCAACCTCCAGAGCCTCATATTTTTCAATTTTATTTTTATCTAAAAAACTGACTTTAAGGGATGGTAATTTGTGCTGTACTCTTCCTAGTTTACAAGATGTTTTGAGTTCAGATTTTAATATAGACTAGGCTGAGGAACGAGTCGACAACTATGGATCAAGACTGCACTAATTAATGGGGAAGGTTGACTGAGAAAGGAAGCTGCTTCTCTAATGGCTTCTAATAAGAGGGCAAAGGCTCTTTGAGTAGTTTCATATCAAAAGAGAATGCCTGAGTGACACTCTATAGGTGCATTTTGAACTTGACACTCTCTTTTAATTGCCCTTTGTATCATTCCGAGAGTTTTTAAGATGAGGAATGCAAAAGAGTTTTTCGTGTATATGTGTAAAATGGCATTATTGCCCTTGTTAGAAGAAAAGATATGTATAACACTATGGGGCAAAAAAATTGAGGTTTCAAATTATTTGACACCTTGAGTGCTGTCAATAAGGAATTTCCAGATAAAATATAGACTGGATCTGGTAGTGCAGAGGAGGAACTTCAATATTTTGTTACTACTATTTTTGTGTGGGTGCTGTAGGTTGCATTAGGTTTTGGTAAAAGTTTGTAACATAGCAAGCCTTCTCCCGGTTATTTGGTTTTGCCACATGCTGGAATAGATGTGAACATGAAACATAAAACTTTTGTTTTGATTCTATTTATGTATGTGTCTTTATTGTGCTATCTGAATTAGCAACTTCAGGAGGCTCTTGTCCAAAGGCCTGCCAGTTGAGGTGATGTCAGGAGTGATTTGGAACATTGATAGGCCCACTCAGAAACTCCTTTAAATGTTATCATGTTAGTAAGGGGAGTATTTTGTTGCATAACAAATAAATGAGAAAAATGTTCACATTGTTCGTCTCATTCTAAGTTGTAGAAGCAAAGCATATCACATTCCGAAACTTTTGAAATAACTCTGTTTTCTTAAAAAATAGCCAGGTGTAGCACAATTCTCGCCATCCAATCATGTCTCTGAAGTGCATAATTTCAAGAAGATCCATGTTCGCCTTTTACTATCTTATTTCCTACTGTATGATTCATATCAATTTTATGCTTTCTGGTGTATTACTTGGTCTTACGGTAGAGAATTATCAAGGCAACATCTGTCCCAGAAAAAATGCAGTGGGGAGGGGAGTCACCACTGTCCTGAACAATCAGGATGGACAATTTCTTGGTTTGAAGTGCTAGAGGCAGTGCTATATTTGAGTTATTAAGTTTGTCTTCTATTTGTTTTAGTTTCTTTATGTAATTGAGTTCCTCACCACTGAACCACCCCCCAGCGCCTTTTTTCCCTTGAATCCTCCCATTCAAAATAAGACTACTACAGGTTCTTAAAAATTATAGAAGAGTTACAATTAATTTATCAAATTTTCTTCCTTTTTCTTCTTGGTGGGGGGGGGGTTCGTGGTGAAGAACTCAAGTTCCATTAAGAAAAAAACTAAAAAACTAACTGAATAACTCAAATTTAGCAATATATTATATGTTACCTATAAATGCAGGGTTAAAACACGAAACCATGTACTGAAGTGTCAGAGCCATTCACCCAAAATATAGTGTCGAAGCCTAATCATGTAAGAACAGCTGTTTCATGTGCTAATAAGCTGTAAACTCTGGTGGTTATGTTCCTTAAATGAGGGGATGCTGGCTGCATTTAATAACAAATATGGTTTTGATTATCTTTGATTGACTTGAAGGCCAATTCCCAATTAGATCAATCAAGGCCAATTCCAAACTAGAGTTGGTGAAAATGAGTGAAAAGTATTTTGATAAATGTATTAACAGTATCATGACCTTGCACCTTTAAATGTTGAATTCTTGTCACCAATAACCATCTGATATACTCTGTATGGGGAACAGACACTTGCGATGGACATGGGCATCTGCATAGGTTAAGAATGAAGTGCGTGGACATGGGCATCTGCAGCCAGAAATGCTAGTTTAGGAGATTGCCATCATATTTAGTAGTTTTTACCTGAGTTCTTCAGTGTTCTTTACTAAATTCATGCATAGTTAGTTGCACACATAGGTTTTGTAAGTTGATCATTATTGTACTTGGTAGTTTTTAAGCCCATATTCGCTTTTCTTCATCAGTTCATTGTCAAGCATCTATGTGCATGTGCTACACTGGTGTTTACGTTTACATACAGCCTCAATATTTTAGTGATAGTCCTAATTATCCACCTATTAATTGGCACATTGCTTTTTGCAGGCTCTTTTTCATGCTTCTGTTGGTTGCCAGAGGAAGCTCAAAGTGGAATGGGTTCCAGCCTGTGATCTTGAAGATGCAACTGCAAAAGAGGTTCTTGAAATAATTTCTTCTCTTGTTATAATTTATCTTCAAATATTTGGAATGTTATAATTTATCTTCAAAATATTCACTGAAGATATTTTGTAAATTCAGATGCCTGATGTTCATAAAGCTGCATGGAATCTGTTGAAGGTAAGACATCTTATGGTGTTAATGTAACTTCAATTGCAGGCCTTGGAGTTTGATCTTTATTCTTCAACTGTCATATCTTTGATGGTTATGTCCACTGTTGTTCATTTCAGGGGGCAGATGGTGTTTTAGTTCCAGGAGGATTTGGTGATCGAGGAGTACAGGGAAAAATTCTTGCAGCAAAGTATGCCCGAGAAAACAGAGTTCCATTTCTTGGCATATGTCTGGGGATGCAAATTGCTGT
The DNA here is from genome assembly GCF_041222555.1 of Hakea prostrata. Lineage (NCBI taxonomy): Eukaryota > Viridiplantae > Streptophyta > Magnoliopsida > Proteales > Proteaceae > Hakea > Hakea prostrata. Next base: position 73,872,742 of record NC_142601.1, on the reverse strand, counting down.
TATTGAGTTTGCTCGGTCGGTTCTTGCCCTGCAAGATGCAAACAGCACTGAGTTTGATTCTGAAACTTCTGACCCCTGTGTGATATTTATGCCAGAGGTACAGATTCTATTTAGTTGAGTTTTACATCAAGATACAGTTCGATTGTATGCCATTTCCCCCTTAGTTTTGTTCATAGTGAGAGAAAATTTGTTTTCTTGGAGTACAGGGTTCCAAAACTCATATGGGAGGCACTATGCGTCTTGGATCAAGGAGGACGTATTTCCAGGTTACAGATTGTAAATCTGCAAAGTTGTAAGGACTAATGATTCCCTACTGTTGCTTGTTACCAAAATTTCATGCCTCTTCTTAATTTAATGTACCATGCATTTTTCCTCTTGGAATAGATACGGCAATGTGAACTTTGTTGATGAGCGGCACCGGCATAGATATGAGGTGAAACCTGTTATGCCATAAGCTGCTAGATTCTTTGTTATCCTTGCTCTCTCACTGTCTCATGCTTGTTTGCTACTCACTTAATGGGTCTTATGACTGGATATCCTACAATGTCTCATGTAGGTCAATCCTGATATGGTTCCACAACTTGAAAGTGCTGGTCTCTCATTTGTCGGCAAAGATAGAACTGGCGAGCGGATGGAGGTATGCATCCCTGCATATAACTTCTGGTGTGTTGCTATCTGTGTTATATGTCGGTCAGTAGTGATATTTCCTGATATGTGTTGGGATGTGTGACTGTAGATTGTTGAACTGCCTGATCATCCGTATTATATTGGAGTTCAATTCCATCCCGAATTTAAGTCAAGGCCGGGGAGACCTTCTGCACTATTTCTTGGTATTCGACTCATTCCCTGCTCATCTGTTATGCTTAAAAATCTTGAGTGGTTTGGACAAAGAAAGCTAGTTGTATGTTGATCTATTCAGTGCAGAAATCTAGTTGTATGTTTTGATCTATTTAGCTTGGCACTAAGCACAACCTTATAATTTTGTCTTGGTCAGACTTATAGCATGTGCTATCTTTAGGTTTTCTAAAATATTTATTTTGGGTATGCAATATGTTTTCTACCTGGTCTTGGAATTGCTTTAGGGCCTGTTTGGTTACATGAATCCAGAGATTTATATCCGTTTGGTTGTGAAAATCTCTAGATTCATGAAATCTAGAGATTCATCTTTTTACACTAAAAACGTGAATTTGTAGATTTATGGGTATGGAGTGAGGATTTAACTCCCTACTATAAAAATGCTAAACATTTGTGCTTTCACAAAAATCACAGATGAATCCACTTATTTCATTCCACATATTCGGTTAATCAAACAGTTAATTTTATAAATTATGACTCTATAGATTTGAAATCTCTAGATATTTGAAATAGACTCGTGTAACCAAAAAGGCTCTTAGGAATTCTTTATGGATTTCCTTGGGGATCATGTCTAATCACGTGGTTTCATCTCCTTCTGTCATGTCATCAGATTTAGAGATTTACTCTTTATCCTCAAGATTTTCACGTATATGTCTCTAGTTTGATTGAGGGGATGGAGTTTATTAGGTCATTGTTGTTGACTTATTATCCTTTTCCCTCCCTTTGCGTGCATTCTGGATTATGTGATTATGGTATAAGCTAAGCTGTCACATAATATTCAGTTTGCATATTGTTGCATTTAAAGCCAAGGACTCAATATTTCAGTCTGCATGCCATGGATGTATTGTGCTCAAGTTTCCATTGGGAATGAACTTGAAACCAGTTTGTATGGGAACTCTTTATTTGAAACCTTCTCTTGAAAATCAGAATCCTGATCCCGTTTCATGGTACAGGTCTCATAGCAGCAGCATCCGGCCAGTTGGAATCATTCCTACATAATCTCAACAATGTACAAAATGTGGCTAAAACAGATGGCATTAAAAGCAATGGATGTCCTGCTGTGAAAGTGCCTCAGATCGGGGGTGTAAAGAAGGCTATAATTATGTCAGTGAATGGTGTCTACGCTAATGGTCACGGACATGCCAATGGTAATGGACACGCCAATGGTAATGGACACGCCGTTGGTAATGGACACGCCAATGGTAATGGACACGCCGTTGGTAATGGACACGCCAATGGTAATGGTTTTTACTGCTAACTGAAGCGTGGTGATATCTTGGGTTAGTTTCATTTATATTTCTTATAGTTTGTGTGATGATTTTGCGAAGGGCTTTCAGAAAGCCCTCCGGATCAGTCTGTACAGTCGAGTATCAGTAGAGGTTTTAGTTCTTGAGGATAGTTCATGGGAGAGAGCTGCACTCCGGGTTTTTTAAACGGTGGATCGCTGCTTGTATTTCTTTTTTTTTTTTAACGTTTTGAATGGATACGGGTTTTTTGGGTGTAATTATTTCCTCACTGAACTGAGATTATCTCTTCTTTTACCGACTTCTGCAATCTGTTTATATGGAAAAGTAACATGTATTGCTTGCAAATGAGAGTAAATCTTTTGGGCCTCTTCTCTGGTTTTGCACTGGTTTTTGCAGTTTGTTGTAACCCCTCATCTAATACCACACTCATTGCCCCCTCGCCTGGCAACTCCAATATTACTGTGATGAGCATATATTTTGCGGACATGTCAGTTGCATTATCGAACTTATCCCAAATCGGATTCACAGGTTACTTTTGAACAAATATCAAGAGTATATATAACCAATCACTAAGTGGGGCAATCAAAGATTAAAAAGATTTAACTAGAGAAAGCCTGGTGGCTGGTGGAAGTCTAGCATGGGTTGATCCAGATACAACAAATCTTGCTGGTTCGAACTGAACCTAGATGGTTCATATGGTCTATAAAACTGAACTTGAGATCGAACCGTTGGTATGCTTTGTTGGGCTCTTGCTGTGCATGGCGGACGGCAAGTTGAGCCATTGTGATTGCAAGTTTACGTTGAGTGGCAAGTGTCCGTTGCTGTAAAATATGATATGGTCCCAAGACTCCCAACACAACCATAAATTGCGTCTAGAACCCTTGAAGTTGCTTCAGATGACATGCAATTTTCTGCTTCTGCACGTTGATGGACTGGTAATTGCTGCCCCACGAGAAGAATTTAACTAAAAACAACATTTAGAAAGTATATGGATGAAAATATATACTACTCTCTTGCTCTCTCACACGCACACACGTGCACAGAAGATACAAATATTACACTATGGTATGTACTTTTCACGTAAATTTATTACATCTTTTACCAGTTAATAATCTGCTGTAATAGTAGTGTTTAGAAGGAAAAAGAAAATCGAAGGTGAAAGGTTAGCTGGGTCTCTACTTGTTAAGTTCAACTCATAGGAGATTCAGTACTTAAAAAGTATAGAAAACACATGTAATGAAATTACCTGTAAAAATCTTAGTGATATTGGTGGCCCCAAGGATTTTATGAAGAGTAGTAGCAAATCTTTGAGGATTGCAACAACAAGAAGCTGGTAAACTCTAGGGGTGTAAATGAATAATCGAAATTTTCATCCGCATTTGTTTAGTTGTATTTGAATCCGTTTAATTACCAATAGGATGTGGATATGATATACTCATTTTCTACCGATTAATGTCCGTTTGATTAAATTATTCGATTAAGTTATTTATTTGTATTTATTTTTATGATTTTTTTTCTTAAGATATGTGATTATTTTTTCTAGATTTTCTACTAAAATAACCACCAAAGTTACTAAATTCTTAAATTTCAAACTTAGCCTCACAAATAAAATAGTGAAAATGTCTACAAGTAGTCGAAAACTTGTATTCAATATGTATTTATGCCTATTTAGAAGAATTTACTTAAAAAATATATTTATCCCATTATCATATGAATCCGACTCAATATAATAGGATGTAGATATAGTATTACCACTATTCGATCCGAATCCGATCCATTACACCTCTAAAAACTCCCCTTAAAAAACAACGTATTTACAAATGAATCCTACCATTTTAATCGACACCGTCCGTTTACGTTCCATACGGGTGCAGCAAATAAAAATCCACTCACTAACGGCCCACTGATCTTTCAAACGAATCAAACCCGAGTCTTCCACCCGGTGCGCGCATTCCCACTCTGCCGTTCGCTCCCTCTCCCTGTCCCTACCGAAGAAAAAAATGAAATGCCGACGGTTAGTCAGAAATCTAAAGCGCTTCACTGATCTGTTCGTCTTCTAAGGATCCTGGCTGCTTTTCTGATTTTCAATTTCGATACTAGCTCGGCAGCAATCTGGATCTGAAGAAACCTGGGTAAAACATGCTTCGGTTGCGAGCTTATCGTCCTACGAACGATAAAATTGTGAAGATTCAGCTTCATCCGACGCATCCATGGCTCGTCACTGCAGACGCCTCGGACCATGTTTCCGTATGGAACTGGGAACATCGCCAGGTTATGCTTCGCTAGTTACTCCTCATTTTTCCTGTTTCTTTTGTTTCGAGTCGTCGTTCCGATCTGACATTCTCTTTCAAGCGATTCATTGGTTTCTTCTTATTATTATTTTTATCAGGTCATTTATGAATTGAAAGCTGGAGGTGTCGATGAGAGACGTTTGGTTGGAGCGAAATTGGAGAAACTTGCTGAGGGAGAATCAGGTGAAGAAATGGCTTGGCTTTCTTTTGGCTTACCTTTTTAGCACAGGGAAATGACTGAGTTTTCTTGCGCGCTCTCTTTCCTGATATAATTAATGTACTTGCTACACCTTCTGTTGAAGTTCTGGATGTAAATTGCCAATAAATGATCGAGACAGACACGGTTAAACAGCCTTTGCCTGCAAAATGGACCTCGGTGTTGGTGAGGTTGCTCCATTGAGATCTAGTGGGTATTTTTAGCTGGAAACAGTCCATTCGCTTAGTGGGGATAAGGCTGCGTACATTATGATCCTCTGTGGACACATCCCACCTGCCAGCAGTGGCAATATCCTGCACTGGGTATGCACCCTTTATTCTTTGGTGATAAAAAGGCTTATGCGGCTCAGCGGCTGGTTGACGAATAGATCTCTAAGAGTTCATAGTAGCTAAGGGGCAGCAGGGATCTGTCGGCCATGGTGAAAAATGACCACCTTCTAAGTAACCGTAATTCTGAATGAGGGCTGGGCTCCATATACATGGGTTATCTCTTGTAGACAATCTGTTTCTGTCCAGTTTGGGATCCTATTGTAGGTAACTTGTTGATGAACTTGGCGTTGTAAAATGGACTATATTTCTAAGGTCAGGTAGTCCCCAAAGAATTCTCAACTCCCTAAATTCATGGTCTATTGCCTTTAAGTCTTTTAGGCTCTGAATGCGTTCATCAAAATTATCTAGAGTATTAGAGAAACTTACATTGGAGACTGGGGATGCTGGGAAATACCATTTCCATAAATTTGGATTAAGATTGCTGAGTAAGAGAAACTTTACTTTGGTATCTAACTGGACTCTAGGTTCCTTAGGTGGCTCATAACTCTTACAAATTTACAGTATTAGTCACATTCTTCTTCTTTGATTGAAAATGGAATAAGTTTCATGCTTAGGTTACCCATTGCATTGCAAGGAACCTAGACTTGAGACTACCATAGGTTTCTAGGTGCCTAGATGACGCTGTGATGTACCCTCAAGTAGATGGGGGCTAGTTCTTCCAAGATCTTTAAGGCCCTGTTTGGTTACATGAATCCAGAGATTTCAAATCTCTGGATTCACAAATGGGAGATTTATACCCGTTTGGTTGTGTGGATCATTGGATTCATGAAATCTAGAGATTCACCTTTTTACACTAAAACGTGAATTTGTAGATTTATGGGTATGAGGTGAAATCCAGAGATTTCACCACTACTATAAAGCGTCAAACATTTGAACCATGATTTTATAAATGTTTTTTCAGGATGAATCTACAGGTTTTATTCAAAAAATTCAGGCTAACCAAACAGTTAATTTTATGAACCATGACTCCATAGATTTGAAATTTATAGATTTGAAATCTCTAGATATTTAAAATCTCCGGACTTGAGTAACCAAACAGGCCCTAAGAGAATCAACTCATATGGGATCAAGAAAGGGTTCCTGAAAGTTTTGGGGTTAGGGTGTGTGGGTGGTTGTTCCCCAAGTGGTTCCTAACAATTGTGTTCTAATTCCTTGCTTGGGGTTTGGTTTTTGATGGGATATAGATGGATAAAGATATAAGGATATTTAGGGCATGAAGGATACTTTAACCCATCCTAGGAGAGGTTGATAAACTCGTTGATATGGGAAGATTTGAGATGGGATGAAAACTTAGGGGAATGGGATAAAACTTGAGAGTGACTTATGTTCTGATCCTTACAATAATCTTTTCAAGTTTCAATAACTTTGGATGGCTGGTTTGGGAGATATTGGGGTTTTTTATTTTTTTATATTTGGAGGGAAAATAGGGTGATAATAATAAGGATGGGTAATTCTAGGGTTTGGTTTGGTTGGTCTGATGGGCTGAAATGGGATGGAAAGTCACTAAGGTTGGGGGAATGAGGTTCCTAAAGTTTATAGATCCATTGGCTGGATTGGCGTAGATTTGACCTTGAATTTTGGGTTTCTAAAACAATCGAAAATTTGAGAAAAATAAAAAGAGGGTTATATGAGAAGGGGAATGGAATTAAGTGTTGACTTGTTAATTACCTATAACACAAACCTTGCGTTGGGGTGTGATGGAGACGGAAATAAGTGGAGGCAGGTTACAAGCACTACTGAAGGAGAATCCTTCAAATGGAAACCCTAGGGTGCTTACTCAATCACTTGGAGATCCCTACCACAAATGAGAAGCTCTACTACCCTTAGTCTTAGACAGCAATCACTCTTTATTCATTATATTCTGAATTCTGTCCTCTCTTACCTTCCTAGGGCTTTAGTTATAGCCTTACATAAGAAGTCCTAGTGAAATTAGGACTTAGAAACTGCTTCTCCTAGTTGTTGTACTTGTACACATACTAAACCAAATTCAAATAGGAGTTTTATGACTAAACTAAAAGGACTGCTTATCATATCCTGGGTCGACATAGACTCTTAAAACTAATGTAAAACATAAGAAAAAGACTATTATGACCTTATAACTTAAATTGGGGAATGTACATAATTAGAACAGTTAAACTAAAATAAAAACCTATTTTCGTACTTGACCTAAATACTATACTTATGGGCCCATAGAATTGGACCATTACCACATAAACCTGCTGAACAAAGGCCCAACACCCATATCTATCAACCCTAAGTTGATTTCAAATGGAAGTTGGCCAATTTGGTGTCGGACCTGCATCACACTGACAACTATGGGATATGATGTTTGTTAGAGGAGCAATATGAAAATTCTGGACTGATACTTGAACATGAACTCCTTGAGAGCTAAATACCCTGGTGTCCTCTTGTCTCTCACTATACAGAATGTTATCATGGATGCCCTTTTTGTATTCCCTGCTGGGATACCTTGGGTCCTTGGGGTCTTTAAGAGTTTGATAGGTGTTGGTCTCTCAGTGGTTTTCATACCTGAGGACTGCAAGGATACTCAAGGTTGGACTTTCAGATGTAGCAAAATTTTCTATTCTAGTCTTTTCTTTTTAAAATGATTGTCAATATCGTATTATCAAGTTTTTGTTTTGCTTTGAAAATATTAAGGAGCTGCCATATGCTATTTCATAGTTTTGTGGGAAGAAAGACATTGAAGACTTTCTTGGAATGAGAAGATTACTACATTTGACTTCTATATGGCCCCTTCAGTAAAGTTTCGAAGGGAAAATGTTGTTGAAGTTTTTACATAAATCTATTTTCACCTTTAGTAGCTAACAAAGTATAAAGCATAAATTTGATGAATATGAAAGTAACATCCTGAGAGTATGTGCTTACTGGTTCTCTTTGATCCAATGGGCTTGTTGTTCAGAAAATATTTTCAAAATATGACGTTCTGATTTTAGAGAGCTATAGTTGTCTCTTTGGAGTCTTGACAAAAAAGAAGAGAGAAAATTTCAGGACATGTGTACTCAGAGACGGACCTGCATTGGGGCCGGAGGGGGCCATGGCCCCCCCTTTTTTTGAAAATTTTGATTAGTTTCTTTATTTTTTTTCCTGTTTTTGTCTCTTCCCATGTGTCAACTATCACTATTTGCCCCCCCCCCCCAATATTGAGAATAGTTTTTAATGGTACAATAATGGGTATAAATGCCATTCCAAATTAGAAACTAATTGTTTAATCCCTCTTTATTCTCTCCTCTCTCCTCTTTTCTTCCTACTATTTATTCTCTTCTCTTTCTACAAACATGGGTTAAAGAAAATTTGGAAAAAACTTTCTGCACAATTAGGTATTCTCTCTCTTTCTCAAAATTTTTTTCTTCTCTTTTTCTCCTTTTTTTTGGTTATTCTTTTTATTTGATTTGTAGTCTCTATTTCTTTATTTTTCTTTTTTTTACAAATTTTGTTATTTGATTTTATGTTGTGAATGAAATATTTATAGTTAGTAAGGTAACTAATTATCAATTTACCTATATTTTGTCAAGGGAAAAATTATCATTATCAATAATATACCTATTTTTTAATGTGCGGTCCCCACAAAATACATGCGGGTCTACGTCTTAATATGATAAAATAATTAAGAGTTGGAATCCCTATTAGGTCCTACATGGGGCCACACAATATGTGTAGTGAAAAAGCATTAGTGCTCCCCCAACAGGGAGGTGATGGGGACTCTCAACCTTTGCCCCCCCCTCCCAATGTTGAATCTTGGTTCCGCTCCTATGTGCACTTTTTTTTTTTTCTATCTTTCTTTGTACAAATGAAGAAAGTTTAAAGCTTCTCTATTTTTATATTTATTAATGAAATACTTTCTATTTCTGCCCATCAAATGGAAAGAGAAAAAAAAAATGTCACAAGGTTTATACTTCATGGTTTTCAAGTTGATAACATTATTATCTGCTTTGGCGAGTACTTTGACAGATGTGTTTACTTTGTTTTGCCAGCCCTTATACACCTTACACATTTTCTTTGCTCATCTTCTTAATCCCTTCTGCCTTGGTTGAATAGAAAGGAGGAAAGAACAACCCACTAGAATTTGGTAAAGAAGTACGGAAAATACTGTATGAAGTAGGATTTAGTCCTTGCTGTACCTTGGTATATCAGCTACAGAATTTGGGTTATCAGAAGTGAGGAGGGGCCTATCTGTAGCTGGTGTTCGTTTGCTTTCACTTTATCAAATGATCATGCATTCAGCTCTATTTAGTTGTAATTTTCTACACAATATTATTTGTGCATTTCGTTTGGCATATGTTCATCAGGTTGTAATTTCCCTCACTTTGTATAAGAACTTGTGAGTAGTACTATATTATGGCTTGCCTGTTAATTCTGATTTCCTTTATTTTTTTAATATGGCCGATAGAGCCTAAAGGAAAACCAACCGAGGCCATGCGTGGAGGGAGGTATGGATCTTTCTGTTCATGTACAATTTTCTTCTTTTCTCCTGGCTTTTACATAATGTTGAACTTTCTTGTTTGACTCATTCTTCTGTTAAAGTGTTAAGCAGGTTAACTTTTATGATGATGATGTACGCTTTTGGCAACTTTGGCGTAACCGTTCTGCAGCTGCTGAGGCTCCATCTACGGTCAATCAGCACTCTTTGGCTTTTGCCTCTCCCCCTCCCTCCACGAGAGGAAGACATTTTCTTGTCATATGCTGTGAGAACAAAGCCATATTCTTGGACTTGGTAACGATGCGTGGACGCGATGTGCCGAAGCAAGACCTTGACAACAAGTCTCTTCTCTGGCAAGTTCTGGTTTCTCTTGTTGTCTTTGTTGTATGAGAGTTCATACTTTCATTGTTGATAGAATGCTCCAGTATGATTCTTAATGTAGCAGCAAGTGAATGAGGGACACTTGTTCCAAGATCTTTAGATGATCAACAGGGAATGAACTAGGATTCATGATCAGGTTTGGGACCTAAGACTAGGGTTTTATAGTTTTAGAGTAACGGTTCTAAGGATCTAAGATTAGGATTTCACAGTTTTAGGGTTAGGGTTTGGGAATCTAGGGCATCAAGGAATTAGGGCTTGGACTAGGGTTTGGTTGGTCCAATAGGGCTGAAAGTGGGACGGAAGATCACTAGGGTTGGGACAATGAGGTTCCTAAAGTTTGGGACAGATCTATTGTTTAGATTGGCATAGATCTGACCTTGAATTTTGGGTCTCTAGAAAAGTCAAAAATAGGAAAACAAAAACAGCAGCGTAAGATGGTAGAAGATGAATGGTTACTTAACAAATATGGATGGGGTGGGATGGAGGGGAATGGATGAAGTGAAGGAAGCCCAGCTGTTTGCCAATGGATCCTTCAATCTGAAACCCTTGATGCTTGACACCTTAGTCTCTCCTTGCAACAAAACTCTCAAGAATTATATTCATCAAATTTGTGTTTGTTACACGCATAGGCTGCCTATTTATAGCCTTTATTCCTGACTCCTAGCAGGACTTAACATAAAAAACATAATTTAAATAGGACTTCTATCGTAAGTATGACTATTACTTATTTCAACCTAGACTTACTCGAATAATAATTTAAAAATAGATCTGGACTCCTAATTGTAATTATGCCCAGCTGGGTTTAAGTAGGGCTGTTAAAACGACCAAAATAACCCTGGCATTGAGTAGGGCTGTCAAACCTGGGCTGCTTGTCTTGTGTCATTTTTTTTAATAATTGGGAAAATTTCAGGGACACCCCAAAATGAATAGCGAAAAGAATAGACACCCAAAAGTACATCAATTTGGCAGAGACACCCCAAAATGTCTATTAAATTTGCATAATTGTATACTCCATTAGCAAATTCCGTCAAGTTATGGTTAGATAATCCGATAATTACCAAATTACTCTTAATGTGTTGAGTTTATTGTAGATTCTACCCAACGGTTCTCCCCAAATTTATTGTAGGTTTGAGAAATTCCAAAGATTCTTCCGATTTTTACTTCCTTACTCTCGTTTCTTTAGTTGACGTAGTGAAGGAATTTGTCCAAATAAATAAAGAAAAAATTCACAATTTTTTTTTATTCGTTGTATCTTAAATTTTTATGATAATAAATAATTAAAAATTCAGATTTTTTGAGGAGCATATTATTAAGACAATTCTAAAATTTGCACCAATATTTTTTAAATAACGTGAATTTTGACAATGGTTTTTGCTATCCATTATATATATTTTTTAGGTAGTAAATTATCAACAAAATAAAAGCATAAGGAGTGGTAACAAAATTATAAGATTGAATTATTAAAAAAATATTTAAATAAAGCATGAGGACTAAAATTGTAGGAGTAAATTCGTTAAAAGTCTTTTAGAAAAATGAGTAGTGGTTACTAAATTTTGGGAGTAATTATTATTATTTTTATAAAAATGTACTTTATATTAATTTACTGGAAATAGGGTGTGGGGACTATTACAATACCATCAAGGAGGATCAAATTCTGACCTCCCCACTGGTAGGCGTTGGTCATTGCCAATTGAGCAAAGCTTTGATGGTATTAAGGAGTAAATTGTTGAAAAAATATTTTCGGTAGTTAGTCAAAATTTTTATTAGGATTGAACAAAATACATTTAAGTAAGTAGTAAGTAAATATTTTCAAAATGAGAACCCATCAAGAACTTTCTTAAACAAGTTAATGAAGTAAATACTTTTCAATACATCAAACCAAGGAAATTTTCCCAAAGTATAGGCAAGGGGTTAGGGGCAATACTGTAAAGTCACAAGACATTAAGGGCAATTTTGGAATTATGAGATTATCTATCCATGACTTAACAGAATTTGCTAACGGAGTGTACCATTGTGCAAATTTAAGTGACATTTTGGGGTGTCTGCCAATTTGATATATTCTTGGGGTGTATGTGCTTTTCCCTTTAAATTTTTATTTTTTAAGTGGGGGTTGGTGGTATTTGTTATGTGGCATTGTGAACCTAGTCTCTGGTCTTGACTGGTCACTTGGCGGACGTTGTGGGTCCATGTGTTGTAGGACTACCAGACTCATTTCTTTGGTCAAGTTGGCTCAAAACAAGAAAGAGAAGTGTCTTGAAAGAAAAGTTGAGAATGACATCGAGTTACACTAGTGCCTCTAGAGTCTATCATATGAATTAGTGAAATGGCATTCATGTAATTTTATAGAAAACGTTAGTCCTTGAATTCACTTTCTGACAGCTTCCTATATTTGGTCCACTTAAATTCATGTAATATTTAGGAAACCTTAAACTTCACTTTCTAACCATTTACATGGTTACATCCATCCTAATTTGCTGCATCACATGGCTAGCCTAGTTAACATGACCTTGTTACCAGACAAAGATCAAACATGTTTACATTTTTTCATTTTTCTTGTCCTGTCAATTGTTACTTTCTTTAGCATTTTTAACTATTGGTATGAACTAAGAACAGTGAAGTTAATTTGGCATATTTGTGGCATAGATGTTCGAAGCATGTCAAGTGTCTTAATAAATTCAACGTAACAAAGCCTTGTCCAACTAAATGGCATTTGCTATGTGGATTTGTTTTCCCTTACAACACTATTCAAATTTCAAAGCTGCATTTCTTGTTAACCCTAATCCATGAATGCCTTCTCACCAAAATTTTACTTCGACTGTCTCCAAAGGAAGATGTAAACAATAAAAATAAAAAAATCTGAGGTTATATCAAGAGTAATCTATAAAACACGTGAGAATAATTGAGGGAATTTCATGTTTAAAGATTCAAATGAACTGGTTTCATTCAGTTCATAATCGACTTCTTGATTTCTCCCATAATCCTTTCATGCCTGCCCCTCGATCTTTTTACTCCCCAGATCTCAATTGGTTCGTTATTTACTGCTACAGCTAAAACATAGTCTACATTTGTTTCACATGTTATTTGGGTTAAAAAGAAATTGTGGAACACACAGAAAGTGGTAAAATTTTCTCACCATAGTGCATTTGTGGGGGTGGTGTTGCAAAGGCTGAAAGCAAACAATTTGACTGAAATGGGTGGAATTAGCAAGTGAAACAATGTTTTTTTTGTCCTAAGTGTATACATGACAGAAATCTCCGAAATTTCAACTTTAATAAGAAAGTGAAATTTTGGCCAGGAGTGATGATTCTGGGATTCACTTCTGTTTCCTCTCGGCCACGTTGAAATTTGTGAAATTTCCGGACTTTTTTAACTGTGACCAAAGTTTTCCTTCTCACCCACTGTGAGAAAAGATGTCCTCTAGATGTACATGCAATAGAGCCTACTCCTAAAGTACCCATAATGTATTGGTTTTGTTATCTTTTAGTTTCACCCGTCATCAATTTCATTATCTTCAAGATACTCTAATTTCATTTCTGTGTGATAATGTGGTTCTTGATCGATAGAGGACTGACTAGAAGCCAAATCACCGAGTTCTGATCTGCACAAGTAGTTCAGCTTGTTAAACCCAACCCCCCCCCCCCCAAAAAAAAAAAAAAAAAAAAAAAAAAGGGTTTTATGGTCAAATTGGGTTGGGGTTTGGGATCCAAGGCTGTTGATGTGGCAATCTTAAGTGAGTTAGTTTGGAGTCTAAATGTGAAGGTTATGTTAAGTTTTAATGGTGAAGTGATTTGGAATGAAATTTCAGCAATTTCGGGTTAGGAGGTTTTGGGTTCTAGGATTTAGGATGGGCAGTTTGGGCATGGGCTTGGATTCAATTTCCTAGCGGTAGGGAGATTCAGTCCAAGTATGGGTTGATTTTGATGGCTGGTTTAGCCTGTGATGAGCTTAGGGTTTCAGAAAGAAGTTAAGAGGTGGGGGAATTCTTGGGTTTGGTTGTTTGGAGGGTAGGGATGGATCAAACTTACTTTTGTTGAGGAAATCCTTGGACAGCTGCTTGTTTGAATGGAGAACTTAGAATTCATATTGATTCTTGCACAACAGATAATAAATAAAGCTTCATAGTACCACTCAGGCTTCAGACAGCAAAAGCCAATCTTGATCAAACACAAGACAAATCATCAACAATATAGAGGTTTAGGTACCCTTGACCTGAAGCTAAAATCGTAGGTTTATGTTTAGGTTATTTTGAATTTTATTAGCCTATAAATTGTTTTATGTAAGTCTTCTTTGAAGGTGTAAGTATGATACTAAAACAACAAATCCTGTATGCGACATAATCACACGTATTTCAGGCCCATAAAAGTGGCTTATTATGTAGAAAATCAAAGGTCCAACATGTATATAATCCAATCCTAGACTTTTTCTTAATTGAAAAGTATATCTTGGGGATTATTTTGCATCATTTCAATTCTTCATTTTTGTCAATATATCAGAGCTAGTCTTTTATTTGTTGTACAAATTTTCATTTTTTTGCAGTGGATGCATCAAGCACTTGAAACTCTATAGGCACCTCATCATTTTATTGATCCTGCTCTGATTCTTTAGTGCAACAATAACAATCTTATCCATTCCTTGTTTATTTATTAATTATGATTATAATAGATACCTAGGTACATTTCTCTCACGTTGATTTCCTAGTCATCTTGTTGGTGTTGCCATGTGTTACCCCTTCATCTTTGTTTGCATAGGCATCAGGATGACTATGCCTCAACATCTCTCTTAAGTCTCAACAACCCACTTTAAGTCCTATCTTCGAATTCTACATCAATTCATTTTGTTATAAGATCAGTTGGACAAAATAGAATCTATGCAACGTAGCTTTAGTAAAATGAAAGATGTTTCTCTGTTATAGAATCCTAGCTTGTCAAGTGTTATGACAGAAAGACAGGAATGCTAGGGTTTTGTTTGCCGGAAAACCTAGAAAATAGCACAATTTATTATATGCACTATAATCTGAGTGAAAGACAGAAGTTACGTGCTTTATCAAATAACTGAGACACAGGAAACTGGTTTCACCTAACCAAGTATTACAGATTTTATGCTGGAAGTGAAATCTTCTGAATTTCAGGTTTATTATTTGTAATCAATATTCCTAACTTGTTTATTCTTTTTGAAAAGGTTTCTTATGTCTATATATGTGAGCAAATATTTTCATTCTCTGCAGTATGGAGTTCCTCTCCAGATCTGCTGCTGGTGATGGTCCCCTTGTCGCTTTTGGTGGATCAGATGGTGTTATTAGGGTCCTTTCAATGATAACTTGGAAGGTCAGGGTGCCTGTATATTGATTTTCTTTTTACTGTCGACTTTTTTTTTAGGTGCACTGTGTGATGAAATTTGTTCATTGGCAGCTTGTCCGAAGGTACACTGGTGGTCACAAAGGTTCAATAGCTTGCTTAATGACATTCATGGCTTCTTCTGGTGAGGTAAATTTTGTTTAGTATTTCCATAGAACCAAATACTAAAGATTCTACATGCCCATGAAGTAGTATCTCAGGCTTTTCTGTTTGCTGATTTGGAGCTGAACAGCTACGGGTACCTTGACAATTGACATCAGTTACATGAATGATGTAGTTGTAAGATCCAAGTTCATGATCAATGCTTAGATGGAACCAATGTTGTCAAGGCGTGCATATATGTTTAAGCAGTCTCTTTGGGGGCACCTTGGTTGGTGTCGCCATATCACCTGTCCCCACCTTTGTTGGTGCTGCCTTAATTTTTGATAACCCTTGACTGCGTTGATTTGCCTTATGCCTTGCCAACTGAGGGTAGCATTGAGCAGTGTTACTTTCAGCCAGAGTTACAAAACCATGAGAATCTCCACCTGGTCTAGACAAGATAGCATATAGGATATGTAAATGTCATATCTTTTGGCTAACTTGTCTTCAGGAAAAAGCTACAACTCAAACCATGGGGTTTGAAATTTCTAAACTAGGGGCTTTGTTTGCGTGTGTCAAAAAATGGTACGCAAGTGCACGTGTCGCAATTAAGTAGTAAAGAATAAGTAGAGTGTTGATCCCACGGAGAATTTTATCCTTGAATCTCAATGTAAAAGGGAGATTAATTTAAGCAAGATTGACCAAATTACTTTGATTAATGAACTAATTAAATAAAGAACAGATGAATTAAACGAGAGATCATAAAATGGAGAGCATGCAATGGAAAGAACTACAATAAGTGGTATGAATGCTACGGCAAAGTTGCAGCACAAGCCTTATCAAAGAATTTGGAATAAAATTGTACACGGGTATCTTCTAATCCATTTATGCATTAACATCCTAGTTTAAAACCATCATATTCCTATGGGGAATTGAATTGAGGATGCGAATTATGCCTAGGTTCCAATGGTGGTTACATGAGGCAAGTGAATATCCCTATCCTTCCCGCTAATTAGCTAATCCACCTAGGGATCAAGCTAACGCACATTGTTCAACTGAACATTGGTCTAGCACCAATTAACTTTCAAGTTAACATAAATCACAACATTCATTCAATGATGACCAATCAATAAATGAAATTACTCAAAAACATGCATGTTGAACACATTGATAATAGATTGTGCTTCAACAAAGTTATAACAAACTGAATAATCTTAATATCTTATAGCTCAAATCACAGGGATGGGTACTTTATCACCCCAACAAAATAAGAAACTAGCTCATATTAAAGTTCAAAAAAAGAGAAATAAATGCAGCCATTAAAAGAGTTCAAGTAGAGTACAAAGAAAGAGAAAATATAAAACCCAATAGAGAACTAGAAGAATATTTCCACAATGTTCCAACTCCCTATCTCTAGCAGCTCCTCCTCTTGGCCGAATTCCTTTCTTTGTGTCTCTCCTTCTTGCCTCCTTTTTTTAATTACTGCCAAACTTTCTTAAGTGATAGAGTAAAAATAGATTGTAGGAGTAGAACCTTTTCTTTTGAGATCAATGGCTGAGATCCTTCATATAATGACAAGAGGAATATCTAACTGGTTGGCCCCTTTTTTGGTGATTTCACTTGATAATGCCATGTGTCTTCAACCTGAAAAAATTATGTTGCAGTAATGCTGCAGCATCTCTACAACAATCTGAATATATTTGTTCTTTGTTCCTCTTCTACGACTCATGTCATCTCTTCATCCATTGTAATTCTTCTCCTACAATGCCAAGAAAAAGAGGGCTGATTAATTCCATCCATTAATTCAAGGAAAATTCATGCAAAAATAACATAAAAGACCTTTACAAGACTTAAAGCACTAAGATTCACTAAAACAAAATTTATTGAGAACTATCACTAAAACAAAAAGAAGTCACTCTTAAATCACGCTATCTCAGGTATGAAATCACTAGAATTAACTCTATTTCATAGAGTTATCACACCCCCAAACTTAAGATAGTGCTCAACCTCGAGGGATAAAAGAAAAGCAAGAAACTAAAAAGCAAAGGGCACCATTAAGAGATTAAAAGAAAAGAAAAGACAACAACCTAGCTTAGTCATGCAATATGATAGAAGTTATAAAGAAGTTGCCTCTCAATCTTCCTTTGATTTTTAGTTCCAACACTTCTTGCCAATAACACTCAGATGTCATAAATTTACTCATAAGGCTACCCTCAAGTGTCTGTGAAAGTAAAGGATCTCACCCCAAATTACCTTTGTCTAGCTGAACTATGGTCATCGAGCTTAGTTCATTAATTTCATAGGTTAACCGAATGATTACCTTTTCACTAATAAGGGACCCCATATCCTTTGGCACCCCCAAAAACCTGTTTACAATATTTTGAGTGTTTGACCCCCAAACTTTGTTTCTATGAACTTTTTTGTTTCAACTACTTTTGATGTTTACATTTGTGAAGGTACCCGGTTACTCAACAAGATCATAAACAAAAGTGCACACGCATGCTCTTATTTTGGGCTACTGATTGACGCAAAAGTAAACATGGGTTACATGCGTACTTGTGGTTACTAGGTAGCCTAAAACAGCAGAGCAATATTCTCTCTCTTCTTTTTTTTTTTTTTTTTTTTTTGGGGGGGGGGGGGTTCAAATTCCTGCCAATATACACAATGCATAAAATTTTGGGAACAAATCAAGCTTCAAGCAAATTATCACTTGCATTCACCCAATCTTGGACCCCTTTAATACGTCAATCTCAAGGTTCTCATCCAATCAATTCTCAAATCCTAAACTCTCATATTGATCCAACCTTCCCAGGTTCTCCAGGGCTCGAAGCATCACTTGGTGTTCAATAATAGGACATCAAACATATGAGTACCTGAAGACATCAAATTATCATAGCGGCTAAATTTGTGCTAAAACATCCTAACAAAAGTAGATTATGAGGCATGGATATTCTTATCACTAACTACCATCCATATCACACAACAAACTAAATTGACTACGCTAAATTTTTTATTTTTTTGAAAGATAACTATAAATGTAAACATTCACTCTATACACAAAAGTGACCCTACTATAACAAACGAAGAGCAAGATAAAGTAACATCCAATTAAAAAAAAGAAAAAGAACTAGATAACCACAAAAGAGAGACATCAAACAACATACACCAAACAAACAAAATATACCAAACCATTAAGACTATAGAAAATACACAAAACACCATAGTTAAACAACCCACACAAAAAATAAAGCATGCACGAAATACGCAACACCTCCAAATGTAAACTGAGCAGAGTCCTCATAGCTCTAAATCATTCAACATATAAGAATTAAACTGGAGAATTGAGTGAAGAACAGAATAGATGGAGATGATTACTCCCATGCCAGACCCCTAAACTTATTGTTAAAGCAAATGCAAGAAACATCCACAAAGACAAAGTGTTTTGAGATACTTATCTGCAAAGGATTGTATTTATGTGAGGGTTTTGCTGCAGCATCAAACAACAAAGCGAAAACAAAGCCACTGCCAGATTTTCCTGCTCACTTGACACCTCTGTTGTAATTGGATGAAGGATTAAAGATAATAAAATAAGGCTTGGGGTTGAAAAGGTATGTTAGTTTTGGCAATGGATTATGTTTGTGGGTTTGCGCTTAAGGTGGTTTGGATTTATTTGACAAATGAACTTGGGTTGGTTCTTGTGTGGGTGGGGTTGGGCTTTAAGGTGGTTTGGCTCTCGCTCTTTCTTCCCTTTTTTCTGGCTTAAAAGCCTTAGCAATGCTGCAACATTGCTATAGCATCGCATAACATTTGCAGGTCACAGAATGCATTCCTGGAAATGTAAAACAAACTTTGTTGTAGCTTTTCTGTAGCATTATTGGTGAATTTTCCTAGGCAAATGTTGCTGTGTCTTTGCTGCTGCATTGCTATAGCATCGCATAACATCTGCAGTTCCAGAATGCTTTCTGTAAACATAGCACAAATTTTTGCTGTAGCATTGCTAATGAGTTTTTTTTGGGCAATGACAAACGCTCCTCGTTGCTTTCTCGACACTCCCTGCAAGTCAAAATACATGTCAATCTTATTTCAGTTTCACTACCAAGTTAAAACTAAAAGAAAAAACAAAGATTACCCAAAATAAGAAACTAGACCAACTAATATATATATAAAAAAAAAACAATAGCAACATAGCTAAATTGAAAACTCAGATTGGGTTGCCTCCCACAAACGCTTGTTTTTAAGTTGACAGGCCAACTACTTCCCTTTTTAGGCATCTTGAAGGGTGATTTAAGTCCGGTGATCCTCCATCGTGCTTCTCCAATAATGCTTTATTCATTGCATGCTCTAGTTCCCAATGCCATTTAATGATCTCTTCTTGCACACCTTCCATAATCAGATTCAAACTCCGTTGCTACTTCACATAGTTGTGGCAATATTCTTCCAACAAAAGTTTAGGCTTGTAGATTGAAGGATTGATCCCTTTGATCTCTGTTATATTTCATCCCAATACTCTTTTATACTTCTTTAAATCTTCAAGTAGCTTTCTCTCTTGATCCTCTGTTATCACTTCTGAAACAATATTATGAGGTATTTTTGCTTCTCCCAAATATGCATATTGAAGGTAATATGAAGGAGGCTTATTTGATCGACTACCGAAAACTCATATTCTTCCAATCCTGATTTGATAAAATCAAATGAAAGAATAACAACTTAAACTTTACTTTTACCTTAATCGGCCTTGAAGTAGAAACATAGAAGCACTCCTAGCAATGTGGAAAATATATTGGATTAGTCCATTCGAATTGGAAATGTTTTTTTGTAGATTAATAAATAATATATTAATGACAAGGAAACAAAATACAAGGTCTTTAAGCAGAAGACCGAAGGGAAGAGCTTAGGCCCCAGGAAACAACAATGAGCCTGTTCCTTGGGGAATCATCAACAGTGGGATGGGGAATGGCTAACAGCCTAGAAGAAACATCAAAATAGATGGTCATTCCAAATCCTATCTATAGAGCGGGATTTGGAAGTCCATCTTCTAAGATGGCGCTCCCACCAAAGGTAATAGATAGATGCACAGTACACTAGCTTACCAATCCGATCACAAATGGAGGTTCCTACAGAGTTTCTCAAAATCCAAGGGCAATCACGGGAAAACCCGAAGGAACGCCTCACACGGGGCTAAATAGAGGCTTGGGCTTTTCCTTAGAGCAATCTGGAGAAAGGGCAAGAAAAAAAGAGGTGATCCAAATCTTTCAAACCGTTCCAACAAAGAATACAATTGGGATTGATTGGGATATGGCGGCTGATTAGGAAGCATTGGGTGGGGAGAGCAAGGTTAAGGGCTCTCCAAAGGGTTAGGGAGTGACGGGGGATGAAGCCTTTGAACCAGACCAAGGGGGGCCAGGGGGCTTGGGGCTGTGGGAGCAGAGGAGGTTCCAAGCTGAGGAAGTGGAGAGGGATTTGGTGGGGGAAGGCAACCAAACTATGGTGTCATATGTGGAACTAGAGATAGGGGGCAAAGACTCCCAAACTTGTGTAAGAATGAGGAGGGGTGTCGGGGACTAAGTGCCATTCAAGATGAAAGAAGACAGGGGCGCGGATTTGGGGATACGGGTGTCATAGATAGCGTGGGGACCAAAATGATTGAAGAGAATTCCCATTGGATGCCACGGGTCAAGCCAGAAGGTAGTGTACGTACGAAGGCAATGGAAGTGGAGTTAGCAGAGATGGCATAGGGGCGCAGCAAGAGAATTTTCTCCAGACCCATGAAGGATTGGACGGCATTCAGACAGTCCAGAAGGAGTCGGATTGGAGGAGTACAAATTGGGAATGTTAATTCATCTATAACTGCTTATTGGAGACAATAATGACTTTTGATCGAACCAGTGGAAAGCTCTTGTCAATTGAAAATCCATAACCACAATTGCTATAGGAATACCATTAAGTTGACCTATGCTTGTTTGAACAGCCTCAGTTAACCTTGTCTTTCGTTGATAAGAATCGATATGCTAGTAAATGGATCTCAGTTGTTCAATCATTTGATAACCACAGTCATTCTTTTATAAATTATCACTATGAGTCAGACTCAATTTAATGCTGTAATTTTTCGTGGGCAGCCAATTTTTGATATTTTAAGCCTCATCCATTAAGAAGTTTTACAAAAAAATGCAGTTACTATTGTATACTAAATGATCTTGTGCAGTGTTCACTAGCCTAGTGGAAATGTATACAAGCCATTTAAACAATTAAAATATATACTATTATTGTTAGATAAACATAAATGACGAATGACATGACACTCATCACCCAATTTTGAGGAGTTTCTTGGAGGGTCCAATTGTAGCTGCTTGCCACTAAAGATGTCATAGTCGTGAACACTGCAATCATTCTGATAGTTCATTGCAGCCCATGATGCAGAGTCATCATCAAATTGGGCTTCTTTCCTTAAAATAGTCTAGGATTGGGTCATATATGTATTTGGCCTTTGATTCCATGGGTTTATTGGCGAATTTGATGACACCCTAAAATGTGGGTAGAAGGTAGGAAAATGAGTTTTCCTTCATTGGTTTAGTTTGAGTCCTATTTTAAATCTACTTCCTTTATTACCTAAATTTCCTTATCAGTTTAGATCACTTAATAGGTTAAAGATTGGGTTAGGCAATTCCTTTTAAGCATAGGTGTCTACTTTGGAGTTAGTTTCTAATTTTGAGTTTGGGACTACTTCAAAAAGATGTAGTTGCTCAATTGAGCCATCAATTGATTAAATGATTTTTTTAGTTTTGTTTATAGCTGCCAGTTAGGTACAATGACATAGCATCTTCCCCCCCCCCCCCCCCACCTTGAAATTCCTTTTTCTTTCTTAGTCTCGTTTTCCTTAAACCCTAGCCATTAGAAACTATCTCCAACCTAAACTAACCACTTCAATCCATTAGAAATCAATCCCCTAGTCCATACCTATCATCCCCTTCTCCTTTCCTGTTCACCGTTAACATTTTCGAAGTTCATCTGCATAGACATATTGGTAGAAACATTAGAAGTCAATAAAGGTAGGAACATAGAAGAATAATACAGAGGATCTGAAGAAGAAGAAAGTAGGGTATGGCTCAAAGAAGGATCTCCAATGTCCTATTGATGTTTTCAGAGTCGCCTGCAAAGGCATTTGGGTAGAAACTTTAGTTGATAAATGTAGGAAAAAGAAGAACAAGAAAGTAGAGAATGGCTCAAGAGAATGATCATAAGCTGTCTCCAAGTTTGGTGGTGTTTCATTAATTTGAAAAAGAAGTCCACATGTTTCTGTGGATACATACACATGAGAAAAAAGAAAAAAAAACACAAACACCACTAAAGGTGAAATTAATGCATTTATGCCCCCACATTACTTTTTGACAATCTAACAGCTCCAACAATCTCTTCTGTTTATTCTCATTTTTCTCTTTCATATTTCACCTTTCTGTGCCTACCGCTTCCTGTCTCCATTAATCTGTTGATACATCATCTATGTAGATTTGAACCTTGGTCAGAGAACAATTCAATCAGATGACTAGTCTTAGGTCTGAAATGTTATACAGTGGTAAAAATATGTTAGAGTGTTGCCCCATCATGTTGTTGCCCAGCTGATATTTGGGTTTTGTGAATGTCAATTTTGATAACCATAAGTGATTTTTCAGATGATGGTACCTGGTAAGTAAGATTCCATACTGTAATTTCATCTTGGAAACGTAAGTTTTGCTAATTCTAACTAAACTGATTGCAACTTGCAGGCCCTTCTAGTATCTGGTGGTAGTGATGGTTTACTTGTTCTGTGGAGTGCTGACCATGGGCAAGATTCACGTGAACTTGTACCCAAGTTGAGTCTTAAGGTGGTTGTCTTCTTCTTCTACTATGATAATCTTTGCACCTTTTCAATGTAATTAGGCGTCTGGACAATATTCAGGAGTTAATTAGCCGTTCACTTTTTTAGAGCAGTGATCTTTTCCTGTTTGAAGGGTAGAAGGTTTAAGCAATTTTATGTTTCCATCAGCACAATCTTGAGTTTTAACTTCTTGAATTCATTTTAAATTTATTTTATTTTGAGTATTTATGCTTTACTTACTCTTTTCTTTTCCTTTGGGTAAAGAACCTTGTGTGTATGCTAATATGAATAGAAGGTCCTTGATAGCCTTTTAAAATTGGCAAGAATGTCCAATGCAAAGACAGACTGAGGTCTAATGATGGTGGATGCCCTTTTTAGACCTTTCATATTTTCTGGATGTAGCTTTTAGATATTTCGTATTTTTATGTACAATTCCAGGCACATGATGGTGGCGTGGTGTCTGTAGAGCTTTCTAGGGTGATGGGAGGTGCACCACAGCTGATTACAATTGGAGCAGATAAAACTTTAGCTATTTGGGACACCATTTCCTTTAAGGTTCTGTATTGTCTGGATTTCTCTATTTGTCAGTGTGAGATTTGCTTTTCATTTGACAGTCAATAGTACTTATTAAGAATATTTGTTATGTCATTCCTACACTGATGATTTCACACCTGTTGATGCTTTTTCCTATTCAGGAATTAAGGCGCATTAAACCTGTTCCGAAGCTGGCTTGCCATAGTGTGACATCGTGGTGCCATCCTAGGGCTCCGAACCTTGATATTTTAACCTGTGTAAAGGATTCTCATATTTGGTATGCATGCCTCTTTTCCTTAAAGGGCCTCTTTATCTGCAAAATCTAATTAGTCTTCTATTCATCTGGAAAGGAATTTTTTTTCTAGAAAACATGGTTCATTTTGTGTAAATTTGAGGTGGATCAGCGCTTTCTGATTTTTGGTAGGGCTATCGAACACCCAACATATTCAGCTCTTACAAGGCCATTGTGTGAACTTTCTTCACTTATTCCTTCACAAGTTCTTGCGCCGAATAAAAAGCTAAGGGTATGTCTTTACTCTAATATTTGGCACATTTAATCATTTATTTTAAAGATAGAGGGGGTGTTTTTAAGATTTACCTTGTACTTTTTGATACATCTACCCAAAACATTAACAGTGTGGGGTTCTTGTCACAGTTGTGAGAGAAGGCTTTAAATGTGCTTGATTAATCTTCTTTATTTATCTCCAACATCTCGTGTTTTTAAACAAGAATATGAACACCAAATGGGAAAAAGAAAGAAGAAAAAAGAATCAGAAAAAATGGAGGAGAAACTGTGGTACAGATTTAATAAGTGAAGGTGACATCTGAAGTTGCAGTAACTACTGATGCACTAAACTGATGTTCTTAACTTCTTATGATGAATTTATGGAAATGTGTTTTTGAGAACTGTTTGCAAAATAAAATAACCGCAAGCGCACAGTATCGTATAGCTAACGGGTTGATCTCAGGGAGATATGCCACCTAGAATCAACTTCTTAATAGTAATGCGAGAGTGGAATGATTCAATTTTTGTTAACTAATTACTTAAACTAAACCAACAATCCTAATCCATACATCTAATGCAATCGAATTGAAACGAAAAAAATAAAGCAAACATAACTAATGCATAAATAAAAGACAGGAAAAAAAATGCGAACAAAAAAAAAAAAAAAAAGGAAAAAAAGAAAGAAAGTAAAACCAGTTAAAATATGTTAAAGCAGTCAGTAAAATTTAGTTCATAGCTAAAATGCAGATGCAACACCACCCGTCACCAAAAGCAGAGGCACGACCGTAGGCTTGCTCCGGTTATGTGGTCCGAGATGATGAATGAATAGGCAGAAAGTAAAAAAACAGAAAGTAAATAACATAGCAATAAACAAAGCAATAAAAGGAAAAGGAAGCCTTAACCAAAGAGAGGCACGACTGTAGGCATCTCTGATCAAGGATCCAGGGGAAGGGAGAACAATAAATAATGCTGAAAGTAAATCCTAAATTAAGAATATGGAGGGGTAGATAGAAGCGGGAATGGAGGGAGGAGAGAAGACTATTGAAGAATCTTACTTACTTGCATCTTCCAAACAAAACTTGAATAAATGATTCGAATCTCAACCAACCCTAACAACCAGATCTAGAATAAACTAGATCTGCAATTGCTAGACCCAGAGAGAAAGCGAGTCCTCAAACTTGAAACTTGAATTTGAACTTGAACTTGAACTTGAAATTGCATTGATAAAACTAAAGGAATTACACTTGCATAAAAGAAAAATTACACTACTTCAATATTCCTAAACATTCAATCTAAAGACTAGAACCCACAAATTAATCAAAGAACGAGAGAAAACCTAGAGCAAAGTAAAGAGAATAGAAAGTGCAAGACTAAAGTAAAACTAAAGAGAAAGTAAAGTGTGAACTAGACCTAAGAGGGAGATAATATTTATAGAAGAAGGAGAATAATTTACAAACAAAGAAATAAAATAATAATACCTAATAATAATACTAATAATAATATTAATAATAACAAAAGAGTAAAATAGAAAAAGAAAACAAATAAAGAAAGAGCAAAATTTGTTAGAAATAAAGAGAGAGAGAATGTGGGGAGAAATAAAATAAAATAAATAGAAATAGAAATACGTTAAGAGGGAAAGTGGAGAAAAAGAATAAATTAAAAAAAATAAAACTTAAGGTTGAGTTACACGTAGAGAAGGTGGAGAAGAAGAGAAAGAGTGGAAGAAGGAAAGAAGGAAAGAAGGAAGAAAAATATATACTTTTAGAAAAAACGATTTTGGGTTAATTAAGGAAAAAGAATAAAATAAATAATGAAAATAATAGAAAGTGGGAAGAGAGAGAAAAAACTAATTAGAGAAATAAATAAAATCTTCTAAAAAAAATAGAAAATCCTAGTCTTTGACTACTTGTGGGCCCCATACAATTCTCAATTACAATAAAGAAAAATAAAATAAAAATCCTAATCTAATTTTATAAGATATTCTGGAGTTGGCCCATAATTGCATCTCTAGCCCATCATGCTCCAAATCAGGCCCACTTTCGCACTTGAGAATTTGAACGGACCTCTTGACGTGTAAAACCGCATGTTTAATACCAAAAAGCTCCAGATATTCGCTCAAGTCCTAAAAATTCATAAAATCTGCAAAAACAACATAAAACCCAAGGTAGCTCCACTCTTAAGTGTGTAAAATGCATGCTTTATGCCCTAAGATTTCACCCATAAATGTGCTCATCAAGAACCACCTGAGAAAAGCGACTACTATTTCAGAAAATAAATTTAGTTTTGTGCCAGGAAGATCCCTAATGGAAGCTAGCTTCTTACTTAAGAGGCTCCCGTAACGATACAAAAAGGCAAGAAGGATCTCTATATGGTCTTTATTGACTTAGAAAAAGCCCAAGACGGTAACTAAAGAGCAAGTCTAGCAGATACTACAAAAGAAAAGGGTACCATGTAACTACGTGGCAATAATTAAGGATATATATGATAGTGAATTCTCAATTATAGTCATGGTTCAAGATCCCAGTCTCGATGCCCACCTTGGTCCATCAAAAATCTGAGTTGGGGTGAGATTTCTCTCGATTTGCCATCTTGGTGAGGGGTTTTGATGGGGGGTATGGGTCTAAAACTTGGCACTAGATTTATAAAGACTAAGTCTAGATTATGTTTTCACATCCTAATAGAGTGAACATCCAAATTGTGAATGATTGAACAAGGATCAAAATTGTATAATTGATTGAAATATTATTAATAGAAGTTCCAAATAATATTTGACTGATCATTGGTATTAATGCTCACAGTTGCCATTTTGGCAAGATGTTTAATTCCACATTTGTGAGGGGAGAAAGTGTAATGAGAATTTCTACCCTAGGGGATTTACAGGTTATGCCTTTTGCAACATTAAAGAAAACTTAAAAGTATAGAGATTTCCTTTCATGCAATTAAGGACAGCCTAAAGTGTTGTCCTTTAGGATTACACCACATGATGAGGTTTCACCTTTGATTTATAATCTTCTAAATAAGGAATTTCATATTCAGGGGTTGCTCATTGTTAGAGTCTTAGATCCTGCAATGCTGCGATCAGCTCTAGAGTAGAAAGGAGGGAGAAAACAGATTGAGAAGAAGAAAGAAGAAGACTATTACATGAAAGAGAGGATCCTGCAACTTGATAATCTCTCCATTGCAGGCCCCAGTGTTATAAGTTTTGAATAACAATAGAAGGACTTCTGCCCTTTCTTAAGTGATGGCAGAAATATAATATGAAAAGTAAAATAAAACCTAATCTAATTGAGGCAGCAAGGACAGTTTTGCCTTCGCAGTTGACGCTAGAACAAAAGTCCTGAATATAGCAGGACTTCAACACTCCCCCCCCAAGTTGGAGCATACCCATGCTCAGCTTCGTACATTTTATGATTCTCATTTCTGACAATATTTTTATGGTGCCCTTTAATGTCTCTATCTTTTTACATGGTGATGAATGGCCAATTGGTTGCCAGACTTGCTTTTCCTATAGTTATCTCTTTGCAATTTTTTTTTGCTTTTTCTAATGTTTATTATAAATTTCCATTTAGGTTTACTGCATGGTTGCACATGCTCTGCAACCCCACCTTGTTGCTACTGGAACCAATATTGGTGTTATTCTCAGTGAGTTTGATGCAAGATCTCTTCCAGCTGTTGCTCCTTTACCAACACCGCCTGGAAGCAAAGAGCATTCTGCTGTATATGTGGTTGAGAGGGAACTGAAGTTACTGAACTTCCAGCTATCTAACACTGCAAATCCTTCTCTTGGAAGCACTGGCTCTATATCTGAAACAGGAAGGTCAAGAGCAGAGATATCGGAACCTTTACATGTCAAGCAAATGAAAAAACACATTAGTACACCTGTTCCACATGATTCTTATTCTGTTCTTTCCGTGAGCAGCTCTGGAAAGTAAGTTGCTGCAAGCCTGCAACTAATACTGTTTCTTCTTCTGATCATACTACTTATGAAGTCTACTGCTCCTGCTTTTGAAACTCTGTTTGATGATTTTAGACACTATATTACATCTTCCATATCTTATTGGGAAAATCTGAATCTCCTTGCTCTACCTCACCTAAAACTCTAGGTCATGTAGTCATTGGAAAGGTTATTTAATTCTTTTCCATGAGTACAATATCTTTCAGTTTTGGTGTGTTTTGAACAAATCATGGCTATGTTGGGTTTGATCCAATTGGCATCCCCTAAGGGGTTTATCTATAAAATTTAATTTTCCCCTTTTAGGATCCATGGGTGACCCGGTTAAGATAAATCACAATTAAATCCATGGGATACTAGAGACGTCTTGCTTTTTCTTTTTCTTTTTTTGAGTTTTTTTACAGGTAACCCAGTTTAGTGGGGGTGAAACTCTAGGCACCCCATTTTAGTTTCAAATATTATAGGTGGCCCAATTCAAAGTTACAAGTTACCCACAATTAACAGTTTCAGCTTGATTCTGTTGAGTCATTCATATTTTGAAAGTGAAATGACCATAATGGCCTTAGGGGTAGTGTAATGACCAAATTTCCCTCCCTTATCCAACCCTTAAGCCCATCTTCTTCCTACACTTTGCCGAAAACTGCCTACCACCTCGGGAAACCACCACACCCCCTCCCCTTTCCGGAATCACCCACCATCGTTCCCTTTCGTCCTAAACCCTAATAACCACCACCCAGTCACCCACCACCGGAAATTTCGTTGAGTAGAAATGTTTATACTCAATGGGTATCAAACGCCCGAATTTCTGCTGCATCTTTGGAATCTTCCCTAAGCTCCTCACCTATGATACACATCTCTACCCTATTTTCAATTTCCTTCTTAATGATGTTGAAATTCCATTTCAAGATATCCACACATCCATCGTTCGATGCCCCAGACTTTTGGTCTCCGATCTTCATGACCAGTTGAAGCCTACCCTGTATTGCTTACATAGGCTTGGCTTTGTGGGCTCTCATGCAATCAATTGCCAAAATAACCCTTCTCTTGGTTTCTAGCATTGGGGTTACCCTTGTGCCTAAACTCGAGTATCTGCAAAGTTAAGGGTTTTCGTATGAGGAGACGTGTGAGATGGTTTTGAGGTCGCCTTGGTTATTGACGTCTAAATTCATGTAAGTTAAAGCAGAAAGTAATCTTAGGAATCTCTCTTCATTGACAAATGATTACAGAAATTTCAACCAAAAATTGTTGCAAGAATTGCCTAGAGAACTAGAATTTCCACAGCTACAAAAAATGTTGGATAAACGTGGTTAGGGTTATTTGACGGATGAGCATTTTCAAAGCCAGAATTCAATTACTGAAGAATTGAAATTTAATTTTAAAATTCCATTCAGAAATGATAGCATCAACTTCAATGGAATCGGGGAAGAGGGTATACACTTCTGTATTGGACAGACAGAAACTTCCGTTAGAGATTGGTATTATAATCAATGTTCCAGATTTTGTTATTTTGGATAAAGAGATGAGATCACTGCAGCAGGAGGGGGGAAGGTGGGTGGTCACCAGTAGGGGGAGGGGGTGTGGTGGTTTTCCGACAGTGGTTGGCAGTTTCCAATGAGGCGTAGGAAGAAGATGGGTGAAGGGAGGGTAATTTCGTCATTACACTACCCCTAAGGGCATTATGGTCATTTCGGTTTCAAATTTTGAATGACTTAACAGAATCCAGCCAATTTTTTTTTATTGTGGGTAAGCTGTATTTTTTAAGGGGGCAACCTGTAATATTTGGCACTATAAGTGGGGTGCCTAGAGCTTCACCCCCACTAAAGTGGGTCACCAGTAAAAAACTCTTTTTTTTCTTTTTTCTTTCCCCTGGGGGGCTGGGGTTTAAAAATTCTTCCCCTAAGACCACGTCCCATGATCCAAATGCACAGCAGAAAAGATCGACTTGGATCCCTCCCAGTAATCATTTCCAACTTCACAAACTGAAAAAACCTGAGATTCACTTTAGGGGGTGGATTTGCGAACACTCTTAAGAAAGTGGGGGGGGGGGGGAGAGGGGATGACCTTACTAGGATGGTGTATTTGCAAAAACTCCTAATGTTCTTGATGTAGCCTCACCGGGATGAGGGCCAAAACCTAAGGATCCTTGATGAATTGCAGGCAAGTTAGGGTGCAGAAAACCCTGCTGCTTAGGGGATTACAGGCTGTTTTGGGTTTGTAGGAGGGGTGTACTAGGTTCAGCTAGGTTTTTGGGCTTACAGTAGTTGAAACAGAACTCTGAACCTCGCTGTTTTGGTTTCAGATTCGAGTTCTAGAGGTTCTACGGTTATGAAAGCTAGGGTTTCAATATCTAGGGTTTCTAGGGAGTGATGAAGGCTGCTACTTGGAATCGAGTGCTATAGGGAGTGAGGGGGTGGTGATTCTAAAAGGGGAGGGAGTTCAGTGGTTCCTGCATCACCAAAGCATTGCATCCTACTCTTTGTTCAAGTGGGGAAGCACTTTGTTATTTTTGTAGCGGAAAGAAACCTTTACATGTCGCTTCAGGTCACAACCAGCTTTTTGCTCCTAGGTGGGGAATTATTCAATTGTTTTTCTATGGATAACCAAACCTCATGTGTTGCTAGGTACCCACTGACCTTTCTTCATGCGGGAGTTCTAATCGAGTGCAAGCTTCTCAAGAGGCTATGTGCAAAATAAAAATTAACAGCCCCAGCTTCTGCCCCTTTTAATACTCATATACTCAATGTTCCTAAGGCCTTACAAGAGGAGCAGTTTTCCCAAATACGTCATAAGAGTCTGAGCATCTCAGTAATCCATTTAAACATCTCTCGTGACAGCATATTTAATGGAGCTTCCAAGGACCTCCAGCCTGCTCCTCCAATATGTTCCACTTTGTTGCTTCCCTTAGGTAGTCTTACTCATGACATTGATTTATTCCTTGCGAATTTTCCTACACTACTAGCTTTCGAATTTTACAACGACGACATATCATGTCCCCACAAAATAATAAGCTTTTGAATTTTATATGGTTCATATGTCTTCTATGATAATCCAACCCTTTGTTTTTTTGGATTTGATCAAATTTGGATATGGCACGACTGTTTCTAATGTCTTCTGTTTCGTGATGTGTGTTGGTTGCAGGTACCTTGCAGTTGTGTGGCCTGATATTCCGTACTTTTGTGTCTACAAGGTTAATGATTGGTCAGTTGTTGATTCAGGGACTGGAAGACTTCTAGCTTGGGATACATGCCGTGACAGATTTGCATTGCTTGAGTCTGCTTTACCTCCTAGGATACCAGTAATTCCTAAAGGCAGTTCATCAAGAAAAGCAAAGGAAGCAGCTGCTGCCGCAGCGCAGGCCGCAGTGGCTGCGGCTTCTGCAGCTTCAGCTGCAACCGTCCAAGTAAGAATCTTACTTGACGATGGGACATCAAATACATTGACCAGGTCTATTGAAGGCCGTAATGAACCGGTATGAATTATCTAGTCCTCTATCAAAGTTTATGGTTTCCATATGATGTGACTACGTTTTTCCAATTCATTGCTTATGAATACTACAAGCTTATTTTTTACTTCTGAAGAAAAATGATTTACCAATTAATTTTGGTTATAAGTTTTCTTCATGCCAAACTTATTTTGGAAGTTAATAATTAAGTCATCAGTTTCTGCAATTTTCTATTTAAAATTCCAGTTTTCCTGTATTAGTGTAGTATCTACAGAATTCAATGGAGTTCACGAAAGTAAAAGTAGCTAGAAAAATTGTTTGTTACTCATGACATGAAAACCGTTGAACTATAAATGAAGATGACTTGAAGATATCAAAGGCTGTGTGATGCAGGATGAAACCTAGAGACTCTAAGGGCACCAATCCTCGACTAAAGTAGGTTCCAGATACACTATTGGTTATCTAGTTCATAGTTGTCAAGGCATTGCCTAGGTGTCCTGGCCCTTTTTTGGGTCAAGGCAACCTGGTGTTGCCTTGGGTTTTTGTTGTCCTCTATCACCTCGAATTGCCCCACTGTGTTGCCTTGACAGCCATGAACTAGTTAAATGGGGAGCAACATACATGACGCGCATACATGAGGGGGCAACGGTAACAATGAGCAGTGAACGATAGAAATCATAGGCTACACATATTTAACTAAGGTTCCATTGGGAGTGTCTCCCCAACAGAAGAATTCTGAAAGGGTAGTTAGAGGTGTAGACAGTTCTAAAGAGGAAGGTAGAGTTCCCATGGGAATTGGTTATTTTTGAAGTCCCAACTGTGAAAAGAAAAGTACCGACAAAGTTAAGAGTTCTAGAGGGTTCCCATAGAAACCAAAGGCAACCATTAGAGTGATGAGAGTTATTTGGAACAGAAAGATCAACCAGGGATTACTATTTGCATTGCCTGTTTAACTCTGGTCTCTTTAAGTTAACAGAAGACAGCATGCTGGACTAACAAGATCCCAGTAAGATCAGATCATGTTAGTTTGACGACACAATCTCACTACATTGTCTTTTTCTCTTGAAAGCAATATTAAAGTTGTACTTCTCTTATAGTTACAATGCATATTCATTGACTATG
This sequence comes from Hakea prostrata, assembly GCF_041222555.1. NCBI lineage: Eukaryota > Viridiplantae > Streptophyta > Magnoliopsida > Proteales > Proteaceae > Hakea > Hakea prostrata. The sequence continues at coordinate 73,840,142 of NC_142601.1, read as the reverse complement.
TGATTGATGAGACTATAGTTTAAGCTACATCATTGATTTTTAATGAGGAAAAACTACAGCCTAGTGTGATTGCTGATCATTTGTTTGAATTTTCTTTTTCATTTGCTTCTAGGTTATCGGTTTGCATGGTGGGGCACTACTGGGTGTGGCATATCGAACATCACGGAAGATCAATCCTGCAGCTGCAACTGCAATTTCAACTTTTCAGTCAATGCCATTATCTGGCTTCGGCAATAGTGGTCTGTCTTCTTTTACCGCTGCTGATGATCCATTCTCTTCTAATAGACCATCAGTTGCTGAAGCAGCACCTCAAAACTTCCAATTATACAGGTGGGAAATAACATATGTTCATTTCTTTGTTCTTTACCGTAGGGGATGCTCTGAGATTTTTCAGATGTTTCTTGTGTTATAAAAGTAAGCTAGCATTTGGGTATGGCTGTTTCTTTGGTTTGTCACAATATGAATTATCTGTGACATGGCATCGTTAATGCCATCCGTTCTCTCCATTTTTGTTATTGTGATTTTTATTTTATTTTTTTAATTTTTTAATTTTTATGTGTTGATCCTTAGTGGATTGACGATGCCGCATGTGTCTTTTCAATTGTTTCAGTGTTCTGTCTAATTTAGTCTACAATTTTGCAGTTGGGAAACTTTTCAGCCTGTGAGTGGTCTTCTTGCCCAACCAGAGTGGACTGCATGGGATCAGACGGTTGAGTATTGTGCTTTTGCCTATCAAAAATATATCATAATATCTTCCTTGCGTCCCCAGTATAGATATTTGGGGGATGTTGCCATTCCTAGTGCTACTGGAGCTGTTTGGCATCGGAGACAGCTTTTTGTGGTTACACCAACTACTATCGAGTAAGATACCAACCTTTTTTATTTTGTCCTGATGAAGTCGTGTTGTTTGCCAATCTTATTTAATTGTGATAAGGCTGCATTACTGTTGAATGTAATTGTGTTGTTTGGAAAATGTGTTTTTCTAGACATAGACATTAAGATTGAAATGTGCCTTCCTAATATTGAGCATATTAGCAACCCAAAACCTGCTGGAAGTCTGACCTAAACTTGAGGGTTTCAATTGGAACATTGTATATGTGCAGTCATAGGCCATTTGATTTCGACATTTGATTGAAACTAAAATAATTCAGAAGATTTAAGTGGTTACAACCAAATCTCAAGCATTTGGACCATGTAATGCTTACTAAAATAATTCTGAATGGTTGGTTGTCTTTGTTCACATTTTTCAAATTGTGTAATATGCTATATAACATCAAAGTAGAACTTGTGAAAAATTTATTGAACATTTCCAAAATCTCAGGTAATTTTGTTGGTATAGTTGTTTATATTAGTTCTGTAATAATTTCAGGTGTGTTTTTGTGGATGCTGGAATTGCTCCAATTGATATTGAAACAAAAAAGAGAAAAGAAGAGATGAAAATTAAAGAAGCACAAGGGAGGGCCATTGCCGAACATGGAGAGTTAGCACTGATCACAGTTGATGGCTCAAAAACTATTCAAAATGAAAGAATTTCATTAAGGCCTCCAATGCTACAGGTAATACTAATTAGAGGATCAGGTTTTGTTTGCAAATCTTGGACTTATTATTTTGATGTTTCATTTAAAAATCTATTTAACTTGTCTCTGTGAATCACTTTGGATCATTGTTCAATTTTTTGACAAGTTGGAGTGTTGGACTAAGTCGAGGCCTGTATTGGATATTGTGATATCATGAAAATAGAACTTTTCTCACTTAAGTGAGATCAATCAGCAGTGTTGAAAGCAAAATAAATTGAACTTACTCGAATGTTTATGAATGACTAGCAGAAAATTTGCCTCTGAAATGCTGCATACTAGGTTTTATTTAGCTCGATCTTCAAAAGACACTAATTTTCTCCTGCTAATGTACCGTGGCTGCTTCTTTTTTTTCTTTTCTTGGAACTCTTTTTTTTTTTCACCAGTCTTGGGAACTCAAATATCAACAATCCCTGAAACTCAGACATCGGGAATCCAGGTAGCTAGACACTTCACAAAAACATACAGCTCCTGCGCCTAACCATCAATCACCTAGAGTAATTCCACGCTACATGCATTATCTGAAGACATCATCGCATTCGATGTACTTTCGCCTGTTGTATTTCATACTCCAGTTTTCTGTGAGTGGGTCGCTCTTATTTTATGATTTTGGACTGCCAAATGCGCCAGGTTGTTGCAGTTATAATTGTTCAAAGATGATCAGGTATTCTTGGAAGTTTTTTGTTGTGTGAATAAATACAAAATTACTATTAAGGGAGATAAAAGTAGTGTTGGGAAGCAAAGAAACCAAAGCTCCAATACTAGGGAAGAATCTAAACCCTTGGTAACAAGGGTAAGCTTGTCCCTGGGGAATCCATAAAAGTTTCACTGGGAATCAAACGAAGTCTAGAACTAACATCTTTAAAGATATCCTTCCAAATCTGTTCAATATAATGAGATTTAGAGGTTTCTTCTTGGATTCCACTCTCACCTAGCATCAGAGATAACAGCCCCAGAAACAAGTTTTCTTCTGATTCAAAAATGGAAGAACCCAAGAAAGAAAAGCCAGCCAGCACATTTCATGATCAAGGGGGTGGAACATCTATTATGCACCCAAATGGAGCCAAAGACAAATTTTCCTAAATGGAGTAGAAAAAGAGGCAAGAGAGAAAAGACGGTTGATGTTGTCACACTTCTCCAACAGATGGTGCAAGCAGACCTAGATATGGCATTGAAAAAGAAAGGATTAGGTAGGAAGGTATAGGTTCAAGGTTCTTCAGGTAGTGAATGAGAGGTGAGGACTAAGGGTTATGGCCTTTAAACCAAATAAGATTGGATCAAGGGACATCCAGGGAAGTAAGACCTGATCAAATGCCAAGGATAGGAGAAAGTTTCCAAAGCGGGAAGGGAGCCACACTACTATATCCAAGCCGGGGGTGAGGGAATTATAGGATGCCCGAGTGTTGAGGAAGGCTTTTTTTTTTTTTCGGGGGGGGGGGTTGGGGTGTGGGGCAGAGCTAAGAAAGATAAAGGAGGACAGGGGAGCAGCCTTTGGAATATTATGAGTGTAAAGAGAACATCCCCAACTAGATTAAAAAGAATGCCTAAGAATTCATTCGGTTACTTAATTCTGCTGGTGCTTGAATCAATCCTGATCTCAAACCCATGTATTCAGCATCCATAGAATCACTGTTTATTAAAATTAACTGTTTAGTTACCTAGGTTCTGTGAACTGATTCATCCTGAAAAGGGTAAGGCTATCAATAAAAACTAACCTAAAACAGTGAAATCCATGTGGTTCCATTTTCAAGGCAAATTTGATAAGTCTACGGGATTATGAGTTCAGATGTGAATCATCTAAACAAATATTCAAATGGTTTTAAAAGGTAGGCTCATGATTCGATGTATTTCAAATCCATGGAATCAAGTAACTGAATGCACTCTAGAATTCCTATTTCAAGTTCCATGTCTTCATATTCAATGGGATTTGTAATCAAAATCCTCATCAGTTTCCAAGAAAAGGCGGATATTATAAACAATTCTTCTATGTAAGATAAAGGCAGATTGAGGGGGCTAACCAACAAAGGGACAATAGGTTGGAGCCTATTTGATTAGGTATTTTGCAATGAATTTATAGAGATGATTGCAGAGGGATTTTGGCCTAGAATTGGAGGGCGAGGAGGCTCTTGTGATTTTACAAATGAGTCAAAGGATGGTTTTGGTATATGTGAAGCAGTTGGCTAGGGTTGAAAAAGAAGCTACAACTAGCTTTGGCAAGATCCTCCTTGATGGTATCCAGCAATCAGGGAAGCCCATGCTAAACCCATCTATGCTGGGGGTCGATTGGACTTTGTGTGAGAGGACAATCTTGAAGATTTCTTCATCAGAAGGAATGGTTCTGATTGAAGGCCAAAGAGGGGAGGTATTCTTGGAATTTAATGGTCTTTTCAGACGAGGTAGTTATTGTTGATGGAGTTGCAAGTGCATGTCTTCTCAGGAAATGCTTGATTTTGTAAATTTATTGACTGAACGTTTAGAACCAGGCTGTTTCAGGTTTACCCGTTGCTATTTCAGTTCTAATGCTGGTTGAAGGACTAGAATTGCTCCATTCAGGTGCCTAAATTAATAGAAAACATTCTAAAACTTTAGCAAAATAAAAACTAGGAGCTGGAATACACAAAACTTCTCCAGCGTTCAAGACTAATAAAATGAATGTTACAACCTTGTAAAATACAAACTAACACTAATCCCATATAGGACATGATTTCTAATTTGTGGACTTAGAGAGTTGGTCCATTACAATAGAAACCCAAAAATATTCTGGCCATTTGGCTCCCAAATTAAGCCTTGGTCCATTCATGGTCCAATTTGACCCCAGCAATAGCTTGGTTTACTGCTGGCTTTCTTGTTTTTTTGAACTGCATCAGTTAAGTCTTTGAAACCAAAGAATCAATTTCATTGATTTTCTTTGGTGTCTAATAATACATCTATGTTTTTAACACCAAGGGGGGTAGTCAAGTTAACAAGGGATGGTCACCTAAGCATCAGTTCCTGAGTGGGGGTGTTGGTGTAACCCAGGTTCTGGGCTAGACTTCAGGAGCCTTGTTAAGTAGAACCAGCTATCAATTGAGCTATCTTTAGGGTTAGGGTTTTATCTATATCCAAGATGGGATGGTTTTGGTGAAGAAAATGGGAAATTTTAGGTTAACAACTTGGGAAGGGTTTGGGAAAATTGTATTTGGTTATGGGAAGGATTAGGGAAAGTTAGGGTTTCAACCCACTAAGAGGGAATAGTTTTGGGAGGGTTAGGGTGTTAATAATATCATTATGGGATTATTTTGGAAAAGTGTCAAATTTTGACCATTTCGGAGGTTTCGACGGAAATTTCGACCATTTTAACATTCCAACTTGTTTTTCCTTAGTTTTTGTTGAATTCTATCTCATTTTCACCCAATTTCCACAACTCCTTTGCCTTCAAACACCTCTTTTGCTTATTTTTTGCCATCAAACACCTCTTAAGCCACAACAGCTACAAAGGAAACTCCGGCAACAATAGAATGTGAAGCATGAGCCACACCCAATAGTTCCAAACTTCCCCTTTTTTTATTTTTGTTTTATTCATCCCTTAAATGATCTTGTATTGCCGTGAAATTGATATATGTTTAGCCTAGGACTATGATCTATGATTGTGTTTTGTTAAACTTATCTTTTTATTATTTGGTACCATTTCTTCATTTTCTAATTTTAATAATTATTTTCTAAAATTATGTATTTTTATTTTATGCATATATGATATATAGGCTTCAACTTAATACATGTGAGACACCATCACTTGATCTAGTTGGTCATTTTATTTTATTAACTTGTTATATATGTAACCATTCTACTTTCTACCAAACAATTCATGTATGCTGATAATTATATGCCTGTATGCAATACAATTTGCACTTGTCAGAACCAGTCATTTGTTAGTATACTTGAATGATATATTTTCAATGGCTTTTTTTTTTTTTTGGGCAAAATACTAGTTCCATTGTTTTTATTATGCTTGAAATAGGTAGTATGCAAGAATCCAAATCATTTTGAGTCCATGAGGCCCGAAATTGAAGTTCCAATTTCCAAAAAAAAGTGTCCTGTTTCAACTGAAACATTGAAATTTCGGCCTTTTGCAAGGTTGAAATTCCTGTTTCGGTCGAATTTTCTTCCTTGATCCAAACACACCTTGGATGGGATAGGATTGGAAAATAAAGGACTGAATCAGAGGGATGGGATAGATTCAGGTTTTAACAATTTAGGGAATGGGTGGGAGATTTGTGGCAAGGGGGGCCGGGGAGTTCTAGAAGTTTGGGGTTGGGGCAGTAGGGGTGTAGGGTTGGTGGGAAGTGACTGCCTTTGAATCTTCATTGGATCTTGGGCTTCCTTCTTGCCTACTTGATCTTTCTTTCTTTTCTTTTCCGTTCTTTTTTTCTTTCTTTCTCTTCTGAATTTCTCAACTATCACAAGACCAAGAAAAGGAAAGAAGATGGGAAGGAAGAGGGTGAGGCTGTGGGAAAGGGCTGCCACAAGGTTTCGAAAATTACTGATGCAGGGAGTAGAAGGGGTGGGAGGTTGCTGCCGCAGGGTACAGATGAGGGGGAGGGACTTGCGCAAGGGTTTGGGTTGGGGATGTGGGTACGGATGGAGCTGGGATTGGTACTTGATGGGAGTGGATTGGTACACTCTTAGGCTGTTGTAGGCTCTTGAGGTCAAAGAAGCTTGAAAACAAGATGCGGAAAATTCACACTACTGTGGGGATCCTTCATGGAACCCACAACTCCAATTCCTTCAATGCTCAATTTTATTATTCCAAACTAAATTGTAATGTTGGGTATGGGGCCTTTAAATAGCCAATTACAAAGAAGGAAAGACACTTGGATTCAAATTAGTTAACTGAGAAACTTGGACTTTATTTGGGAATCCCTTAACAACTAACAACTCAATAACTAACCACTTGAAAGAAGGTCGACCCCAAAAATTAACAAATAAAATATCAATTATCTAGAAGGAAAATAATTTCCAACTAGAACTCCCTCTTGGACTAAGACTCTTCAACAAGTTGACCATGACATAGTCAACTAAGAAACTAAAACTAGATCTTGACTCTTGACAGGATAGAGAATCTAACTGGACTCATGAGACCCCAAGGAGGGTGTGAAATGATCAAAATACCCCTTAGGGCATTCGGCCAGCCCTAGCTGCCACATGGCTAGGGGCTGTTTTGGGCCCAATTATTGGGCCTGTTTTGGCCCGCTGACCCAAGTTACACTAGGTGTTTAGTGCTCCTCGCTTTGAGTGAAAGTTGAATTTTTCTCATTCGACTTTATATGACCTAGTTCATGCGATTGTGGAGTCAATATGGACCCACGGGAACAGTGGGGCCAAAGGCCTAGATACCGTGCTTAAAAGGGGGGGTGAGGTAACCAAGGTTGGGCCTCTTAAATTTGGGCCAAAAACACAGACCCAAAAAAGGCACTTCAAGCCGGCCGAATGCCCCAAGGGTATTTTGGTCATTTTTCAAGCCCCTCTTTGGGGCTGAATATGGGTCTTGATAGAATCACCTCTATCCAAGGGTCAGGGATCTACATTTATTTTTATGTTTGAGTCATTAGTTTAAGAGTTACAGTCTTTTTAAGTTAGTTTTGAGTTGTTAGGATAGGGTTCCCTAATTTTAGGAACCTTATCTTAAAGTAGTTCTATTTTTAATCAAGTACTAATTTATTAAGTAATTGGATCCCAATTTGGTAGGGATTCATGAGTCCAGGATGGTTTGTGGAGGCTATAAATAGTCTAGTCTTTCATGTAATTAGACGGTTATTGATTATTGAATGAATTGAGTTTGAGAATTGGCTTGGTAAAGTCGTGGGATCCCTCTTGGGTACCCTACGGCTGGCTTGTGTTTTTGTTCGGCAAGTTTGAGAACTCCATCAACATCTTCAAGCCTCCTGTGAATTCCAGCAAACTCCTTCAATTTCAAAGAAGTTAAGAGCCCCACCCCATCCCCTGCAGTTGCAGCCCTTCCCCACTACTGTAGCCTATCCCACTCTCTTCCCCTTTCCAGCGATAGCCCCTTTTCGACCCCTCTAGGATCGCATAAGCCGAAGGAACCCATCCCTACTCTTAATTCTGCAAATACAGCCCAATTACCCCAAATTCTAGAATCCCTGCACTTCATGTTCTTCCTTGAAGTTGCAGAAATTCCAGAATTGCAGAAACTGAATTTTGTTGAGTTCTCACAGCTACAACCTATTTTAGTTGAACAAATAAGATAGGAAACAGTTCTGAATTATAAAACCAGCAACCCTAACCCTTTTCCCATGCCAACTGAACCTCAATTTGACCTAAACCCTAGTCAAAGCATCTAGAAACCCTAGTTGAGTCCTGGTTCCATTCTAGAAGATCCTGAATGTCTAACCCGAAACCTAGGGTTACATTAAGAAGGGGGTGGGGAAGGAAATCTAAGTAATTATTCTTAAATAAACATCCCTTAACATTTCATCAAGAATTTTAAGGGAAAAAAAATTCCAATTTGTGCAGAGTTCAGATTTAATCTTTCTACAAAATTTCAGCTCCACTTTGCACACTTTAATTACGTCATATTTGTGGGTTTTACTGTTAAAAATTCAATAAGGTAGAAAATTTTTGAGACCGTACTCCAAGATGCTCATCATCTAAAGGGAACTTATGTGGCTTTTGTGGATTACAAGTATTTTGAGCTCAACCTTGCTTTAAAGTTTTTAAGCTGGAAGTATCTTTAAGCCTAGACTTACTGGTTAGATCCATCTGATTTTCTTCCTTCCACTGGTCTACCAGAAGACTAAAGAGACTACTGCTTCTTTCAGGTGGTGCGGTTGGCTTCCTTTCAGCAGGCTCCTTCTGTGCCACCATTTCTGATGCTACCAAAACAATCTAGAGTAGATGGAGAGGACTCTGGGGTGCCAAAAGATGTAGAAGATAGGAGAGTGAATGAGATAGCTGTTGGTGGTGGTGGGGTTTCTGTTGCAGTCACCCGTTTTCCTGCAGAACAGAAACGGCCGGTAGGACCTCTTGTTGTGGTTGGTGTCAGGGATGGAGTACTTTGGCTCATTGACAGGTAATTTTTACATTTGAAGTTTCAGTAACTGTTAAAGCTGAAGTTCTCTCACATATGTCTTCAGTTTTCTCCTGCTACAGTCACCACCATTAGCATAATGTAGTTTTATATAATGATTTTGTTTTAAATTGTTGCATTATATAGCTGACTCAACATTGTTATTAACCAATGGCTGATCATACTCAACTGCCTATTGGACAAAAATTTCTTATGCTATGGGAGAAGTATAATTTTAGTGGAGCCTAATGACTTCAAATACTGAATGCTTACTTATTTATGATATTAATAAATTATTTCATTAATTCTGCTCCACCTTTTTCTCAGATGAATTAACCCTGCATTTATGTACAAGTAGCATGTTGATCAACACTGCCTTAAAGTTGATTCACTCTGTGTGTGTGTGTGTGTATCTGTATCATCAGCTCCATTGTGTTTACCATGTAGTGAAACTGACTAGATCAAAGTTAATTGTTGAAGCCTGAAGGTGTTGTCTAATTGGTCTTCAGTGCCCACATAATGCTTATTTCTAGCCATTGCCACAGATCATCTTTTGAGGAAATAAACTTACAGAAAACATGTGCTAGTTACTTGGAAGATGAAACATTTTATGTGCAGATGAAGAGTGAGATTTGTCAGTCAAAGCAGTCGGTGCACATATTCTAGGTTGCTTTTTCATTTTAGAGAAAATTGCTACAACACCTCCATAACACCACCCTTTACTCGCTGACACCCAATTTTTAGGTTTCAAAAGCGTGTCTCCTTTTCTGTTAGAATGGTTAGTATTAGAGATACAAAGACCATTATGCCTTTCCACAAAAGGGTTAATAAAAAGACCTTTATACCCTCTTTGTATTCTTTTTTCTTAGTTGCAGGTTTTTCTTGTGTGTGTGAAGTAGAGCAAGAGATGGGGGTTTCAGCCACGTTGGAGGGATCAGATGGGGTTGATTGCTGCATTGGAACTCTTCTTTGGGTTTGCCAGAAGAATAGGTCTTGGTGGAGAGGTCATTGAAAGCCAAATCCCTGCTGAACTGCAGTGTTTGATGGCACCAATGCAGAGACTTCTACTCCTCTGCTTGGTGGAGATTGCAATGACGAGGAAGGTTACAATGGCTGAGAGGAAAGGGATTCAAGGATCTTAATTCTTAAACATCCAATTGCGCTTGCCTTTGTCTGAGTGTTCCATTCTGTTTGGTCTCTCCCGACGCCTTAGGGTAGTATTTTGGTTCTCAGGTAAATATGGCTGCTCCGTTGGAGCTGGCTGAGGAACGCTGCGTCTCCATTCATTGCCGGCAAGCCTCACGGCATTTCACTGGAGATTCGTCGTCACTCAACATTTTTCTGTAGGCCTCTGCCACAGGGGGAGGCAAACAGTATAATGAGTATAAAGAACACAAGAATGAACCCGTAAGATGAGAAACAGTTTCTGCCTTCTCTCATTTCCAGTGTTGTGTAGAAGGGAAAGAGACAAGGGGGAAAAAAAAACTGAAGCAAAAACAGAAAAGGAAAGCTGTAACTGCCTATCTGAGGTCTATATGAGAAACTCAACATGGGTGGTATTCTCTTCAGCACCCTATTGCTCCTGCATTGTAATGATGCAAAATGTTGCAATCAACACCATCTGATATAGGGTTTTGGCTTTCAATGGCAGATCATGATTTTTAGAGAACAAATGGAGAGGAAGAAGAGACCGCAGGGTAGGGTAGGGGTGCTATAGTCATCTCATGTATAACTAGGGTAGTTTTGGAAATAGAATAACTCAAATGGTACGGATAGCTCAAACGGGCTGGACTAATGTGTCCAATGTAGGGGTGCCTGCCCTTATAAAACATAAAAAGCGGTGTTTGTGCGTTATGACCTCCTTTTGGGGTACTGGAACAATTTGCTCTTCTTTTTAAGGCAAAGAGACTCTGGTGGTAAGATTATGTTGGACTGTGTGCTAGGAATGGTACGAGTACATGTGTTCCTCTATAAGTATATGGACAAAGTAAACATGTGCATTGTGCAATACCTTGCTTGAGAGTGTCATAAATGTCCCATGGCTAAGACCAGGTTTTTAAATTTTTATGGGGTGAGTTTTGACTAAAATATTTCTTTAACATCCATGAAGTCAAATTGAAGTCTAGTAAAACCATAGAAGAAAATTCGATTGAAATGTCTGCATTTTTCAAAAATAAAACGAAATTCCAATTATTTGGGAAAAGTGTCAAATTTCGACCGAAATTTCGGAGATTTCGACCATTTTGGAGGATTCGACCGAAATTTCAATTTAGACCATTTCAACATTCCAACTTGTTTTTCCTTAGTTTTTGTCGATTACTATCACATTTTCACCTAATTTCCACCACTCCTTTGCCTTCAAACACCTCCTAAGCCACAGGAAACTCCGGCAACAGTAGAATGTGAAGCATGAGCCATACCCAACAGTTCCAAACTTCCCTTTTTTTTTTTTTTTTTTGTTTATGCCTTAAATGATCTTGTATTGCCTTGAAATTTGTTAGAAAACAAGCATTAAATGATCAAAACAGCAGCTGAACTTGAACAAAGAAAAGAGAGAAGAAGAAGAGAAGAGAGATGAAGAACTAGTAGAAGAGGCTTGTGATTCTTGCTTAAGAGTCTAGAATCACAAAGCCCTTTTATTTATAGCTTCTAATGAATCTAATACAACTTGAGAGACAAGTAATTGTCCTCTAGAAAAAGGAAACAAAAAATTACAACTTTAATAACTTCCTAGCTCCTAAAATAGAAACTACCACCAAAATAGAAACTATGCTTTCTAAAAACTCCCAAAACTTATGTAGCAAGACTCCTACATTAGAAACAGAAGCTATGCAGTTTTTACTATTCACGTTAACAAGAACTTGAACAAGAAACAGATCAGACTTGCATATACTTCAACACTCCCCCTCAAGCTGGAGTGTACACAAAGAAAACTTCAGCTTCCACAATAAGAATAAACTTGAAAGGTAGCACCAATCTTGAATCGTGTAGCAACGGCAGACGTCAATAAACACTGAGAAAACTTCACCCAGTAGATAATCAACACCAACTTAAAAAAAAAACTTTAATTCTTCATGTCAATAGAACCATCCAATAATAAGAACAATCGAAGATGTTGAAGACGAACAAAGTCCATAAGTATAACAGGATCAAAGATACTATCCATATAATACCGGTAGTAGGAGAAATATCCACACTAAATCTTCAAAATTGCAACTCCAATGTCCATAAGTATAGCAGGATCAAAAACACCATCCACATAATGCCAGTAGTAGGGAGAAATATCCATATTAAATCTTCAAAATTACAACTCCAATGTCCATATAAATGCTTCACAAGAAGGCAAGTAATAGACAAAGTATAGGTAGGTAAAAGGCAATATTGATTACTGTGGACTAAGTAGGTAGGTAAAAGACAGTATAAGTTACTGTGGACCAAGTAGGTAAGGTAGTATGGGACAGTATGGGTTACTGCGGACCAAGTAGGAGACAGTATGGGTTACTGCGGACCAAATAGATAAGGTAAAAGACAGTATGGGTTACTGCGGACCGAGTAGGTAAGGTAAAAGACAGTATGGGTTACTGCGGACCAATTAGGTAAGGTAGTATGGGTTACTATGGACCAAGTAGTTAGGTAAAGGACAATATAGGTAAAGACATGTAATGATATCGTTGTAGAATGCCATAAGTTGAGGACAAAGATCTTCACAAATAATATCCATCAGCACATCTTGAGTAGATATAGAATAAGGTACCATTCTCCCCCTCACGTGTAGCATTACACATGGACAATTAATGATGACCAGTGACAAGCATCTTAAAGTATGAACACAAAAGAAACCCAAGAAGGAAAAATAGCAGCCATAGAGCAATGTATTATTCACCAATAAAGTTGATCAAGCAGCAAAAAATCGTCTCACAGGACAAAGTCTTGTGCACCAAGGGGGAAAAAAATTCTGGACCACCGCTAACCCTTAGGCAGGAGCAAATTAGATCAGGAAAAAATATATATTGAACCAGCTTGTAATCTCAAAATTGCAGTAGTCGTTGCAGCAATCCACTCGGAAGAAGTGCAATAACAGTTGCTGCAGTAGTAGATAATATCAGATCTTGGACCATAGCAGCAAACTTCTGCTAGATTTGAAACTCTAACAGATCTCGATATGAAGGAAAAATAGTCCTCTAGGTCTTTGTAGAAGTATTAGATAAAAAGAAGGCTAAACTTGATTCTGAAATAAACAACGGAAGAAGTAGTAAAGCAAGAAGGTAGCAACATAATTTTTCTGAAGAGAGAAATTCAATGAAACAGGGATACTAGTATACGACTTGCAACTAAACTTATAGCACAAACAATGGAAGACAATACTTAGGTCTTGCAATCCGAATTATGGGCATATCTTTGCAAGAATCAAGAGGAATCCCAAGACATCAGTATAATGCAGATTGAACTTCAGATTTGCACACAAAAAAAGGGTAGTAGCAGCCTCAATTGAATCAAATAGGTAGACATATCCCCAGAAAGCTTAGGGCCTTTTTGTAGTATTAATACATAGATACTTGGTGCTTCAAAAGTTAAAGAAGAAGGACAGCCATGCACAATTACTGCAGCGAAGGTTGGGGCTGCCCTAGATAAGAAAAAGGGGGGAAAAAAAGAAGAAAAAAAACTGGGCAGCCAAGAGAGAGAAAACTGTCCCTAAGTTGATTAAACTTGCTCTGATGCCATGTTAGAAAACAAGCATTAAATGATCAAAACAGCAGCTGAACTTGAACAAAGAAAAGAGAGATGAAGAACTAGTAAAAGAGGCTTGTGATTCTTGCTTAAGAGTCTAGAATCACAGAGCCCTTTTATTTATAGCTTCTAATGAATCTAATAAAACTTGAGAGACAAGTAATTGTCCTCTAGAAAAAGGAAACAAAAAATTACAACTTTAGTAACTTCCTAGCTCCTAAAATAGAAAATTCTGAAAATAGAAACTACCACCAAAATAGAAACTATGCTTTCTAAAAACTCCCAAAACTTATGTAGCAAGACTCCTACATTAGAAACAGAAGCTATGCAGTTTTTACTATTCACGTGAACAGTAACATGAACAGTAAAACAGTCCAGACTTGCATATACTTCAACAAAATTAATATTGGTTTAGCCTAGGACTATCATCTATGATTGTGTTTTGTTAAACTTATCTTTTTATTATTTGGTATCATTTCTTCATTTTATGATTTTAATAATTATTTTCTAAAATTATGCATTTTTATCTTATGTATATATGATATATAGGCTTCAACTTAATATATGTGAGACACCATCACTTGATTTAGTCAGTCATTTTATTTTATTGACTTGTTATATATGTAACCATTTTACCAAACAATTCATGTATGTTGATGATTCTATGCCTGTATGCAATACAATTTGTACTTGTCGGAACCAGTCATGTGTTAGTATACTTGAATGATAAATGTTCAATGGTTTTTTTTTTTTTGGGCAAAATGCTAGTTCCATTGTGTTTATTATGCTTGAAATAGGTAGTATGTAAGAATCCAACTCATTTTGAGTCCATATGAGGCCCAAAATTGAAGTTCCAATTTCCAGAAAAAAAGTGTCCAATTTCAACCGAAATTTTGGCCTTTTGCAATGTAGAAATTCCTGTTTTGGTTGAATTTTCTTCCTTTGGGTAAAACAAGGGAAGATGAGGAAATTGCTAGGATCCATAAAATAGACACTTTTGCATTTTTTTTGTTTGGATGAATAAAGATTACATGGATTCCATTAGTTTTCTGAATGCTCATCCTCTTGCTGAACCTAGCCATATTTTGGGGTCAATTCCCCAGTCAAGCAGGCAGGGGTTTGCTTCAATTCGAGAACCTTAAAGACTTCAGTTTGTTGCCTTATCAAAACTCATGTCGAAGAGGCTAATTTCTCTTGCATTGCCTCCAGCATTTCTCCTACTTGCTCTGTCTTTTACGATAATGAACACCATCCCAATTGTCATATTTGGCTGTTATGGAATATATCCAAAATTCACATCCATTGTCTGTCATCTACCATCCAATTTCTCCACCTTAAAAATCAGTAATTCTGTTAGGTACCATTTCACCTAAAAGCTCAAACTATAAGGGAGTGTAAATGTATACATAAATGTTCACCCACATTGCAGGCCATGATCACTTGGCACTTAGGGAGAAGAAATGGTTTTCTTTTTTCTTTTTTTTTTTTTTTTTTTTTCCTGTGCATTGGGAAGGGGGGGTGGAGACTTCTTATACACTTCCTAGGAGTCAAAACACATGGCCTCCTTGTTTGACAACTTGTTAGCTTCTGTTACACCTAAAAGCTCAGTTAGGAAGGGTAATGCAAATGTATACTTCAACAGATCCCCAGGGCAATAATGGCTTCTTCTTTACTTCTCTCTGTGCTGCTAATTGATAACAATGAGGAGTCCAGCTTTGTGGAAGAACTAATCCATGAGAGGTTCAATTGAACTAATCCAGGAGTGGTTCAATCAAATTTGCCCCATCCAGCTGCAGTAAAGCGCTTACTTAATGATTACTTGCAACTTAAATTGAATCACATAGAATCAGTTCGATAACACACAAGAACTTAAAAGTTTAGCAAGTAAAGAAAGAAACTAACTAATCCCACATGCAACCTACTTACCCAGATTTAGATACATAGAAGTGGCCTATTACATCGAAAACCCATGGGATCAGAGGCTCAACTTGTGTAGAACCCAACCTTAGGCTTATTGCTAAGAAAAACTAACCTATTTGGGCAAACTACTAAAATGCTTACTAATATGCAGTGCCACAGAGTTGGTTTAGCTGAACTAACCAAAGCGAATTAAGAATAAGCTTAGTAAAGAAAGAAATTTGCTAATCTCATTTGCAAGCTAGCTAACCCCATTTTAGGCCAGTAGAAGTGGCTTATTACAAAGAAAACGCATAGGATGATAGGATAGCATCCCAATAAAACGCATATAGGATAGCACCCGATCTTTTTTTTTCTTTCTCTTTTTCCTTTTTTATTAAGGGGAATAAAGGCCTAGTTAGGTGATGAATCTACATCAACTAGCAATTTTGTAACTAATCAGGATTTTGAAGGGGTTTGTTTGTAGGCTAGGAGAGCAAAAGTCATTTACATTTAATAACATGGCTATATTAGGGAGATCTAACATGAGAAAGAAACAAATATGCTTACAAATAAAACTAAGTGACTATTGAAGCAGAATTAGTAACAAAGTGACTATACAATAAAACTAAGTGACTATTGAAGCAGAATTAGTAACTGATAGGCCCCTAATAACCAAGGTGTACAAGGGAAGGAATAAGAGGGAGTACGCAATATCGCCTACAGCTGCTACAGGGGATCCAAATGAAGAGAAAACAGATGACAGCATCCAATTTGAATTGGACAGCAACCACTAACCTGCTGTAAAAAGAGGATCAGAAGGAACAAGCCAGGTGGCAAAAGATGAGTGGTTGATTGTGTAAGAGTTTGTTAGAATTCAGGGATTATGTAAGGGAATGGGGGGAGAGGGAGAGGGGAAGAAAAGAAGACACAAGCGAGTGATAGAGGAGAGGGAAACCTCTGGGGGATAGCTAGCTATCGTGCTGTTCTAGCTTATCTGAGTTTTATTTAGTTTTATCTTAATTTCAGAAGTGTTTATCAGTAGTAGAATCAGTCTATTCATCTGCTATATCCAATCAAGAAAGCTCAATGAAACTGGCTGTTACTCGAATATCATTCTGCTGATTATATTGTATTTAGTCCATAGCTTTCAGTAAGAGATTAATGTGGATTCATTGAGGGTTCTACCAGTAACAAAAGGGAGGTCTAATATGAGAAAGAAACAAATATGCTTACAAATGAAAATGTACCTTAATGAAACATTCTTCAACTTTACAACTTCTCGATCAATATTAAACAGAAAAAAAACGAGAGTCAAAAAATCAGTCAAGTTCTCCCACCTTGAGCCAGATTCGTAACCCCCTTAACTGTATTAGTCAAGGTGACGCCTAGGCATCGAAGTGCCTTGGTCTAGGCAGGCGGCTAGGATGCTTTACTCGCCTTATTGGTGCTGCCTCAATTTTTTTACCCTCTCAAACACTTTGGATTGTGAATGTGCCATGACGCCTATCCCCTTAACCCTTTGATTCGAACTAATATCAAATCAAACAGCAGGCATTAAAAGAGTGAACTTCTGCATCTAAATCTTACAAAAATTTGCAAGTTGTCTCGATTTCGTGGAATACGAGCTGAGATGTTTCTATAGTGTAGCAAATCCCCCATCTCAACAGGGTTTGGGAAACCTGGCTGGAAAGTAGAACAGACACATGCACTTGTTTATATGCCTAATGTCATTCAAGTATATAACATGAGATGTTATTCATATAAAAGCTAAGACCCCCCCCCCCCCTCTTTTCTTTTTCCTTTTTATATGTAACTCCAATGATAGACTAAAAGGAAAAAGAAATTTGATTCCTTAGTCCAAGGTGAAAATTTGGATTTTCAACAATAGGTGCAATTTGTGACTTTCTAATGGTGGGTTTTGATATATTTACTGTCGTAGTAATGTCGTTGTCAAACATAATTTGGTGTACATAAATGCTATTTAAAAATCGGTCTGAATATATTTTTTTTAAACATCAAAACAAATAAATATTTTACCATGGTTTTGGTTTTATCATATTAATCTTTGAAAAATTTCTAGTTTGAGAAAAACCCAGCAATAAGAAGTTGAAAATTGTAACTAGCGGCTTTTTCTTTTTGAATTGAGGGATTGATTTTTTTTCTTTCTATAATGTTATGCTTTATTGCAGATGTGGGAGATTTTGTTAGTTATGAATGATATGTTTGTACCAGTTTCCAGCCAGTATCCAAGAAACAATATAAACTTGATTTCTGGCTGGTCAAAACTGACTTAAGATCCTAGTTCTTGAGCACTGATTAACGTATTTTCCAAATGACACATTTTGAGGTGAATTTAGAACTTGACACCTTTTATTTGTCGCATGCCTTATTCTCAAGATAAGGGTACAAAAAGAGGCATCCCAGTGTATGAGCCTCCTGCTACAGCAGGGTTTGGAAGGGACAAATATAGCAGCCTTACTCTGCTCTTTGGAGAAGCTGTTTCCATGTTTTGAACCCACAAGGTGATGGTTGATAGGCTCGCATACTAGGATGTGGGTATGAAAGGACTTCTAAAAGTAATTCGAAAGTGACATCATCCTTTCATCATCGAAAGACGTCATTGTCATGCTAGTTTTCTAATACATATGTAAAATGACAATACTACCATTGTCATATTAAAAGAACCCCCCCCCCCCCCCCCCCCCAAAAAAAAAAAAGTGTAAGCTCACAAATTATTAAGACCTCAAGAAGTGTGAGTTAGAAAATATCCTAGCTACATCCAAAAATATAAATCATATTTGAAACACCTCTTCTGAATCGATCATAACTCTTCTGCTATGGTCTGGACCTGGAAGATCCTGGTCTTGTTGGATGGGTAGATTAACCTTCAAATGGCACAAAAATTGTGCAAAAAAGACAGACCGTACTCTAATAAATATCACAACAGAAAAACAAGTTTGAACTCTGAAAATAAACATAAGCTCTGATGTAAGCACCAAACAGTCTTCCCAAGAGCCGCAAGAAGCCTTAGCACCACTAAGTTCTTGCTCCAGAGTATTTTTGTGTTTGTCTTTAAATTTTGGTTGTTTGTTTATTTAGATGGATTCTTTCTAAAAAGAATCCTAATTGAGTCTTTATTTCAGTTGTTAGTTGTGAATAGGAGTCGAGTCTAAGTAGGAGCCCTAGATCTTTCTAGAATTAGTACTCTTAGTATCCAGTTCTTTTGGGAGTCTCATTGTAATGGCTATAAATTCAAAGGCCTACTGCTGTAACGGGACATTTTTGATGAATAAAATTTCTGAATTATAGTCAAGGAGGTATTGCGTGGGGTTCCTTTTGAGGGGGATCTTGAGGTTTCAAGATGCTCTGCCCTTTCTCAAATCTTGATTGGTTCTTGATCACATTCAGCTGTAATAGGTCACAGCCCTTTCCTTCTTCAAGAACAGCAAGTAAGTAGCCTCTCCCTAGCCCTCAAACCTAATCCTAAGCCTCGCTACAGCCTTCAGCTACAAGATCAGCTCCATTCGCCCCTTTCAATCCAAGAATTTGGCTTCCCCCTTCTTGCACAATTCAAGGAAGCTCAAGGTTGATGAAAAGAAAAGCAAGAATCTTCCAAGAACCCTGAAACAGCAATATTCCCTCATTCCCCATCACTCCCAGGCCCTAACATAGCTGCAAGCATTCCAGCACGTCCCCTTAGTCGCAAGTCCTCAAAACCTTAATTCCCCAATTCCATCCCCAAAACCCTATACTCATTACTTTGGGTTGTAAAAATTGAACTGAAAGCTGTTCCACCCTCAGTTTACATCAAGCTGCTGATTTGTTTAACTTCTTTTCGTTTGCCATCATCATCGATTCCAAAGAACTTCCCAGATAATATTTAATCATAGTTATTCGATTGTGCATATAACCTGGTATGATATTCTACCTCGTAAGTTTCAATCTTCCATCCATCCATATGAGAAAACACAAAGGATCTTCTGCCCATCAATCGTACCTAATTCAGCTCTGTATTTTGAAGAGTCGCCTGTAAAAGCAGCCTTTGCAATCTTGAGTACTGTTATACTTCATGCTTTGTTTGTTTTGTTTGAGTGAGAATGGGAGATTAGAATATACACAACTGAGAAACTGGGGGTTCACCTCCTTTTGAGTGTTTTTTAATTGTAAACGGAGCAGCAATTTAAAAGCCACATAAGAGCTTATAGATCACTGAAATAGAAGCCTTTTGGATTCTGCATTTCAGGTATATGTGTGCTCATGCATTGTCGCTTAGTCATCCTGGTATACGTTGCCGCTGTCTCGCTGCCTATGGAGATGCTGTCAGTGCAGTGAAATGGTATAGTGGTTCGGATTTCTCCTTCTGCTACTTCGACATATTTCTTTGCTTTTCTATGCTAAATACACTTGTTATACAGGGCAAGTAGGCTTGGTAGAGAGCACCATGATGACTTGGCACAATTTATGCTAGGGATGGGTTATGCAACTGAAGCACTTCATTTGCCTGGAATATCAAAGAGGTCTGTAAACCAGACTTGTGCTTGTTTAGTGGTTAGGATCATGATGCTTCCACGTCTAGAAAAATCTAATGTGGTATTTCAATCTGTAATGAGCAGGATTGACACCTGCGTGAAACTTAGAGTTGTTTCAGGGTTTCCTCCTATTGATTCTTACTTTATATGCTTAAATTGCCGTCCGTTTGTGGATATTTTCCAGGTTGGAGTTTGATCTTGCCATGCAGAGTAATGATTTGAAAAGAGCTCTGCAATGCCTTATGACAATGAGCAATAGCAGGGATATTGGACAAGAAACTGTAGGGCTAAATGTAACTGAAATTCTTACTCTAACAGCTAAACGGGAAAATCTCATGGATGCTGTCCAAGGGATAGTAAAATTTGCCAAAGAGTTTTTGGATCTTATTGATGCTGCAGATGCTACTGCACAAGTTGATATTGCTCGTGAGGCTCTCAAGAGGTTAGCTGCTGCGGGTTCAGTCAAGGGAGCATTACATGGTCAAGAGTTAAGAGGTCTTGCTTTACGTCTTGCAAATCATGGGGAGCTGACACGGCTTAGTGTATGTGGTCGTGACTTTTTACTTCTTTTTTATTAGGCTGTGTGGCAAAATTTAATACAGTTCTTTTTTTTTTCTTGTTAAAAAACCATTTCTAATATTACATCTACTATCCCAATTCATAAGGTGCCCATCCTTTTCAATTTAACAGCATAAATAACGCCTTTTAAATTATTCCTGAATGCATTGCTTCAAATAGTCTTGAGGCAATTTTTCTGCTGAAGGCATTGTATGCAGGACCTGATGTCCTTTAATGTGTTCTGTTACGCATTAGTAACAAAGATAGGCTTCTGTAGAATTAAATGGGTGATGGCTATGACATTACATGCTCCAATGTGTGATTTACCAGAGGAATTTACAGAAAGGGAATTATCTCAACCCCACCAAAAAGAGGGGGGTATTTTATTTCCCTTCCAACAGTAGTCAGTTGACCATGTCTTCAGTTGGTGCAAATGTTTTGTGTTGTTCATAGTTTGTACTGAATTCTTCACATATTGAGTCTCCCTCTGCCCCAACTCTGTGGTTGCAACTCTTGCCCCACCGCATAACTTGAAGGAAATATCATTGAAATAATTTTTTGCAATTAGATAAAGCATTTACTTAGTTGCACGCTTTAGCATTATCTCTGAAAGTCGCAGTTGGAGCCTGTAGCTTCTTTTCTTTCTCTTTTTCCGCCTATTTCTTTGCAATATCAATTTTGTGTTTTCCCTGCAAGAGTACCACTTTACCTGAATTTGATATAGTTGTAGCCTGATTGATTTGATTTATTTTCAGTAGCATTGTGCTTTATTCAAATGAATTAGTGTGGAATTAGTCTTTCTTTGTCTTGAATATAGTGAAGAATGAATGGAAGAAATTTTCAGGCTTCAAAAATATTAATGAATAGATTTTCCCCCCATGCTTGAGTATCACACACGCACACACACAGTTATTGTGTTGGATGAGGTTTTTCTCATGATTTGAGCGTACGTTTTCAGGGTTTGGTTAATAACCTGATCTCAGCTGGCCTAGGCCGTGAAGCAGCATTTGCAGCTGCAGTTTTGGGAGACAATACTCTAATGGAGAAGGCGTGGCAGGACACTGGAATGCTAGCAGAGGCTGTGCTTCATGCCCAAGTATGTTTCTTTTATGGAATATCATCAGTGTAACGAGGCATTTTAAACACAAGACTATAACCATGTGATGTGGACTAAATAGGACAAGTGAAAAATTATTCATTTGCATTTCTTAGTTATGGGGTGTAGTACCATTTCTGCCCCCTACATGTATGGAGGAGGGCAATTCCATTTGGTCAGTGTGGCCAATCATGGTTACAGAAAGCGAGATATGTGCATGTAAAATTCCATTTGTGCTTTAAAACGGTATTTTGACCTCACTTGTTTCTCATATTTATCCAGGCTCATGGCCGGCCAACATTGAAGACCTTGGTGCTGGCTTGGAATAAGATGCTGCAAAAGGAGCTTGAACACACTCCAACCATGAAAACAGATGCTGCAGCAGCTTTTCTTGCCTCTCTGGAGGAACCCAAGCTAACAAGTTTGGCAGAAGCAGGGAAAAAACCACCAATTGAAATTCTGCCGCCTGGGATGGTGTCTCTAACTGCTGCCATTCCTATTCAGAAAAAGCCAACTGCTGGAATGCAGGGTTTGCCGCAGCAGCCAGCCAAACCATTGCTATTAGAACCGCCCCCTTCCACTGATCAACCTGCAAGTACCTCAGTTTCTGCAGCAGCGAGTGATCCAGTTTTATTACCAGTTAGTTCAACACCTTCATCAGCTGCAGAAGACCCAGTTGTCCCACAGGAGAGTGTTCAAGCACAGCCAGCAACTAGTCCCCCACCACCACCATCAGAGGCTGGTGATGAACATATTGAAGATAATCAGATGGCAGGCGCACCCACCCAATCATCAATGATTGACCCAAATCAGTTGGCAGGTGCACCCACCCAATCATCAATGATTGACCCAAATCAGTTGGCAGATGCACCCACCCAATCATCAATGATTGACCCACTTGCTTGAGAAGATGGTATTTCAACATTGCTCATCCAGGCTGACAGTACAGGAAATAGATATTCAGATGTCCCAACTTTCTCAATGATGATCAATCCATGGCCAGCTTTTTCCCAGTTACTTCCATGATGGAAATTATTAGTGAAGGGCATTATATTGGAATTTTCATTGTTTTCAGGTCAATTCCAGCATCGTGTCCAGCTTCATTTGTTGATTTTCTTCTGTGTTCTCTTGCTCGGTGAGTATAATTTAGTTCTGGGGCTTCCTATGTCTTGTTGTTCAATATGCGGGTAAACCATTAATTTTCTAGTCTGTCATGAGAAATTTGGGTTCATTCCATCATTGGTTTCTGCTGCATTCCCTGGCTCTTTCTGTGTTGTGTTGAGGTCTACTTCCTTGCCATATTTAACTTCAGAAGGCAGGTGTAAGATGTAAGTAATTTTTCGGTTGGTAGTATTTTGTGCGTAGTATATGCATTTCATTATTGACATATGAGGCAAATTTTCTGTTGTAGAGGGACAGCAATCAGTTGGCTGGTGTTATTTTGCTCTTTCAATTCTATTTTGTGCCTCAAAAATATTGAGAGCTACAGTGTAAAGGTGGTTTACCAAAATTGAATGTGTGAAATGCCGTTGTGCTTACTGATATACCATGCCGAAGTAAGCTAAAAAGCCTGATGAATCTATTTAACCTTCCTGGGTTCCATTACAGACACCATTATCTTTTGAGATGAGGTTGACCAATTTGCATCAAATTACTGTATGCATTATTAATTTGATTGGTCTTGCTTTTGCTTCTTTTTTTTTTTTTTTTTCTTTTTTTCTTTTTAGCTTAAATTTGATTGGTACTGTGGCATTAAGAAATTGTGCGAGATTAATGCATGTGAGTCTCTTTAATGTAGACCTTAATCTGTTTTGCCTGGTAACTTTGAGAAGGACTTTGGGAGCGGAGGAAGGCAATACAGGAAATAGCCAGATTGAATCTTCCCTTGGTTATGTTGAGTACATCCATCGGATCCCAAGATTCTATGTTTTGAATTTCCAAATTAATTTAATACAAGCTGGCATCGTAGATCTCTTTTAATGTATTTATTCCCAATGTTCACTTGAACTTTTGGTGCAAAACAGGAGGAAAAAGATGGATGAAACAATGGAAAAATTCGCATTTCCTCCCACACAAAAAGTGGGGGTTAGGAAACCTGGGTTCCAACTTCCAAATCGTTAAAAAAAATTCTGTTGAAGTCGTAAAATTCGAGTACAAAGAAAAAAGGGACTCAAATTTTAAGAAATTTGAATAAGGTAAGACAGCCTTTTGGAAAACATCTGAATAATGACATCTGAAAGTTTCTTTTTGTTTCTATATTAGGAAAGAAGTTTAGTGAGACCGATAAGTTGAAATTTGAATTAATTGATAGGTTTTTCCCATTAATCACACTTCAATATAATAATAAGACACGGTAATGGTTTATTGTCATGATGTGGGCAATGGGTTATTTTTTGCGCTTTTAGACTATTTGTTTTAGTCAATAATTGATCAAGGGTGATGGAGGTTGATTTATCGGAATCCAAGAATATTTAATGGTTAGATTTTCATCAATAATCTACCTTACAGAAATATATCCTAGTATATACATCCGGTCAATCTAGATTATGTCTGGGCAAACGATCCGACGGTTCAGATTCGATCATACGTGGATGTACCTATATAGAAAGATAGTTACATGGATAACATCATGATTATACACGATAGGTACCCCTTAATTAATTTACAAAAGGAGCTATTGTTTTCGTAAGTATCTCAGGTTCAAATTTCTGAGTGCATAACCTAGGTTTCTTGTATCTTGGGAGATTCTTTGTTGAAACTCTCTTGTACGTAGTGGTGGAGGCAAATAAGTTTTAAAGAAAACAACATCATAAGGCGCCATCTCCAAACAAAAAAATATGAAGATAATAAATAGAAAAGTCATTTTGTTTTTTTGTTTTTGTGGCTTTTTACTTGCATTGTTTTTTATAGGAAATTAATATTGGTTTTTTAATTAATACTTAATAATACATAATTAAATATTAATCATAGAAGTTTCATAATCATTATTCTGCCCCTGAATGTTAAATCTGGGCTCAAGTACTATGAAGTATGAACATCATCAGCATTTAACCACTTCCAGAAAGGGTTGAGTACTTTTGTAATAAACAATTAAAAGGATCCAACCCATGCACATTCAATTCAGTTAAGATACATGCTGATCAATCTCTACTCCGGCACACAACAAAATCTTCACGCTAATCAAGTTCTCATTTCTCTATAGGCACTGCGGAAACTCCATTTTTTCCGGATTGGTGGTACCCAACCATTATCGCTACAGGATGTTACGCAATACATACAAAGAACCGTGCTTGAGTATCTCCCTCCACCCATCACATCAAGACCTCCAAAAACACAATGACTGATTCGTTGGGACCCACCTCACAGGATGGGTGAAGATCAATGTAGATGGCTCTTCTTATGCTGATTGCGGCATCTCTGGCGTTGGTGATTTAGCTCCAAATCAGCACCATCAGGTTCTTTTCTCTTTTGGGCAAGGTCAACAGGTGGACAGGTTCATATAGAAGCTGAAGCACTTACAGTTCACACGGCCCTCCAATGCATACAACAGCTTCATCTAGCACATGTCATTTTGGAAACGGACAATCAAACTCTAACGACATTTTTAATTTCACGAGCTTCATGAACTGATCCTCCTTGGAAGGTATCTGTTCTTATACAAGACATTTTTCATCTTGCTGACACCTTGGCTAATTGTAAATTTTGTCATAGTTTCACAACGGATCTCCTTGCTCAAATGATTACTAATTACAGGATAAGTTCTTTCATGTTAACTCCCCTACCCCCTTCTTTTCTTGCGCCTTGCTTTTTTTAATAATTTCAAATGTAAAATGCCTAAAGTATTAGATATCTTATTCCTGACAATAACAATAAGTTAATAACAACAGCAACAAAATTAAAAGGAGTAAGAAGAATTAGAAACAACCTAGGGGGGCAAAACTGTATTTTTAAAACCTTTTAGCGTTGCCGTTGATAGTGTCCGTCGTGAAGATGCGTCCCTAAAGTAAGAGAGATGATTGTCGTAACAATATTCTGTCCCTAAAAGGCTATTTCTGGAGCGGAAGAGTTCGGCTGTATTCGGGACGGAGCTTCCCAAGTCCCAAACTGCAGTTTCCGTCCCCACGACTTCAGTCGGAGACAGCAGACCAATTGCGACGGGCAGAGACCCCCTCCCTGGTTGGTTTGTTTTTTAGACCAAAACGGCTGGTTTTAGCGACGGAAGACTCTAGGGGTGGTACGCCTTAAAAATTACCTAGTTACATGTTTTGTTCTTTTTTTCCGTATTAAGCGTGTTATAGTCTTATAACCACATTTTAATGTATTTTAATGTAAGCAACTTGGTTCGTTTAAGCAAGGTTTTGGTATCGAATCCTTGTGGATGCAAAAAACCCCCGTTGGGAGACTCACCCACCACAATCAAGTGTGCGAAGCGGGTCAAACCACCGGTTTATAAACCGGGGTTGGCAAAAAAAAAAGAGGTTAAACACAACCAACGGGGGTTGGTCCAAGTGGTAAGCAGCTCGGTCCGCTTAAGCAAGGTTCCAATATTGAAACCTTGTGGATGCAAAAAATCTCCGCTGGGAGACTCACCCACCACAGCCAAGTGTGCAACCTGGGTCGAACATCGGATTAGTTAGGGCAAAGCCTTGAAAAATCGGGGTTGGCAACCAAAAAAAAAAAGTTAAAAACAAAGATTACTTGTATGGCATTCTTGTCAAGGGTTAAAAACCTAAGGGAAAATGATCGTAATGAAAGACTCTAAAGAGTGTTTTTTTTTCTTTTTCCCCTCTTCTTCTCATTCGGATATTTAGGCCTAGCCATTGTCCTTGCAAACAAGATTTCTCAATCTGTAGTGACCCAATCGCAGTAATCGTCATAGAATTTCGAGAAACAAAGTTGTCAAGACAAGTTTGGACTCTAAAATAGTGAGTAGTTCTCAATTTTTTGGGTTTTTTTTTTTTTTTTTTTTTTTGGTTCTAACTACTAGTTAAATAGTATTGTTCAAGATCCATCATTTCATCTAAAAAATGCATTAAGATATGATTCATTATTTCAATGTTTTTATTTTTATATTTTTTATAAAAAAATTTATTATTAATGTTCCCTTGACAATAACTTAATGACTAACTTTATCTCTTATACTTTTTAAAATTATTATCCAAACTTCTCAAATTACCAATCCACGTAGTAAAGTTCTGTTAGTTAACTGTCGACCTAATGTCTTTTATTATTTAAAAAATCCCAAATTAACCTTGAAAAATATTCACTTATGCATTCAACCCTTTGAGGTGATACGTAGAAGTGTAACTCTAACAAATGATGGTCTTTCCTTCACATCCCCTAGATTGCTTTGCAATTGTAGTATAGACTGAGTGCTTATATAGAGCGGATTGATTGAAGGATTACCACTGTTACAAGGAGGTGAATCTCATCGCTAACTTTCTTGCGAAACTAACGACGAAAGATCAAACTTCTTTTACAGATGAGTGGCCTGAGGATGTCATAAAGGAGTTGTATTGGGATGCTCTAGAACTCCCAGGGTTCGGTTCTAGGCATATAATATGGTACTTTGTGCTTTGTTTTCTTTAAACGTTCTGTTAGAACCAACGAGTTTAGGTGTAAGTGGGGCAACTGGTGTTGCAGGCTGGATTGAGTGTCTTTCGTTCCTTTTAATTTTTGTATATTTCTTCTTTAAAGTTCTAACAGAAGTCTAATCTTTTAATTTTTTTAATGGCAGCTGCAGCCTGTAGCAACAGAGGCAAACCTACCTCCAGAGGTCTTTCAACGGCTCAAACCCTAACCTATGGCATCAGAGTTCCACCCAACCTTGGAAACTCACCTCCAAAAAATAGTCATTCTTCTTGATCAGGTTTGACAATACAGAGGCAACAAGTTTTAGGTTTAGTTGACAAAAGACAAATGCCTCATAGTGTGAGATTAAGAGTTTGAATCTCTTTAAGATCAGGGGCAAAGTTTCGCTGGGAATATAATTGAAGTGCACATAAACAGACCTCAATAAATTTTCCTACCCCATTATTAGTGAAATATTATTTTAGCAAATCGCCGGTTTCAGTTTAAAAGAAAGATAAATTTACCCAAGAAAAAATCAATTGGAACGGTTGTGTGCTTAGTATGATAAGAAGGACAAAGTTATATATAAAAAATAAGAGAGAATCCAAACAATAGTTCATCAAACAAGGACAAAAGTTGAGCTCAGGCATCCTAATCCAAAGTTGAAAGGGCGTTAGTGGTAGTATTTATATACAGTTTCAGTTTTTCAAACCCATTAAACTAATTAGATTCATAAAATCAACCCAAACATGAAGTGATCCAATAATCTGATCACTTAGGAAATTTCGAAATGTCTATATCGCAACTAAGATATTGAAATGGGAATTTCTGAATCGAAGGACCCACATGATGATGATGAGGATCAACAACTTGAGAAGAAGAGCTGGTTTTGTTTTGGCAGAGTTCATCCAGACTTTGGTGAGATGCCTGCAGAAGTTTGTCCAAGAAAGTCCAATCACCATTGAACCTCTGATCATGCTGATGAACGAGTCCACCACCGTTCGATGTCAACTTCATTAAGTTCTGTGAACATCCCATGTCTATGGTGTTTAATGACAAAGGTGATATGAAAGATGGAACATTAAGAGTTGGCTGATCCGTACTCAACAACTGTGGGAGATGCATGGAGCTATTGAAGGAGAAATCGTACTGCATCTGCAAATTTTGCTTTGGCTCTAATGGAATTGATGATCCTCCTGGTTTCATGTGGCTGAAATGTTGTTCTTCCTCCTGGGACACTTCTGGTTGAAACCCCCTTTGATGGCTTTTTTTCTTGAACACCCTACAAACAACCCATCCATCTTCCTGCTAAATACATGCAGTGAAGAAATATTAATGTCCCTTCTAATACCAAACATGCGTATTACATAGAGATGTTAGGAGTTATAAACTTATAATCATACATCATTTTAAGTTTAGTCCTTTATATCTTCATACACTTCAGAAGCTACCTCCACCTAATATGCCTTTGAAGCTTTGGATTGGCCATCTAGCATAATATCTGAGCCCAGGCCAATAGTGTTCTTTCAACCCTTGAAGCCAGGCTTTCAATCCCATAGGATAGAATGTCCTACAGCAACTCAATGGTTGAAACAGTACTTTGTCTTAACTGGGTAACTCTTTCCCTTTTGTCCTTTAGGTCTGTACATTTCGTTTTCTTATATAAAATGCTGATGTATTCAATTAATTAATATTATTTGATTTCGGGATCTCACATCAATATAGGAGAATGCATCAATTGATGGGTTAAATCTTACGTCTTAATTAATATTACAGGATTTTAAATATTATTGGAGTTCGAAGAAGCAGACAATTAATGTGAAGTTGGAGAAGAAATGGTAGGTATATATAGATAATAGATATAGATCGATATACCTGGACCTCTGCATTGTTGTCGTCTAGGCGATACTCGTGCATGATCCAGTCTGTCTTTTGGCCATAAGGAGCTCGTCCTGTATAGAAGACTAAGGTTTTCCTCATACCAATTCTCTTGGAATTGCTGAGGTGAATGGCTTTGTCTCTCCCTGTGGCTTTCCAAAACCCAGCATTTGTTGCT
The DNA here is from genome assembly GCF_041222555.1 of Hakea prostrata. NCBI lineage: Eukaryota > Viridiplantae > Streptophyta > Magnoliopsida > Proteales > Proteaceae > Hakea > Hakea prostrata. The sequence continues at coordinate 73,811,065 of NC_142601.1, read as the reverse complement.
CGATTTGTCCTGGTTCCAGTTGGGTACTTTTTGTCCTTATGGCTGAAGAAATACCACTCATTCTGAATCCCTGATCCAATTCTACACTTATCTGCAAATGTTTCCATGTAAATGTATTAGTTTTCTTGGTTTCAGAGATGAAAACATGAAATCAAGTTTAAATCTACTAGGTGGGTATACCTACCATATAGGATCAACTTCGAGTCTAGTTAAATTCATTTTTAGTGTCTGGTCTTCCCTAGATTAAATATCTTAAACCCAGCACATCCTTATGAATAACAATACGTAAATTAGTACGTATGGGTGCAAATTACATGCAAGTAGAGGATTATTATTCAAATCAGATCTATTGGTAATGAAGAAATTTAAGAAGACTTAAATGCTAGCTGGTCATTCAGAAAAGACCAAAAAGAAATATAATGAAACCTATTTCAGGAGGAAGAGAGCAAGAGAGCCTACTTATCCAAAGTACTCATGTTACGAACTATACCATAATATATACAAGAGGGTTATGCTTACTGACCCTTTAGGTCCCAAGGTTCAAGCTTATTCAGATCAACTTCTTTGATGACATCCAGGTCGATGACTTCGTAGGCAACCTTCTTCCTTAGATAGTAATAGAGAAGCTCCTCGTCTGTGGGGTGGAATCGGAAGCCTGGAGGAACCGACACCTCTCCATTTCCAGACATCATCATTGATCCTCTTTAACACTAAGTGTCGCTGTGCTTCTTTTTTCCTTCAAGAACAAAGACTGGAGAAATTAGCAAAGATGAAAAAAGAACGATACCAACAACACTTCATAACCACATGCATGCATGCATGCACTGCCATACTTCAACGAATAAGAGTCTTATTTACACCAAAGCTTCATTACTAATCTGGGTTCAAATTGTTTCTTTAGTATCCCATTTTAGGGTTGTCAGAACTTAGGGCAATCCAGCCTTTGAGCTAGACTAAAAATCAAAGGAAGACTTAAAACTCCCACCGCAGAAGTTTTTGGGTTTTAGAGAGAGAAACAGAGAACTCACCTCTTTCATAAAAGAAACTTCTTCTTAGCTAGACAAGGACAACAAAACCAGCTGAACAGTGAGTCATAAAAGACTTTTCTCGCATTTGCAGAGCCATTTCATATCACTAAAAGCTAAAAAGTCTTTCTAACCAAAGAAAAGGGAAGGAAAAATAACAAAAAATGGTTGCACGTACGGTTCAAACAAATTGTTCTTCCCTTTCTGATCATGTTGAAAGAAAATTAATAGAGAAAAGCAAAACTGCATTTGAGCTCTTATTAGATCTGCAGATTTTAACTTGAGAACATGAAAAGAACGGAAGGAAAAACAAATTAAAGACGAACCTCTAAATAAACTGTGAACCCTTCTGAAGAACAAAGAACAAGAGGACCCAGATGAAGATCGAGAAGCAAACACGAAGTAGCCAGTTCCTTCGCTTGTAGGGCACGGAGTGTGTTAAGTAGAAAGGAAGAGAGAAGAGAGAGGCGAAGATTAACATGTGAAGCTGGAAACGAGGACCAAGAGATGGGAGGGGAACAGAAATAAAGAAATATTAATAAAATAATTGGCGAAGGAAATCGGGATGTACATTAATTAATATAATAACCATATAGTTTTTCTCTTCGAATGGATTGGAAAGATTTCAGATTGGCAGATGTCCGTTGAATGGGGGACCTTCCCTGAAAAACGCCTAATTCTTATCATGAAAATATGCGAAGCTGTCATTTAGACTAATACATATTTCATTTTCGATCCTCTTCTTCTTCTTCCCTTTCTTTTTATAATTATCTTAATTCTTATCTGATTTGAAAGTTCAGAATTCACATTTCTATCGGTTCTCTCGGTCCAATGTTCTACACATGGTCAGAGTCAGAGGAATGAAGGAATTTATGGAATTTTCCATTCCATTCCATATTCCACCATATTTTGCTTTTAATATTGTTCTCTACTAATTTAAAACAACCCATATTTTATAAGATTCTTTTTTCTTTTCTATTATTTTGCCTTTCATTGAACCATGAATCAGGATATAGTTTTTCCTCAGGATATAGTTTTTCCTACATATATTTAAGTCAAGTCTCTGTATAGAGACAACTACTACCGTATAGCATATCTCTGGTTATGGTTCTGGAAGGATCGATTCTGTATAGCACAGTAGGTACACTGAAATTAATCTTTTTATTTTCAATTTTCTATAAACAGATGAGTTGGGTTTGTACATGCTGTTCACTGTATATATAGGGAAGGGAAGAACAAATGATTAGTATTTGAATTGTTCATTCCAGCTAAGACTCCTAAGAGTTTCTTGCAATGGAATGAAGCATTGACGTCAACACTCAATTGCCCTTGCCGTTGAGAGATTGATAGTTTTCTATGTGCTTTTCTAGGGTTTGAGATGGAGATTAATTCATGCATGGTATCTCCAGCCTCAGTTTTCCGTTTTTCCTTCTCGGAAGGAAAACTCAGACCTGTTGTCTATATCGTTTGTTTCAGAACAACCTCCGCGATCTTGGCATAATACTGGACAACAGGATAGTTTTTCGAGGGAATAATCTTGTATTGTATTGTATTCCTTCCTGAAGACCTGAAGAGATGGAAAAGATATGGCTCAACCATTACAATTTTTCCATGCTAAATTTCCTACCTTGTATCTTTTAAGAGTGAGGAATCCAGGGTTGGCTTTTCATGAGGACTTTGGAAGCTAGCTAGTCATGTTATTCTAGGTATTTCGTAGGGTTCTAGATCATTGCCAGCTATTCTGGTCAACCAAAATGAATTGGAGATGTTGGTTGAACAAGAGATGAGGCATTAGCTAGATGCCAAGATAGTTACCTGCTCCTTATGAACCGCGGTGGGTCTTGTCTAGGTTCTATAAACACTGGGGCCAGCCTGCCGTAACTCAGGCAAATGGGGCCAGCCATTCTTGCCTTGTTAAACTTCTACGTTCACAAGAAGAAAGTGGAGAAATGAAGGCACACTGCAAGTTCGATGCATCTTCTCACATTCACTCTCTAGTTGAAATTTAGGTCTTCTATTACAGGAACCGTGTGGAGATATCTCCATGCTTCCATGGGCTTGCCATGGAACAGTAATTCATTCCAGGCTGTATCTAGCGTGTGTTCATACTTTTCCTGATAAAAAACGTTAGAAAGTTCATATTGAACAATTCAAAATGCATGAAAACACCTTGCCTGCATATACCCAACCCTAAGAATACACCTGAAGTTACTTGAAAAATGGACGGGGAATCTAAATTAGCCTGAAAATTCATAACATCCGTCTTAAAAGTTTTCACAAGAAAAATCCAGAAATTTTTAAAAGGGTTGGCTTAGTTGGCAATGACCAACGCCTCTCTGAAGAATTCATGGGTAAGACTTTATGGTGGTATATGTAATAGCCCCCAACCTTTAAATTTCAAAGTTTTAAATCATAAAATAAAAATTTTATGCAAATTACACAAAATTAATATAAGAACATTAATATTTTATCATATTTCAAGGACTCAAGATAACCTTGTTATTCAAAGTGTAGAAGACTGAGGATTCCATGGATGATGATAATTAGGATATTAGATAAAGAACTAAGAAACCTAACAACATGAATTCACTACGAAATGTACTTAAATAAATAGTTTAAAACAGACCAAATGACCGAGTTTACTTGGTATGTCATTGATGGAGCCTCACTATTTTAACATATTTGGGGGGGACAAAATAGCATCACATTAGCAAGACTTAGGGTAAAAACAAAGCATGATTTAAGCATGAAGCAATTTAAATGAGCATATATCCTAGAAAATCAGAATTGAACATATCACTACTATCCATTGAGTGACACAAATTAATAATGTACCATCACTTAAAGATATACCAAATTAATAAAATTAGTGATGGATAACAAACAAATTAGATCGTAAGTTGGACTAACCATATATTTCATTACACTATTGAGCAACAAGAGAAGTAAACACTTTATGAAAGACTTAACAGTTTGTGTTTCCGCCCACAACATTGGACTACCTTATAGTATCCTTTTCTAAAGTCCATAAAAAACCCTACATGATCTTTAAGCCGTGTTCCAAAAAAATTACGATCCTTTTCTACTTCCAAGTTTTGTTTGAGGAGCCTGAAAACCTAAGTCTTGTATGGATACCCACTCGCAGTCCAGCGAATCTATCACTTCAACTTAAAACTGTTTTTTCATTCACTAGTCTTTTCTTTTCTTTTTTTCTGTTTTTGAATGAGAAGATGGCGAGCAATATTCTTGCTAGAAACACGATTAACCAATTTTATTATCGTAACATCACTCAATTGATAATGATCAACACCTCTTAATTAATTAGTATGGAGGTGTTGACTCTTATTGATGGTATATGTAATATCCTAATTGTAAGTGATGAAGTCTCACAACCATGCGACTATTAGATCGAATGACATGAGTAATTGATGCCATGGACAATTAGCATCAGTAGTGGCCTAAGGAAGGAGACTATGTTTCATGTACAAGCACGCTGTACAAGTGATCGAAAGAGTAGGCCAAGACACTAGCTGGGGCTGGCTTATTTTAATTATAAACAAGCATGCATTGAAATTTAGGAGGTAGAAAAAGCTTTTAAGAAGAAATTAAAGGCCGGGAATGTAATAATCCTCCGAGTCCGTGGAAGCGGCTCTTCCCACGTGCACTCGCAACCCCAGCACATCCTTCGAGGTATCGGTGACTGTGCTGTGTGAAGACGACGTTTATAAACTACCACACTTCACATATGTATATATGATCGGATCGAATCGGATCGGATCGGATCGGGTGAGATGAGAAACCGCCGATCGAGCTGAGCTGCTTCCCCACCACCACCACCACCTCTGTTATTTCCTGCATTTCTCAATTCTCAGATGAAGGGATTCCCACGCAATCGCTCGTCATTAGACTAATGAGTCTCTCTCTCTCTCTGGCCTAAGTTGTCCCATAATATATATATATATATAGCCACCTTGAATTGCTGGTCAAACACGGAGACGAGATTAACGCTACGGTACCCACACCCCACATGTGTGTTTTTATATATATTATTAATCAGCGTTGCTGCATGAGGTGAGAGTTTAATGACTCTCTGAACGCCCACTGATCTGGAGCTAGCTAGAATTGAATGTTTCCGTCACCTTTACGAACACTACACTACAAACATTAAATGATACAACTGAACTTAAATGCGTAATCGCAAGCGAAGGCGGATCATCAGTTAACAACACATCATCATGATTCGCATGCATTCTCTCTTCTTCTTCCATCTCTTTTATTATATATCCTGCTTTTAATGTTGTTTCTTGGGTACTCAGCCTTCACTTCATTTGTACCATTAACAACCAACACCATCTTATACGTCTACGTCTACGGTATCTCAATGTGGCATGCATCTTATTTTATTAAAACAAACACCACAAAATAGATAATCGAAAAATAAACAAAAACAAAAGCACACAGAGATTTAATATAATTCACACACTAATGTGGTATACTATGCTCACGGGCGAAGAAGAAGAGTTTTTTCACTATGTAGAAGAAGATCTCATAACCAATCGCCAAAAACAACTTTACAAGAACTCTCACCAAAACCCTAATCGAAAATTCAAAATATCTCAATAATGTGGTATATGAACACAAGATACATATATATAGACTTTAGTTGGGTAACGAGTCAGGTTGTACTGTACCGCAAGAGTCGCAAGAACTTTGCTTCCACCATAGATCTCCGCGAATGGGTCATTTGAGTCTCCTACCAAAATATATCAGTGCAGATGTATCTTCCAAATCGGACACAAAAATTCAAGTCAAAACATAACAAATCTTGGTGTCGTGACTCTTTTTGACTTTGCTACAATAGCGTGCATTTGCAACTGGCGCCCCTATATAGTCGACTACGCCTAACTACTCCATTTATAGGACGGTAGCTAGTATCATCTCTTGGATGAAACGCTTATTAACCATTTTGATTCAGACAAATTCACTCAAGTTGATCGTTCGAACAACTTTACCTGATCATTGGCTTAAGATTCGTCCCAAGTATTTTATCCAGAGTGAAGATTGGGGAAAATAATAAAATCCTACGTACGTACAGAGGTGAATCAAGCGGGTTGACCTTCAATAATTGCACTGACCTGTTGGGGTTCAAATCAATTCTGGTCTCAACCACCTATTTTGGTGTTTTTTTTTTTTTTCTACTTGTTGAACTACATCGCTGAAGCAAGAAAAAAACACAGTGGTCGAAATTTACTTTACATTTTGGCCATAGGCAGCTCAGTGCAGCATTGAAGCCAAACCCTAATCAAGCATCCATAATTCACTGCATAAAAGTTAAAACATAGAAAGTGCTGAATGACCACCCTACCCTCCATGTTGAACGTTCCGCATTCTCCCTGTATTTAATCAACCACATCACCAAATTCTCGAATTAATTTAATTCTTAATTAAACCCTAGATTTTAGACTTCACAAATAAAAAAGAGATAATTTCCTACACGGTTGAGTGTTTCCTGAATGTTCTCACCCAAAAGAGACTATAAAAGAAGTCACAAAATTGAGTGAGACTATCAACAACCAAACAAACCCACCAGCCTGATCAAAGATGAGCTAAGATATGGAAGACCAGTTGTTGATTAGAGAACGGTTGGATCGACCTGTGGCCGATAATTTATAAACAAAAACTCGAAAACGGCGGTCTCGGACTCTCGAAGAAGGAAAAATATACAGGAAAAAAAAATGTAAAAGATTAGATGAACGAGTGGGACAAGAGGAGTTTTTGAGCCGGTCGAGGGAACACCTCCTTCTCCGCCTACGTTTCTGTGCTCTCTCTCGAAGGTAGCGTTTCTTACTGGCAGTGGCAGAGCAACGATTGTATTGGGATGTACAAGCAGCTTCTTTTTCTTTTTTTTCCCGGTCAGATATACATATACTTGGGATGTACAAGCTATTATTCAGCTCGTAAGACCAGCTTTGTATTTTTTATTTTATTTTTTTTGGTAGAAAACCAGCTTTGTATTCAGTGTTCCCCGCACCGAAAGAAACAATCAGGGTGAACTTCGAGTCGTGATTTTGTTGTTCATTTCACTTCTTTTCACTACGTATAAGGTATTTAATAAAATTTACTTTTAAAAATAAAAATGAAAAATATATTAACCCATTATGTTCCATTTTATTAATGTTCACTATTAAATATATGATGAAAAGATATAAATGAAACATAATCCTCTAATCGTGGATAGAAGATCCGAACTCCAAACTTCACTTCTAGGTCTGCCAACAGGAAAGCAGTCTGGCCCATCTTTGGCTCAGAGCCTCAGCTGAGCATCTCACACCGTAACGCTTGTGCCATAGCCCGTGTAAAGCCCGTGTAAAACCTTGAAGTCACGGCAACGTCTAGGCTCATCAGCTTGTAGCACTGGGCTGCGTTTTCTTCAGGTATTATTCACGAACAATATGTTACACGGGGTAGAGTAGAATGGCCCCTTTGCGAAATATGATCTACTTCAAATTGAAAACTCACTCGGCCGAGTTGGTCTTTATGAGCTTATCAAATTGACACGTCATCAGATGCTTCGGATAAGTATGTTTGCCTGAGACGGAACGCTTATCCAAAGGTGAATTTATACCGGAGTCAACCAACCAAACAAAAAGTTCTCACGTCACGCACCTTCAAACAGGAATCAGGGTGGAGTATGGATCGGTAAAGGGCAAGAGCAGAATTATGGCAAGGTCATTGAGTCAGATCTGCAGAATTGGTACAACGAATAAGAGAAGTTTTCGTACCGATTCGTCATTTGTGGTTGGAGGTTGGAACTTGGAATGAGAAAGTATCTCTCACCTTCGGTGCAGGGGTTAGAATGCCGCGAGATTCATCCTGCCTCCAGAATCGCACCAAACAACCATGAAAACATGGAATCCCTTCACTGAAAATAGAAGAGAAATTCGATCCCACAAATAATCTATAATATCAAACCATTAGAGACAAAATCACATCGACACCAGAAGAAGAAACATCATGGGTGATCATCTAGTCCAATTATCAAAGCGCCACCTATCCAAGTGAGGAACGACAACACAAGAAACCTGGGTATTTCCAAGTGTTCTATCGAACAGGCTACACGTCTTTGCCTTGAGTGGCAAACATTAATCATCAAGCATTAGTTACATCCTAGCCAAATGTTCTTTTTTACTTTCAATCACCCAGACCCCCATTCGAATCTCATCTGTGAAAACCCACGACACCTAGCAGTCCCTCTAACTTGAATTTCTACGGTGGTGACAAAGCATCAAAGTCTGTCAACATTAAGGCGTTCCCAATTGTAACAATACGATGCATGCGCCTACACCCCACCCCCACCCCCCACACAGACATTGCAATTATATGAATCCTCAAAGTTTGCCCATCATAAGACCATAATTCCAGGGCAAACTAAGATGTGAATCACATATTTACATCCAAGAAATCAATTGCACAACATACAAGCAGAGCTAGGACCAAATGGAGGAGCACTGAGAGGACATCATTACTCATGGATGTTGCTGGAACTCGGGGTTATATGCTAAAGCCTCCCTGTAGATAAACTCCTTCATCTGTTCCTCTGTGAGTGTAGGCTGTTCAAAATCGAAGTTGAAAGGAGTTGAACAGACGGGTTCATCACTGATGTCATGAAGTGACGCTAAGTAAGGATGTGCAAGTGCATCCTCAACTGCAATAAAACAAATAGAATAAACGACCAATGTTCTGAAACTCCAACTTCTAAAGTTAAAAATAAATAAATAAAATTCCAGCTTATTTAGAATGCTCTGTGGATTCACGGGGATGGAGATGTATCACTCTACAGGTCAAGGTGGAATCTCTTAATCAGTTCTCTCTTTAAAATTCTGCAGTGGTCTCTGTGGTTTCAGAAACAACTCACATTCTACATAGCAGCATAAGACAAAGTCAAAGAGTTTTCTTTTCCAATTCAAGATTTCATTTCTGCATCCCTAAACATGGTTTGTCAATTCAAGATTTCATTTCTGCATCCCTAAACATGGTTTTTCAATTCGAGATTTCATTCAACAGTTCTTTCCTTTGATGCAAAAAAACAGTGACCACCTTAGACCCTAGGAATCGTCTCGGTGTTACCTGCGGCTTGTGACAACATTTGCATCAGATTTATGACATGCCAAAAGTTTACATGATTTATGTTTATTGATCTCTTTATTGATGAATATACTAATTGCTCAGGTTATTTTCTATATTCTTTTTTGTTATAAGTAATTTTCCTAAACTAGGTCATTACTAGCATAATTATATATTATATTGAATTGAGAACTTCATTGTTACAAATAATCCCAACTGTACAATATTAACATCGCTATATTACAGATACTACAGTACTAAGATGCCTAGGCCTCCCTCCCAAAATCTTTGGTCATCTCATCACCTCAACAACTATAATCCTAAGCACGTGGCAACATGGACCAGTAATTTTCTTTGTTCAGTTCTTTCAATCTATATTCCCACAAGGTTTAACACAGATACACAGCCTTGGACCAACCCAAATGGATTCACAGACCAAGATGAACTGGGTCCGGTTTCAGTCATGGATATAGTAGAATATTAGGAGTTTATTTTATTTTGTTAATGATATATTATTCTTTCAATATTCGAAAGTAGGATACGTTTGCAAGAACTGGAGTTGGCTAGGAATCTTGGGAGAACATTTACTTGTTAAAGTTTGTTTCTTAGTCTACTAGGTTTCTTTTATTAGTCTTTTCTACTTTTAAATTAGCTTGTATTAGGAAGCAATTTCTGATTAAATAGAATGAACTTAGTTTATGGCTGAGAGTTTGTGTAGCTGGCAGGCTGCATGGCTGTGTGCAACCCCCCCCCCTCCCCAAAAAAAAAAAAACTCTATTTTTCTTCTTATGTGCTCTTCCTTTGCCCTTGTCCCTATTAGTCTACTTTTCTCTCTCTCAAGCCACCACTCCTTGGTCTGCATTAAGTTCCTTTCTTGCAAAGGGATTCAATTAAAACTCTAAAATAGATCCCCACATCTAGGACAAAGAACCAGGGAGCAATCTTTTAAGTAATTTCAGCATTACAGACCTAGGACCAGTGACAAAAGGAAAGGCTGCCATAAAATTCCACAAGATGGCGAGCTCAATTGATCGTCTCTGGAGACCCAAACAGTACCATTTTGAAGATGTCTAATTCAGCAAGGGCCCTCAGTCAACAATATTAACAGTGTAATCAATGTTTAAAAACTATTCAGCTGCAGTTATTTCTCTTTGGTTAATAGTAGTAAAACGGAACTGTATCATTTACCAGGCATCCAACCACCTGGCTGAACTCGTCTTCCGGCATTTGATTAACATGTTATGCACATACCCAATACCAAAAAGGATAAAAAAAATTATAAAAAATTAAAATAAAAAAAAAAATGTGTATTCACGAAAATAATATTAAAAAATTAACTTCACGGATAAAATAATAAAATTACAATTATGAAGCGATAAGAGTAAAGTATTCAAAATTAAGGCCTAAATTGTAAACATACATAAGAAAATAAAATTAACTTCATGCAAAAAATAATCATATTACAATTATGAGGCGATAAGAATAAAGTATTAAAAATTAAGGCCTAAATTGTAAACATACATAAGAAAATGAAATTAATGGTAGAAAACCCAAAGTAACTCCTAATTTTAGAATTAACATCTGGAAATTTCAAAATTCAATAATTAGCCCAAAATTATAGAATGTCCATTGGCAAGCAAATAAAAATTATGTAACTGGAATAGCATACTAAACTACTATTTGTGCAAATTAAGGCGAGACCATGTTTTAATAGAAGAATAGCACGAACTAATAACCACAAAGATTAAATTTCAAACTAACCAACAACCAAAATCATAAGAAACTAAACAGCATTATTTTCTTTTTGTTTCTTTTCTTCTTGAATCTCACAGCCCAAGAATGCATTGCAGGAAACAGTTCCATAAAACTTTGTATGAAATGGAGTATGTGAGTTGCATTTCAAAGTCAACAAAAAAAGAAAAGAGAGGGAGACAAAGAAGGGAAGAGAATACAAAAAAGTTTGAACTCATTCAATGGAAAATAAATAGAAAGAACATTCCATGTAAGTCATGATAAAGGATCTTGGTGTTGCTAGATCTTTTTCCTAACAAACCTATTAAGTAACATATAAGAAACAAAATAACAAAATATTTAATTCCTATTTGTCAATAAAAGAATTTCAATTTGCTAGATCATTATCTTGACAGACCTATCTGATGAATATTAAAGAGAGGGAGGGAGGGGGTCAAAACTTTCGAATGCATATTTTGGTTCGGTTTCCTTCGTATACAGAGGCAACACAAAGCAATACCAAGAAGTGATATAAGGAAAAACACACCTGTGATCCTCTGTCTAGGATCAAATGTCAACATCTTCTCAACAAGATCAATGGCAGCAGGGTGAACCTGTGGAAACTTTTCATGGAATGACTGCCGAATATGACGAGGAAGTTGCCGAATGTATCTCCTTGCATTTTCATTCACAAACCCAAGATCAACCTCAGTTGGGGTTCCAATTAGCTGCAGCAACATGCAACACTAGCTAATCATACTGACAACGGGTAAAAGCAGACAACGTATGTTAACCACACAGCCAATAATTTATAATCATGAAACAAGAATTTCACAATACAGTGATAAATGTCAGCAAATCAAAATATACCTGACACAGGAAACTGTGGCCTTCTGTGAATTCATTACTTGGTGTATTAACAATTGAAACAGTTCTACAGCAAGAAACACATGGGTTTGATGATTAAGAGCAGCAGCATATGCAAAAATTGACCATCTTCAATGCCCAATATCTTCTGAAAGTGTGACTTATACCAGTTTACAGCCCAAATAGTTTCTTTTTATCTTCTTTTTTTTGTTTTATTTTAATGTTTAGGTGATGGGCCTTAATGTCAGGAGTGTGCATCAAGTTCTATTTATCCAGTTCAGTGATTCAGTCCTTAATTATGATAAAAGCCTCAAACACAATTATATGGCAAAACACAATCACATGGATATGTGCCTCACTATGCAAAATTGTCCCCACCAATGTTTTTTTTACTTTTTAACTGTACAAAATCCATTCAACATAGAATGGTAGACATGGATTTGTACCTTACTACTCAGAATCGCAAGAAAGACTAGCTTATTTTCACTACAATAAGGTGGTGGAGCTTAAAAGAAGATACTTGAAACTATTTACTATTACAGTGGTCAAACAAGGAAAATGGGACTTGATGGGCACATTTTTAGGATGTGGAATGAGATGACTATTTGAGTTAAGAAGGTCGCTAAAGATGTCCTAAAAGGATACAAAAGATAAAGTCATTCACCTAAAGTGGCTTGATGTGCGGGATGATTAAGTTCAAGCAGCCATTAAGACAAGAAGTCCAGTTTTAAGACATCGCAAAGGAGTATGAATGCAGAGGATAGTGGATACACAACCATGTAAATTGCCCAGAATGAAGCTAAGAAGATTGTGGGTAGAGCAAGGACAAAGAAATACACAGACTTTTAATCAGAGCACAAAAAAGGGGGAAAGGTTACCTATGGCTATAAGATACCAAAACTGAGGCAAGGAAGAGTAAAGATCTTGACCATGTTAGATGTATAGAAGTATTAATTTGAAGATGGGCGAAGGACGAATGCGGTGCCAAAGGCTTCCGCACTAGCACAGTGTAGACATTAAGAAGAGATGGGAATGTTCTGCAGCCTATTAAATGAAGACACATTGAATGATAGTGTTCCAAAAGTCTGCATTATCCATTAAGATGCCGTATCACAGATATATACGAAACATTAGTCTCTGAAATAAAAGAAACTTTAGGACAATGAAAGTAGGTAAAGCACAAGACACAAATGAGAACCAATAGAAGTGTGGAGTGCATAGGAAGCTGTGGTTTATCTTGGTTAACCAAGCTATTTAATGGAGAAGAAGCATCCTGGTCCCAAAAAAAGTGACATTCCGAACTGCAATAACAATAAAGAATAAAGACCTAAAGCAAATGAGTAATGAAATGAAATTACAGGAGATGGTTATTGAAACCACTTGACACAAGAAGTTACTATTACAAGGAACCAATTTGTTTCTATGCTGTTTTTTTATGCCAGGAAGATTCATCACAAAAGGTATTTTTACTTGGGAGACTAAAGGAATGATTTAGAGATAGGAAGAAGGATCTTCACATGGTCATTATTGATCATGAAAAAGCTCATGACACGGTACAAAGAGAGTTGATTAGGCAAGTACTGAAGAAGAGAAGTGTTTCAGGGACCATAATGCTCAACTGCACCTTTTTATTTCCTTCCTTGAACAGTTTACATATATAGTTAAAAATTTGAAAATAATAATGATAGGTGGAAATAAAATAAAAAAGAGAAGAGAGGATGGATTAACCTCCATTAATAGACGCAGCTGGTGCACATGATCTCTGCCAGGGAATAAAGGCTTCCTGTCCATCAACTCCATGAAGATGCAGCCCACAGACCATACATCAATTGCAGCAGTATATTCCGTAGAGTTTAGCAACAGCTCCGGTGCCCGATACCATCTTGTAACAACATATTCTGTCATGAAATCAGTTTCTGAGGTTACACGAGCGAGCCCAAAATCACATATCTTCAAGTCACAGTTAGCATTCAAGAGAAGGTTGCTAGGCTTCAAGTCCCTGTGCAGAACATTGGCGGAATGTATGTACTTCAGTCCACGGAGGATCTGATACAAGAAATACTGCAAGAAGAGGGGGGGGGAAACCAGGGTGTAGTTATTTTCATGTAAAATTGGCGAATTAGTGAAGAAAAAGACAGAAAATAACAATTAAAAAAAAAGAGCACTCTGAATCAATGTAAACCATTGGATTTCTGCTTATTTTTCTAAAAATAAGCCTACCTTTGGGTTGCCTAGGTCATGGGCCCCTGATCCATCAATCCAAGTGATAATGGACCTCATCTAGGGGTTCAAAAGCTGCCTACAAAAATAGATGAAACTAAGTCATTTTAAGCCTTTTATTTTTCAACCGAACCAGAGTTCTATTTGTTTTAAGTTTGGGTCCATTTGAGGTAAGGTTAAAGGTCTTTTAGTATTTATTAGTAAGCAATTAGGAGGGTGCGGATGAAAAATGAATAAAAGAGAAGCAACCAACCAAGCTGCTGCAGGAGCTTCCTGCAATTGAAAACCCTAGTAATCCTAGTCAAACCTTGATCTCCGCTGTGATTCTCTCTGCAATAGTTTTATTCATCAAAACTATCTTTTTACAAGCATAGACTGGCTATTTATAGCCTTTATCACTGACTCCTATTAGGCATTAACATCAAAAACAGAATTTAAACAGGACTTCTAATATAAATTGGGCTGCTATTCTAAATAGGATTTCTACTTATTTCAACCTAGGCTGACTCAAACTACCAATTAACAAACAGAGTTAGACTCCTAACAAACTCCTGAATATAACTACATCCACTTGGGCTAGAGTAGAACCACCCAAAATTACCAAAATACCCCTTCTGTCGAATCATGTTTCTATGCTGCTGGGCAGCAAACCTAGGCCTTCTTTTCAGGCCTTGGGATCTTCTTGGGGTGGGTGTGGGCACCTACATCACAAACATCTATGAATAAATCACTTCATGCAAGCACCCCTCAGTTATAAGCAAACCACGCAACCAGAGAAGCAAAGAAAAATAATGCAACCATGACTCCTATAGGCTACAAGGAAAACACAAGCTGAATTTCAGCAAAAACTCAGCTTTGAAGGATTTGAGTTTTTATCATCCAAGGACATTCAGGGAACTTTATAGGATGGACAAGATAGGCTTGTTTTCCTAGGATTAAGTCTTGGATTGGGTTCTTGATGTGGATTTTTATTTTCTGCAGCCTGCAGCCAATGGTCCAGATTTCACCACATTTACAAGAAATGATCCAACGGTCAACTTTAAGCCCATATCTATTTGCACTGGTAATGGATGAATTAACCAAAGACATTCAAGATGAGGTCCCCTGGTGTATGCTTTTTGCGGATGATATTGTGTTGATTGATGAGACCCAAGTGGGGATTAATACCAAATTAGAATCATGGATAGTAGCTTTGGAATCAAAAGGCTTTAAACTTAGTAGATCGAAGACAGAATATCTAGTTTGTAACTTTAGTCATGATCGGGCAGATGATGAAGTGATGATACTTGACGATAAAGAGATTCCTCAGAGTGATTGTTTTAGGTACCTAGGTTCAAACATAAGTAAAAGAGGTGATTTAGAAGATGAGGTTTCCCAAAGAATTAAAATAGGGTGGATGAAGTGGAGAGGTGCATCCGGGTCTTATGTGATCGGCGTATTCCATTAAAGCTAAAGGAAAATTTATAGGACCGTGTTCGACCAGCTATGATGTACGGGCGAGTGTTGGGCCGTTAAAAGAATCATATAGATAAACTCGGGTAGCAAAAATGAGGATGCTAAGATGGATGAGTGGCAAAACTAGGATGGATAAGATAAGAAACGATCATATTAGAGTTGGCCGGGAGTTGCTCCCATAAGTGATAAGCAGAGAAAGTCGTTTGAGGTGGCACGGCCACGCTCAACGGAGACCTATAAATGCCCTGCTCGGAGAAGTGATATAATCCATATTGAAGGAACTAGAAGAGCTAGGGGTGACCTAAGATAACCTTAGGAGAAGTGGTGAGAAAGGATATGTATAGCTTAGGCCTTGATCTAGCATGGCCTTGAACAAACCGATTGGAGGGCAAGACCACCCCATTTAGTTGGGAAAAGGCTTATTGTTGTTGTTGTTGTTGTTGTTGATCCAACGGTGTTAAATCAAATACCAAGGGTACAAATTTAAACATGATATTTTATTTTTACATTTGAGGATTTAATATTTTCCAAATTGACAAAATAAAACCCCTGGCTCAACCCAATCCCAAACAAGTCAGGATCAGCTCCCCGTCGGGGGAGCACAGAGTGCTCCACGACGGCTTCCCAACCACAAAAGCCAATGGGTCCCACTGGTGAAAAAACACATTTTGAAAAAAAAAAATTATTTTTTCACCTGTGGGACCCACTGGTTTTTGTGGTTGGGAAGCCGTCGGGAGCACTCTGTGCTTCCCCGACAGGGAGATGTCCCGATTCATCCCAAACCCCCTTCTCACTACTACAAGATCCCGGTGACTTTGCTACCGGTAACCGTCGCTTGGGCCAGGGTCCTAGATACAGTTTTTGGCATTGTCTTCTTCATCTTCAGCGATAGTGGTGAGAACGGAAGAAGCCCTAAAGTGAATGGAGTTGGCACCGAAGAAGTGTTAAGAGTGAATGGAGTTGGCACCCTTGAAGAACACTTCTTCGGTGGATTTAGGTGAGAGAGAGCAAGTCCTCTAAACCTGCATCTTTGAGCCTTGGTGCTTGAATCTTCAGCAGATCTTCCCCATTGCCTCCATCTATAACCCAAGCCTCTTTTTACCCGTAACAAAATCTCTTTATTAAATTTTAGATCTAGAAATCAAAATCCAAGCCTCTTTTTACCAGCTCTATGCAATTGGTCGTTCGTTCTTCTCTTCACAAAGTCCCACCAGAATTAGGTGATGCAACAAAATCTGCATCATCATCACAATGGTGCGGAGACACACCACATAGCATTGTATCAAAGAGTTTCCGGCAAAATGCACCACCGGAAAATGCATACCGTAACCTGAAATTTTCACCACCAGAATGGTGGAGAACTATAATCTTCATTTGGCTATTTGGTTCACGACATGGAATGAGGCAAAATAGGGGTTTGGGATCGGGCAAAGCCAGGGGTTTTATTTTGTAATGTAAAACATTAAATCCTCGAATGTAAAAATAGAAAATCGTATTTGTACCCCCGATATTTGATTTAACACCGTTAGATCGTTTCTTATACACGTGGCAAGATCTCAACTATTGGCTGGAGGCTGTTTAGCAAATAAAAATCCGGCCTAGATTGAAAAGATTAGATAAGAGGCCAGCTTTCAGGATCTCAACTCAAGAAGGGTTTAGGGTTTAAAGATGTTGGGGCAGTTGATTGGGAAGAACATAGGTTATGGTGGTTGGATAACTCCGGAGAAATTTAGAGAAGATGGATGTGGCAGGCTCTTAAGCTACGGAATAAGAAGTCACTGGAATGCAGTGAAACTTGGAGAGAACTAAGGTAGTAATGATATATGAGGACGATCCATGAAGTTTAGGATGGCTCTATTCTATTGGCTAGATTGGTGTGGATCTAAGTTGGAAATATGGATTTTTTTGGGAGGGGAAAAAAAAGAACTTTAAGATTAGAGAATTTAGAAGATTAGGAAAAGAAGATTTGGGGTTTGGAGATAATTCAACTTACTTCTTTTGAAGATATTCATGAACATTAAGGTGAATGAGAAAAGATATTCTTGGAAGAAGAAAAGAGATGATAAGAAATCACATTAAAAAAAAAACCAAAACTCAATTCACCAATTCATTGCTCAACTGAGCAATTACATTCTTATTTATAGCTACAATGCCAACATAGTTTCAGACTCAAACTAGGGGTCAAAATTAGAAACTAACTCCGAAATAGACTCCTACACTCAAAAGGAAAGGCCAACCCAATCCTTTACCTATTAGTCAACCTAAACAAACTGGGAAGTTGAAATAATAAAGGAAATAACTCAAATATGATTCTAACTAAACTAAAGAAATAAATCCCGAATTTCTACTTTCTACCCATATTTTAGGCTCATCCAATTGGCCATTTACAAAGTAAACCATATGAATCATAGGCCAAATACATGTATGACCCAATCCTTGACTATTCGTGAAGCCCAAATTGGTGATGATTCTGCATCATTTATACATAGGTTGGGCCATCACATGGGTTTACTTTGTAGTAGGCCTCTGTTACAGGCCTAGAAAATGGATATTTAGGTTAAGTACAGGGTTAGTTCTTTATTTATGTTTTAATTAGTTTTAGTTTGGTTCAACTGAATGGGTTAAGCCAATGGTTCAATTAAGTAAGCATGTAACTAGCAAATAAATAATTACCAAACTGTAATTCGGACTTTTTCGAGACTGTTTTAGTTTCCTAGTTACTTTCATTTACCTAATAGGTCAGGATTGGGTTACGCCTTTCCTTTTCAGTATAAAGTCTATTTTGAGCAATTTAAGTAAGCATGTAACTAGCAAATAAATAATAACCAAACTATAAGTAGGACTTCCTTGAGTCTACTTCAGTTTCCTGGTTACTTTAATTACCTGATAGACCAGGATTGGGTTAGGCCTTCCCTTTTTAGTATATAAGCCTTTTATATAAGAATAAGGACCACCGGACCTCATGGTCTGGCTTCTTTTTTTTTAATTATTATTATTATATTAAAGATCATCCGACCTGAATAATTTAAGCAACCTCAGAGTGCAAATTTTCAGGATTGATGTTGCCAGGAACACAACATAGGGAACACATGCCAACGTGAAGTCTCCAACAGTGTGACAGAGGTTGACTATTAAATATATCACCATGATAATTTGATCTTCTTACTTGACAATGCTCCTCAGACAATGCTTGATTGGAACGAATTATCTGATGCAGGTCAGTGTCCATCAGTTCATACGCAATATAAACATCATTGAAGTTCTCTCTTTGAGGTGGTGGTATTATATCCCTGATTGCTACAACCTGTATTTTAAGTCAAACCAAATCTCAGTCAAAGATAATTAGGTCTCAACTTTCTTTTTAACAAACTGCATGCCAAACCATGAATATAATTGCTTACAGCTATAGAAAGCAGCAATCACAGAGTCTAAAAATGTTTGAAAATAACTAACAGCAGTTGTCATAAATAACAAACACATAAAGACAGAAACTGTCAGTGACAAGCCAGTAAGAGCTGTCAGAGCCAGAATAAATAAACCAACTTCTACGGTGAAGTATGACATTCCTTTTCCAAGTAGTAGCTACTTTAAGTCTTTAACTGTCTTATTTTTTCTGGTATTATTTTGAATTGCCAAATGTATGTATCAACATTTGTTGTAAAGAGTGGTGAAGAATGCTCCCTTCCCCTTTTACGATGTGTAACTACCATAAGGACAAAAAGGAAAATTGTTTTATCCGTCAGAACACCGTGTCCGCTGATTTATCCTACAAACAAAAACCAGAAAAAGCATTTTTGCTTTTCTCCTTAAAATAAAAATAAATAAATAAAAGAAGAAGAATGTTGCCTGGTACCTCCCTGATGTATCCTCAATTGAATAAGTTGGCCCATATAAGTCGGCCCTCTTAAAAGATCTTGGAAGAAGTGGTCCTCATAAAGTTAAGCTGCAACATGGGATGCTAAGGTTAGGCTTAGAGTAAAAGAATAATGATGTGGTTAGGGGATCTAGTAATTAGGAATGGATCCCTACGGGTTGACAAGTAGTGAGAGACAAATAGGGATGATTTCTTGATAAGTTGAGATGGGGTGGTGACGTGGCAAAACCCTTGAGATGAAAAAGTTAGGTTGTTAGGGATGAGATGGGGTTGTAACTTGGATCATGTGTAGGGTTATAGGTGTAGCAGATGCTTGGACTGGTAAGTTAGGGGATACGAGTGTTCTTGAATTTAAAAATTCAAGAATTTGATCAAGAACTTGCTGGTTTTGAGGGTTAAGTGGCGGGGCTAGGGCCAGGGTTAGGGTTAGAGTTAGGGTTTGGGTCAAATGTCGGTGGGGCACTGGGGAACATGTGTATGAAGTGTGGTTGATTTATGATCGCTGGTTTCATTGGGGTTTATAGTTTATTGATACTTGGGGTTTGGGAGATCAATGGAGAGTCTCAGGTTCGAGAAAAGGGGAAGAAGGGGGACAGATGGGTGTGGGGAGGAGCTGGATCATCAACTAACCTGCTGTATAACCTGTTCTTCAGTGGGGGAAGCAGATTAACTAGGCTGAATTTACATACCCAGCACGGATCTTGGACTTGAACCACCAGGAACCTTAAAAACCACCTTGGATTTTAAGCACCAAGGATCCCAAGCCTCTTGGACCTCTCTATTTTTGAGACTTTCTATTATTGTAAAAGGCTTTGGCCATTCTATGACTAAGCTCTTTTTATTGCAATAGAAAAATAAGACTTACGGGAAATCAAATTTGCAAGCCATGACCCCATTGCCTATGGAGTAGCCCATGTTTAACAGTTTAGATAGCTACAAGTAACAGAATCAGCCCATCGCCCACACACTTCTTCTTCTATCCTCCTCATCATTTGATGTTATTCCTCCATCAGAACAGTTCTAGTGATTCAATTTGGTGTTCCCTACTATACTGCTCCTGGCACCAGTGAATCCACCACTGGTTTCCCTGGTGTGGCATTTACTTTTGCATTACAACTATTTCTGAATTTCATCCTAAACTCAGCTCTTACGCCTTAATGTTATAACTCTTATACTAACCAATAAATGCATCTTGACAAACAAACAAAGGTGGTGAACCCATTTACATAACAATTTAGTTCCACGAAAAATAAACTTTAATTTGGCTTCACTGATCTCCGGGGAGTGGTGCATGGTAAAGGATCACAAAGCCCATTTCTTAATACATAGATAGAAACCCATATGCCCAAACATCTCTTAACGCTCTGTATTCTGAATACTGTCAAAAATGAAATCCAAAATGCATACAGTTAAATCTGTAGAGACTTTAGAGCCAAGTTTTCGTCATTAAACAATTAGTTTTCCAGACTAATCGTGGAGTACTGCATAAATGAAGAGGCTCTCAGTTACATACATTCCTGAATCTCCAAAATTTCAACAATTCAGGTACAAGTATCATCATGCTTTAGGAACAGATGCTAGGCAGCCTAGGCAACACTCTATAATAGTTCTTTCTGGACTTAAATTATAAAACTAATCTTTCTAGAACACGCAGTTCTTTTGATATTATAATTTTGACGTATTAACTGATAAATACTTTAGATTTGATTTAATCAAAAATATACATATACTCTTCGATGTAGATTCTGTGCATCAAATACCAGCGGACTCAGAAAGCTTTCTTTCCTAATTTTTTAGATTCGAAGAAATTAGCAGAATAAACCCAGCCCACCCCAACCCCAATCTCCCCCCGGCCAAAAAGAAAGAGAAAGAGAAGAAGAAGAAAGTGGTGAAGCTCGTCGGATCTAGCCCATTCTTGATTCAACTTTTTTCGCAAATGATCCTTCAAACACAGCTCCCCGGAAACAAACTAAGGATGCAATAATCATAACCACAGTGCTTAGCCAGTAATAAACAGAAAAGACTATCTATATTCTTCAAAAACTCACACTATAGATGTAAAAGCACTGGTTATCACTCACTGACGTTTTCATGATCCATGTGGCGGAGGAGCTTTATCTCGCGAAGAGTCCTCTTAGCATCAATTTTGTTGTCGAACGCGTTGGCGATTTTCTTTATTGCTACTTGTTCGTTTGTCTCCGAATTCAAAGCTGAACTGTAGATATAATAAATACATAGATAAACATAATGCCCTATACATAGTAGCAGACAGCATCACTGAGAGTCAAGGGAGAAAAAATGGATCTTGAGAACATAAACAGATGGAGATGTGAATACCATACTATACCATAGGCTCCCTTTCCTATGGGCATGATTGGAGGTTTGTATTTCGCGGTGACCTCAAAAATGTTGCCAAATATGTTGTATTGTATAAAACGTCCACCATGACTCAGGGTCGCGGGGAGATTCTCGATTCCGGGTTGAATTAACCCAGCCTGAGGAGGCGGCGCCGCCTCCGCCATCACGGTATCCGCTGGCTGAACTGTGTCCATTGTCTCTTTAAAACCCTAGAAATGGAACCCAACCAATAAATAACGGTTATCCACCTCTAAGTAAAGTATCCCTACTCTCCCTACCGGCCGTAGCTATAATGTAATCGATAAGTTCGTCCGTTCTTTTGCTTTGCTTCTTTATTATTAGCTAGCTCGCTCGCTCTCTTTCTGAAAGAAGATTGATTGCAGTAGGATGTCGCAGAAAGAACCTGACCGTTACACTGATTTGCGTCGTTCCACCTTCCTCGGTATTCCAAAACTCTTCCGACGTTATTCCGTGGTTTTTCTCATCGTAATTGAAAACCCCTCAGTCCTCACCCCTGTAAGTAGAAAATGAAAAAACTTTTCGGGTTCCCACACTTTCGCCCCAGTGTTTTGCAATTTAGAAGGTGACGCGGCATTCAATATAGTGTAACTGTATATTATGTTGTAATTTGTAAATTAAAATAAAATAAATAAATATATGCATATTATCTACCTGGATATATACTTGCTCATCTGTATGAACAAATAAATGTTTTTTTACCAACAAAAATAAAATGACAGATTCTTCATCTCTTTTAAGTGGTAAACATTTTAAGGGAAAAAAAGTTAAATTTCCTTTTTTACGTTTTTACCGACAACTTATAGATTTTTTTTTTTTTTTTAGGTAGAAAGTTTTGGATTTGCTTTTCCCGATGCTTTTGGTTTCGTACCTACCAAAATAATCTTTAAGACGGTTCTACCATTTTGAAATTTTGATATCCTTTAAAAAATAAAATAAAATTTTAAATATAATACTTTCTTTTATTGATATATGCATATTTTTATAATTTGAGAAAAATAAGCTTTAGTTAAATATAACGATCAACTTGTTCATTTTTTATACGAGGAACTATCTTTTTTTGTCTTAATGCTTCATATCTGATATGATATTTTATTCTTTTATGGTAAAACTGGGTGGGGTTGTTGATTGATAAATTTCATGCTTATTGTTAGTGTATCTGCTACTGAAAACTACAATTCATATCTATCAGTGGATCCAAATATCATTTATAATTAAAATAATGACAAAGATAACCCATCATATGTGTCTAACTGTAAAATTAACCCCTTTTTTTTTTTATATTTCATACGACCAAACATGAGAGTTGATACTAGCATTCGACTCTCTAAAATGTATTCATTTAGTCAAATCATTGTTGATGTTTTTGAATGAACAAAAAATAATCATTTGTTGATCAGGTTAGCTGAATAGAAAAGAGTTCAATGAAAATGTTAGGTATAACACTTGTTTTTATATTAAAATACTATGTATGTCAAGATTTTTATTTGTTGTAATAGTTAAGCATGCAGCTAACAGTGGAGATTCTCCCATGTGTGCAAAATACGATTGAATGATTTCCATCAAATTTTGGGTTTAGTTGTAAACATATTTTTATTATTTATTTATGTTTTACAATTTTATAAAAGACATTTATTCAGAATCGGTGATTTTTCCCATATCTTAGTCAGAATGTAGACCTTGGCGACTTGTCTAGTTCAATAATTGTTTGAATCAATTTGTTTCTTTTTCGATTTGCAACTCTACCTTTGGTTTTCTTCAGTTTAGTTTTTTATTTTATTTTTTCTAATTTTGCACTTTTTATTCTTTTTCATCTGTACATTATTTATTGTTGTCATTATCTCTCATTTCCTTTACAATTAAATCTTTAAAAGGTAATTATCTTGCACCTCGTAATATTTAGCAACATTTTTACTTCCATTATTTATTGTCTTCAATAAGCCACCAAAACATAATTAGAGTCTTTGGGTATTTCCAATAAGTGAAGCTCGTCTATGTTAAGTTTTCATGCATGAATGGTGATCACACGGCTCAATCATTGTTTTTCCCTCTCCAATGTCCCAAAACGTAGTGGATTTACAATTGTAAAAACCATAACTTTGATTGATTCAAGAGTTAGTGATGAAGCTTGAAAATTGTTTATTCTAGTAGGAATAAATATAAATATTCGAAAGAATTGAACTTGAGAAGCCTAATCGTGGACTTGCAAAATGAGAGATTGGAGTGGGAGAATAAGAGAGTTCCATTTATGATTGTCTGATTTAATATTGAAAGAAAGTAATTGTTATGGAATTACGGTTTAAGAACAGAGCATTATATATATATATATATATATATATATATATATATATATTTAAGTCACCAATAGTATTAGTTTTTCAAACTTTGTGAGGTAAGCCAGTCATGGATGCCAGTCTAAATCAATAGACAACATATACTTGAAGCTTTAGACAATCAATGAATTAAGGCTAATGTCATGATTGGTAACATGTAATTACACGAGACCACGATGTTCATTTTTGTAATAGTAGGAGACAGTGGCAAAAAGATACATATATTATAGTTATTCGGTAGATTGGAAATTTATTATGTAAAAAATAACACATACAACTAATGAAATCATAGACAACGATCTTATGGAGGCAAATAACATAGTGACAATGGGCAACGAGAGAGATGCAATGATGAGGAACTTGAATGGCTAGAATCTTCCTCATTTTTTCTTCCAACTATTAGTAAGATGCAAACATAAGAGTTCGGATAATTGGCTGTGTTCCTCTGATTGGTTACTGAACTTATGCTCAGTTTCTATCCCTGCTGCTCTATTTATTAATGAAAGCTTGATTACAAAAAAAAACATAAGGAGGCATCGAAAATTCCATTTTACCATTTTCATATAAGCCTTGGATCAGAACAAACAAAATGTTGCCTAAAAAGTGTAAAGTATTGTGTTCGACTCTTTGTATACTTGGGATCGCTCACATGCGGTATTTAGTTTTTTCACCTGAAAAAATAAAAGAGAAAAGGAAAATTTGGAAGATTCTAGTTGGGGGAGATTAGGACTTAGGAGATGCCTAAATTTCATGTTAAAAAAAAAAAAAAAAGCAGATCCCGCATACACGAAACGCTTCATTCATAGGGCAAGGGGAAAAAAAAAAAAAAAAAAGAGTTTCACTGGGACGCTCCACTACCGTTGGATGGATAGTTGGAGTGGAAAATTCTGAAATTGTCCAGTAGTTGTTTCCGCCTGCCCCTTCTGCTATTGTTTCGACTCAGGGATTTAAAGACGACTGCTAAACTTGGGCGCTTTAGTTTCCCTCCCTGGAATTATCAGACGACTAATGCTGCTGTCTTCCAAATGCGCAATTGCCATATCTAAATCCCACAGAGCTTTCTTCAGGAGTTCTGCTGTTAACACATCTTTTACTACCTCCTTTCAACTTTCCGGCCGCAACGTCAAAGCCAGGATCACCCCATTGAGTTCTTTGCACTCAGATGTGAGTAAAATTACTGATTTCGTTCACATATTATTGTTCATTTTATTATTCCGAAACTTAGTTATTGATTTTGGATGAGCTGTGATGCTGCTGATTACAGACGATGGAATCTGAACTTTGTTATACATTTGGACCGTATAAGATCAACCAACGAGAAGTTTTTTACTCTACTGATCTGTCCTATGCTATGGTTAACCTTCGGCCTCTTTTGCCTGGTAATTTCCATTTTACTCTGCTTCTGCTTATTTTTTTTGGTTGGCTGTTCATGTTTTTTCTCTTTAATCATCCTCAACAATAGGAGAGGGTTAAAATTCTATCATTTGTCTTTTATAATTTTATGTGTAGTTTAATGATCCACAAATTAGGGTTCTCCGAAGGATATACGTAAAATTCTTCAGTTTAAAGACAAAGAATATATGCTTTTCCGTTTTGACCCACTGCTAGTTTGGGATAAGAAATTGTCATGCTAAAATATGTCTTGAAGGGCGAAAGAAATCACAAAAAGCAGTAATCAATCTGTGCATAGAGAAATAAAAGGAAGAATTGGTGCTGTTCTAAGAAAAATAAGTTTTCCTTCTGCATTAGTGTTTGGTAGACTCTTTTTAGTATCAATCATCATCCTCATTTTTGTCCATTTAAAAGAAACTAACATTGAAAAATCATTTTTTGACTAAAAATGAAAAATATCTTGGTATCTTGTGTCACGGTATGACCAAATCATTCAAAAAATTACATCAATGATGCTTAAAATTCGTAGTGGTAAGCTAGAATGACACAGTTAGCAACCCAGCACACCACCTCCCTAGTCAGTGAAGTTCTTTAGATCATTGAGGAAGGAAGATTGTCTCCCTAGGTGGCAGTCCTGTTTCGCTGCATGTTGCCTTAGAATGATACCTAGAAGGCTAGAACTCTTAAGAATTGCAGCAAACCTGATATTCACTTCAAGTCTCTTACACTCTAACCCAAGAAATGAAAAAAATTAATAAATAAATAAAATTCCAAGTCTCTTAGACTGGTAATGGCACCTTAATTATTCCCAATCAGTTTCTTGAGCTGCCATTAGCACCAGAACTGCTCGCCAGAAGCTCTGGAATCAAGATTGCAAAGCCATTAGCAAATACTATATTTTTTAGGAGGAGCTACAGATCCAAAGCTCACTGATTGAGAGGAAAAGGAATCATAATTGTCGTGCCCACAAAAAAAAGAAAGAGAAGATGGAATTGGAATTTGAATCACAAAGCGACGCTTTGACGTCTCTCCACTAATTGATCCTTCTTCTGCCGACATGTTTGAAAAAAAGTTTGGGTTTTGATTGGTGAGTCATTCAATTCACGTGTAATCCCCTAGAAGATGGTTCTGTTCAAGATCCAAAACAGATGCTTCATCATATTTTGCCATGAAAGAAGAGAGAACCCTACAATAGTAACAGAGAGAATATATAATTTGAGATTGGGACTTTTGGGATGTGAGAGAATTGGCGGAAGTGAAGAGAGGGAATGAAGGGGAACAAGAATTTAAAGAGGAGGGGTGGGGGGGACACCACTACCTGCAGCTCGATTGAAGGGATGGAGAGACCAGAAGGAAGGGAGACAGTCCAGAATAAAACATTAGGAAATTACTTCATTATCCTTAGCTGCATGTTTTCATTAGAGTTCACTGCATAAATGATCAACATGAAATTTTTGCCATAATCCACAAAAATTCTATTATGATTTCGGGGTTTACTTGAATTCTTTTAAACAAATATAAGTTTCAAAGTCGATGCCAAATACATGTCAAAAAATGAGAAATTGTCTGAAAACGAGAATGGAAATTAATACCGAAAAGAGCCTAAATTATTGGGCCTTCAGGGGTTTGGTTGAAGGTCTGAATGTAATAGACATATGGATTACAGCAAAAATGGTAAGCCTACATTTGAAGAGAAATGTTAGGGCCCTGAGATCATGCCATATGGAGGAGAGACAGAGGGGTACTATGGTTGGCGGGTTATAAATAGGGGGAACAGTGTGAGGAAAGATTATGGAATATTTTATGTGAGTGTTTGGGCAGCCTATTGGCTGAAGGGCAGCAGTGTGCTGTGAGGGTGACTGGTATCATTGTAACCAAGATTATCTTTGTTTATTGTTTTTGTTTTTCATTCCAATAAATAAGTACTATCAGGTTTCGAATTGGATTCACGAACAGATCAAACTTAAAATATTAACCCAGAAGTATAAATTATCTTTTGGCTTAGCTTTATCTCATGGATTATGTAATATCTTCTTTTTATTTTCTTGTCCTGATCTATTTGTTTATCATAGAAAAAGCTTTCATCTATTCTATTCTGATTTTGTTCAATGTTTTTTTTCCCCTTGCAGGTCATATCCTTTATATTGGAATTTTATTCACAAATACCAATCTACATGCCTAGCCTATTGTGAAATGTTCTGTTCTTTTGGTGGATCCTTTTGACAATGCATTCCAAATTACTTGTAATGATACTGAGACCACTTTCTCCACTGCAAGCTTGACCCATATAATCCTATCATCAATTCTTCAAACATCTACAACATCATCTTTTAAAACTTTATGCACTACTATGCCTACTCCACATCTAATACTTTTATCACCCATTGCACCAAAGTTTAAATTTGTCCAACTCATTTCTTAAACCTTCCACCTGGTCTCCTGAGTACATGCTTTGTTAATCCTTCTTTCCTGGTAGCCTGTATCAATTCTTGATCTTCTTGTTAAAGATGCTAACCTAATCTTATGCTTTTGGAGTGGCTTTAGTACCTGTGCTTGACCATGGTGCGGGAACACTTGCCTTCTTGTCCTTGCATCCAAGCACTGAAACAGCACATATCTTGAAAGGGGAGGCCCAAGCTAATCTTTACTTACTTTTCATTACATCTGGGTCAAAGTGTGGCTGCTTCCTTGGGACACCTTAGCATAAAGTTGCCAATATAATTCCTAGGATCCTTGCTAAAAGGGTTTGGTTAACATCACGGTACCAGCTGCCGACCTGACAAGCCCTCCCTCCTTTTTCCAGGCTGCAGGCCAGCTACCAAATACTGACACAGATTTCCTGTTAGCCTGTCGATTGAGTACTAGTGGCTTGCGTATTAAATTAATCACTTCTTGTCTATAAAGTATACACATTGGGTTCCAGCTCATCTTAGTCTGTCTATGATTACAGTTTTTCGGATTTCTAATGTTCAAGCTACCGTATCTTTGGTACTCTTCTGGAAATTCTAATTGTTTAACTTGACAATAGTTACATGTCCTTGTTTGTCCAAGGCGTGAAGTCAAGCGTTTTGTTGATCTCACTGACAGTGAGACAGGTGATCTTTGGGTCACTGCACGGAAGGTTGGTAGTAAGCTTGAGCATCATCACAAAGCATCTTCACTTACATTTGCGATCCAAGTAAGACCAATAACTGATTTACAATTATCTTTTCCTGCACTCTATTTTATCTCTTAGAAAATTGTTTTTTCTTTGGTTAGCTTAAATTTTTTTTTTTTTTTTGGGGGGGGGGGGGGGGGGGAGATCTTCTGATACCAATACTTTATATATAATCATTTGAGAATTGTTCTAGATCCTGTGATTCATGATGTTGTCGGGAACTCTGACTATAATTACTTTGTTGAAGCAAAGAAATAATAAAATAAATAAGATAGCAAAACATCTGATAAAATGTGATACTACTCATCTCAAATGAACTGACGTATCTGAAGTTTTGATAGTGACAATGAAAAGCACTTGTTCAGAAGACAAAATGCTAATGACAACCATGTTTTAAGAACACAAGAAGAT
Source organism: Hakea prostrata (assembly GCF_041222555.1). NCBI lineage: Eukaryota > Viridiplantae > Streptophyta > Magnoliopsida > Proteales > Proteaceae > Hakea > Hakea prostrata. Next base: position 73,782,100 of record NC_142601.1, on the reverse strand, counting down.
AGTCTCTCTATACTTGTGTGTAGTATATGAAAATATAAGAATAAATTCATGTTCCAACTTCTAAGAGCATTATGTTAAAAAAAGCATCTATCGTGCATTTTTGTTTGCATATTTATATTTTGATTAAAGGATCTTCAAGGTTCCAAGGAAAGGAAACAACTTAATGATCCAAACCCAGGTTGTCCTTTTATCTTTCCCTTCCCCAAGATACCTGGCTAACACAGCCTAAGAGTATATGTGGCCTCACCTACACGCCTATGCTTATTGTTGTCTGGCCATATTGTAGAAGAGAGGTAGAACCTCTCTTCACTTGCTCTTGATAGTCTATGTGTTGACCGTTGAAACCCTTCCTTACTCTTCCATATTGAAGGGGGTGTAATCAGTGTATAAGGCTCCCTCCACAGTGGGACCAGTGGGACTATGCAGCCTTACCCTGACTGGCAGAGAGGCTGTTTCCTGACTCAAATTAATAGACCAACGTTACTGCTGTTGCAAGGTCTGCCTTCTGTCTATCTTGTTTCTAGAGCTTGTATTTAAATGGCTAAGATGGGAAATGACATATTTTAGTGGCTACTCAAGTGTTCGGGCTGGTTGAGTAGAGTCACAGGATGGTGGGCAGGGGCTCCTGCCTGAGCCCCCCCCCTCTTAAAAAAATTTTTTTATCTGTGACCTAGTGGGTTTGAGCAGGTCCACCTGAGACTTGGGCAGGCTGCCATTCTCCTCGTGGTAATTTCATCTGTCCCATTGCCCGTGTGACCATATGGCTGTTGAGATCTGGAGAGTACTGAGATGGCAAGAGCTAGAAGTGGGTAGGTTGGTAATTGGTTAAGAACAAACCAGTTACAGAGTATCAAAGTGAAATGGAACACCAACCATGAATTCCCTTCCCCCACCCAGGAAAAAAGAATCTTTATTTTACTACTGCGGCGGGTTGTTGCCGACTCTGGACAGATTGAGTTATCATATGCAGTAAGTATTAATTAAGGTTCATGCTCCCTTGTTCTCTAAAATATGATAACTTAATCCTTTAGTAGACTCAAGAGTATCTATAAGCCCAGCTGCAGTTATATTGCTAGGCCTAAAGAAGTGACATGTTGATTGGTCTGTTCTAGGGGAACTAGCATATTCTCTTATTTCTTACTTCAGGTCAGTAAGTGGTGAATATTCTTCTATATGATTTTAGTTTTAGTTATTGTTTTTTTTCTTTTTTTCCCTACTAAAGCCTCAACCCTAACTCCAAGAGACCAACCTTTAAAATCCTAATCTTTCAATGCTTTCCAAACTCCACATTTGGACCAGAATCCATTTTCCATACTGACAACATCTCACCTATTCTGCATATTGCCAACTTTCCCCCCTCGATTAGTGAAATACGAAACGCTGTGGACAAGTTATCTATGGCATAGCTATACCATACCTTAAGCCTTGTCAACAGTGATACTGCTCCTCTTTTTGAACTTCTCTCTGAAAAGCTTATTTCCACAATCTATGTGAACACTGTTCTATGCCATCTACAGACTGTTGTGATCCCCCCACCCCAAAGTAAGCCCCCGAATCTGCCATATGCATAAGCCATTTGCACCTTTTAACAGATATGTTTATCTATAACCTTCGGTGATCAGTAAAAATATAGAAAGGAGAAATTGAGGTTATACATACTTTTGGCAAGCTGAGCTTATGAGCGGTTGTGTACCTTTGTGCATGCTGTTGATACATGGAGAATATCAGATATGTATGGAAGAACACAGAAATGTCCAACATTATGCAAAGTCAGTGTTTCACCAAAATATGCCATTTTTAGCTAAGGGGATTCAAATGTTCGGCCTTGACCCCAGGGGATTTTCAAACAAAAGGGAGGAGAGCAGGTTGTTTTGAAAGAAGAAAAAAAAAAATTGGGGGGGGGGGGGGGGAATTATTTCTGGGCCTAAACCAAACTGTGATTAACATTTTTTTTTATTATACGTGTAGGTAACTCTATATATGGACCTAGTGTTCGCCAAAAATAAGGGGAAATAGTTGGGATTCTGAAATTTATAGGGGATCCTAATACTTTTCTGGCGTTTCACCTACTCATTCTCAATGGTGATTTTCAAAACAATGTTCCAATCCTTCATCAAATGTCAGTTTGAACATGTATTTGTCATGTTTCTTGAAAAATTGTGAGAGTTTGCATTAGCCATTAGCAGCTAACATTTTCAGACTGACTATAGATTAGAACAGTTTGTGAACATCAGATGGTTTGATCACTAGTTCACCTTCAGCCAAGTTCCTTGCATTTTCAGTTGACTAGCAGAAGCTGTTGAGAGTCAAACTGTAGGATTCCAATGTTGGACTTGAATTGTGCCATGCATGTTCTCCCCGGACATGCTGTGTAGTATTACAGAGATTGCATCATCTGTCTTATTGGATTTTGATCAGCTGATGTTCATTGCCTCCTAGGATGGGCCTCAAGCAGGACAGACTGTACCTCACGTCCACATACATATTATCCCTCGGAAGGATGGCGATTTCGAGAAGAATGATGAAATATATGATGCTGTACGTTTTTGTCCATCTTCTTTCCACCTTGCCTCTTTCTCCATTCTGTAATTGCTTCAAGTGGACTTACTTTCAATTTTATACTGTTATACAGATAGATCTGAAGGAAAAAGAATTGAAGCAAAAACTTGACTTAGATATTGAAAGGAAGGACAGGACCCTCGAGGAAATGGCTCAAGAGGCGGATGAATACAAGAAGCTTTTCTTGTAGAGACAGAGCAGAGTTCTCAATTTGCTTTCCTCTGATCAGACTCTACTATTTTTCTTGTGTAATACGTACACACAGAAAATATCTTTTTATTTAAGCATTAGCCTCAGTTAGGTGTATAGACTTGCATATGGCTCTCGTATATTGATTTGCATGGGAGGTAAGAGAGCATTTCCTTGTGATCACCATAATGAAATAAGATTCAAGTATGATAATAACCATAACAGCCAAGTGAAGGATCCATGATTTTAATTGTAGAACATGTGCCTGCCCTCCGTCCCTCTTTGTAATCAGCAAACTCCTGTGATTTCTAACACTGGTGCAGTCTTTCTGTCAGAACAGGTGTAGGTCGTTTGATGTGCTGGGCGAGTAAATATAAGTGTTTAAATTTCACGACTTATGGCTTAAGGGTGCGTGGTTACTGCCTCAGTTGTTATTTCTCTTGCCGCTGTGTGAGTTTATCAGAGTGTTCTATCACTGTATGGTATCGTGCAATTTGCAGGCACCAAAGTTGAGGATCACGGTATGGGTTGCACTGATACAGAAGTCGTCGGAGTCCATAAGCTTAGAGTCAGAGAATCTATTACATCTTTTTCCTATTGAACTACTGATCTCTTTGTACTTTATGTCTCTAAATAGGAGTTGTCACCGGTGAGCACACCCACAAATGTATTATGTCAAGCCTTTGCAAATAGGTCTACGATAATAAATAATCTATTAGGAGATATAGATATAAAACACGATTGGTTGCAAAATGCTACAGTCGAGTATAAAGTGTTGAAAAAAAATCTATGTATAGTTTTAAATAGTCTTATAAACAGTGGTATAAGATGTTTGATTATGTAATGGCTATTTTTTGTTACATTAGGTGCAAGTATGATTGACTGTTGTGTATACTTTATAATTTTTTTTTATGATTCATTCATATATTTGCTATTATATATTAATTGTTGCTAAAGATATGGATGATATCATCAGGTTAAAGAATCAGTTAAGCACTAAATTTGAGATGAAAGACTTAAGGGCAATGATATATATTATTGGTATATAAATCAACAGCATAGAAATGCTAGAAAACAATTGATGTTTCAACAAAAATACATGAAAAATGTGTTGGAGTGTTTTGGCATGAAATATGCAAAAAAATGCTAGTACTTTAATTGCATCTCATTTTAGGTTTTCAACTGCTTTATTACACCAGACAGGTGAATATATGAGTTAAATGTCATGTGTTACATACTCTAGCGTATGCACTCAACCTAACATTTCCTATGCAATTAGTATGGCAAAAAGATACTTACCATATATATATAAAACTCATTAGGAAACAGTGAAATTGATATTTAGGTATTTGAATGTAACTTTTGGTGTGTGTTTGGAGTTTAAGATAAATGGTGACAAGTTGATAGGCTATATTAACTCAAATTATGCAGGTGGTCTTAACAAAAGAAGGTCGCTCACAGGGCATGTGTTTACTGTTGGCGGTTGTGCGATCAATTGAAATGCTAATTTCCAGTTATAGTTGCATTATCTATTGTAGAAGTAGAGTATACTGCAGTGATTGAAACAATTAAATAGCTATTTAGTTTGAGGTTTGTTTGAATAACTCAATATGGTTTATGAAGTAATTGTTGTCCATTGTGATAGCCAGAGTACTATTTGTTTGACTAGATATTAGATATATCATGAGACGACAAAGTACATTGACGTTCGGTATCTCCATATTAGAGAGGTATATGCTAAAGACAATATATAGGTATTGAAGATTGGTACCAAAGACAATCTAGTTGATTTATTGACAAAGCTATTATGTATAAGCAAGTTCAAGTATTGCTTGACTTGATTGGAGTTGGTCGTATTAAAACTTAGCCCATAGAAGGGCTTTTAGAGCATATGAAGATTTTTCAATTTTGTGGGAGAATTCAAATAAATGACCATTGTCCCGGTCATATACTTAGTAAGACCTTCAGCAAAGTCTAGGCAATGATTTACTTAGATTGTGCTTTGCTTCTCTTATTATCTTTTGTCTTTGGTAAAGTTGGATAGAGACCGAATTGTTCTATTTAAACTTCAAGAACTGACATCGTCTTGTAATGGCAACTCTTGATCACCCTATGCTCTTCCATTGTAAGATTCACTCTTGTATTTCTATAAAGAAGATTTGGCTCGTGTTTCCCTCGAGGTTTTTGAATATTGAAAATGTCACGTGTAGTCCTGCTGAAGATACAGGACGGCAGGATAATAAAAAAATGGGATAATTACTATTGCCCCCCTGTACTTTGATTTTATTACTAATGTATCCCATGTATTTTTCAAAATTACTAATTCAACCTTTAACTTTATCTACAATTACTAATGCCCCCTACTGTTAAGTTCCGTTAGTTTACTGATGATGTGGCATCTCTATATTTTTTTAAAATCCCAAAATACTCTTTTACTTATCTCTTTACTTATTTACCCTTTTGTCAAGTTCCGTAGTTACCCTTAATTAATTGTAGATAAAAATTAATCATAATATGTTTCACTCTAAAAAAAATCACCAAAATAAATAAATAATGATTGAATAAAATTGAAATAGAAACCGAAGAGGAGGGAAGATATAATTCAACTCAAATTTGGAAACTGAATATCACCTACTTCGTTAATTCCTTCTCTCGCAATTCCATCTCTTGCAGGACTGCAACAACCTACAACTCTAAGAGTAGCAAAGCAACATCAGACGTGAAAATTTACTGCAGTATCTAAGTTCAGTGAAGCCAAGATTTCTGCATATGAAATATTAACATTTTATGCTGAATTATTTAGGAGAAAAAAACATAGGAGAATCTTGTTTTGGGAAGGATTGTGTTGGAAATCATACCTCAAAGTTTCAACTCATTCATGTGGGTAAGTTAACTCAATCTTCTCTCCTCCCCTGTTATTTCTTCTTTGCCAGTTATACACTGTAACAATGGTGGTAGAGGTGAGTTTTATTGAAGATATTTTAGTTCATAAAGCTCTGAAATAAGTGTAACGTCCCTTACCATTTGAAACTTAATGAGTCGTTGAAATTAATTTCTCTACCCTGAAGTGGGTAGAATCTTCACTAACCTTTTTCTGTATTTTATTTTCCCTGGTTCAATACATTTGCCTTTTATTTTCTTTCCTTTTTCAATGTATATTTTTTCTTGGTTAATATTTCATGATACTTTTGAAGTTCGAAGGATGACGAAGTGATTTAACCTCATTTGATTTTAACTTTTCTTCTTGCGTAATCCACCTGTAGTGAAGGTGGGAAACCAAATCGAATTTGAATTTTGCCAATTTTTTTAATTCAAAATAAATAAGTTTAGTGAAGGTGGGAAACCAACATTTTTTTAATTCAAAATAAATGAAGTTAGGGTAAATTTGACATTTAACATGGTTTTTATAAATGGGGTAGTATCGTCTTTTGTTTTCTTAATTTTAATGAAGGACAAAGTAGAAATTACATATTCAAACTTAACGGCTACTTAACACCCTTATAAGGAAGGGGGGCAACAGTAATTTCGTAAAAAGTAGGGTTTTATTAGTAATAAAATCAAAGTACAGGGGGTAACAGTAATTATCCCTAAAAAAATTCACAAGGGATTCTGAAAATCTGGAATTCGCATCTAAATACGGTCAAGCTGGTTCAAAAGGACGAACCCCATAAAAACCGTACGAATGAACCGATTCGGGTTGGAATCGACAACGGCCGAATTAAACAGTGCATCTAGATATTATAGAAGGGTATACGTGAATGTGTCAAACGGTCATACCAAGAAAGGAAGGGTATATCGGTAATACAAAAACGGACGATAAAGTTCGGAGTTCCGGCAGGGGGTGCTTTTGGGAATTTGGAAACACAAGAGCGGGAAAACTCGTCTCCCATCGTTCCTTTCTTCCCGCTCTTGGTGTTACTGCGACGGTCAAGATCGTCTATCCGCATTTACCCAAAAACATTTTAGGTCTGCTTGGTGCCTCGATTATTCTCGCCGGAAGGAGAGACCAGAATAATGGAGTCCGTGCTCAAGGTAAGAATATCCGTTGTACTTGAGTGATCACTGGGAAAGGGAAAATGGAAACGACCGGCAAGAAGAAGAAAAAAAGCAGCTGATTAGGCTTTATTACTTCATTTTGAAAATCCTTGAGTCTGATGAACCGTTTTGAAGCAGCAGAATGAGCATTTTTACTCTTCTCACTTCTTACATGTTCATCCTTTGTGTTTACTCTTTTGGCTGATTAAAATACTGATGAGTTGTGGTTTCACCGTGATGAACCATTGTATTGTCTAGTGTTCTTATTTTATTTCACGAGAAACATCGTTCCCCCTCTATTGGTACTTGATGCATGCTACAATTTTGGTGCAGAAATATTTTGGGTATTCCTCATTCCGCCCATATCAAAAGGAGATAATTGAAGAAATCTTGCGGGGAAGAGACTCCTTGGTGGTGATGGCAACTGGAAGCGGAAAATCGTTGTGGTAAATCATCTTTCAGTTTTTTCACTCTTTGTATATATGATTATGCGTGTATTCTTTATGCGCTAATTACTTGCTTCTTTTTTTCTTTTCTTTTATTTTCCCCTCATTTTAAACGTTTTTTAAAGCCCATGAACTGTATCATGCAGCTACCAGATTCCCTCATTGATATTGGGAAAGACTGCTGTCGTTGTAAGCCCTCTTCTAGCTTTGATGCAAGACCAGGTATTATTGCCATTAACTATAGAATATAGTTCTTTTAGCTTATGAACAGTTTCTGAATTTTATTTGATTCTACCTCGGATGAAAATAGGTAATGAGTTTACAACAACGGGGTATCAAAGCTGAATTTCTTGGGAGCTCCCAGACCAATTCATCTGTTTATGGAGATGCTCAGAGTGGTCGGTTTGATATTTTGTACATGACTCCGGAGAGGGCTTGCTCGCTTCCTTCTAAGTAAAGCAGTTTATAGCATGCTATGATCGCTTAAAGAACTCGTGTGGTTTATTTGTTTTATTTATTGGACTGCCAACAGTTTAGAATAGCTTTGCTGTTTTTGAGTTCCCTTCCAGCTGAATTTTTCATCAGACGGTGCATCCAACTTGCTAGAATAAGCAAATAAAAAATGATTCAGCCCCAAAAAATTGCAAGCTAGAAGTAGACAGGCTTAAAAAAAAAAAAATTTATTACATGCATAAACTACGCCAACATTCGGTTCTCCTATTCTGTTTCATAGTCAAGCTGAAAAACCTCCCCGAGTGGATGCTATTTGGATTCTTATTATTGATAACAAAGAATATCGACTCATCCTAATCTAGCATGAGGATCCATGCAGCTGACCCCATTGAGTTAGGATAAGGTTATAGTTGTTGTTACTCCTAGTTAAAAATTCAAGTGAGTTCAAATAAAAAACTCGCTACAAATAGGAAAATTCACAACTGGTAATATTTTGTAATTAGTATGAAAATCAAAATTTGGATTTTCAGTGATATAGAAGTTTTGATTAAAAAGCAGTAAAGCTTGTAAAATTTTTATTCACTGAAAAAAACTGGAAGATTAACAGTCTTATGATGAAGACTCCCATGCATAAAAAACCCTGTCAGGGAAACTCTAGCACCAGTTGGAAAGCATTCAGAACCATTTGACAAGCAAGATGCTTCCTGAATTTGCTATCTAAGATATCTCTCTTGAAGTCTGCATAGAGTCAGATACTTGCAACAGGAAAACTGTCTACTTTTCTTCCTGCTTATTAGGAAATCTAAAGTCAAGTGTAGGAATATTATCATCCTTTTTTTCCTTCTTGTTTAATATTTCTTATTTATGCTTCTTAAGCAATAATTTCCACATTTAAAACAACCTTGAAGTTCCCAAGCTAGTGTTCCACTTTCCAAGGACTCCTCTCCTTTTGAGAAAGAAATGTTTTTAGGTGTCTTCAATTATATCAGTGGATTGTAAAATTTCACTAGATATTAGGAACCAGAAAAATATGATTAGATCTTCTCTAGTTCCTGTTTGTTGCATGAGATGAGGGACCTCTTCTGAGAGTGATGCAGTTCTGAAGATCTGCATCCAGAGGAAGAAGTACAAGTGTTAGTTGCTGATTGTTTTTTTTTCTGTACTTAGTTTTATTCTTCAGTTCTTTGCTTGGGTGAACCATGGTCCACTGCTGATCCACTGGTTGGTTCAGTTTAAGCTATCCTATTTGGACTCTTAATTGTTTTGCTTTTGAAGTTTAGATGTTGGGAGCACACCATCCCATGGATGGGCGGTTGTGTATTGTATTGCAAGCCAGTAGCTAGGTGGACTTCTATTCCTAGTCTGAATGGGTTCGCTTGGCTGGTAGTCTATTATATTATCAACAATTTGTGGAATACATTGCTAGCATGAAATTTTATGAAAATATAAGCTGCCACTCTCTAACTTCTCCTCCTCAGTGAAGAATGATATCTTTTTGGTAGAGGAGACACAAGTAAGGATTAATACCATGTTAGAATCATGGATAGTAACTTGGAATCACAGGGCTTTAAACTAAGTAGAATAAAGACTAAGTATCTAGTGTGTAGCCATGGTCGTGATTGAATGGATGATGAGGTGGTGAGACACTGAGACTTGATGAGAAAGAGTTTCCACAAAGCGATTGTTTTAGGTAGCTTGGCTCAATCATAAATATAAAAGGTGATGAAGAGGGTGATGTTTCCAAATAGGGTGGATGAAGTGGAGAGGTGCATCTGGGACCTTGTGTAATTGACGTTTCCCTTTAAAGCTCAAAGGAAGATTCTATGAGACCGTTACACGACCAGCTATGATGCATAGTGCAGAGTTTTGGGTTGTTAAGAAACATCATATAGATAAAATTAGTGTAGCAAAAATGAGGATGCCAAAATGGATGAATGGCAACACTAGGAAGGATAAGCTAAGGAATGATCGTGTTAGAATTGGAAAATGAGTAGCTCTGCTAAATGATAAGATATGAGAAAGTCGATTGAGGTGGCATGGCCACATTCAACGGAGGCCTTTAAATGCCCCTTTGCGGAGAAGCGACTTAATCCAGATCGAAGGAAATAGAAGAACTAGGGGCATACGTAAGATAACCTTAAGAGAAGTGGTGAGAGAGGATACTTATAGCTTAGGCCTTGTATCTGTATGCCCTCAAATAAAGCTGATTGCAAGGCAAGGATCCATGTAGCTGACCCCATTTAGTTGGGAAAAGGCTTGCTGTTGTAATCCTACTGATCTTGGGCACACATGCTGTATAAATTTGATACTTTTCCAGATACAGTCTCTTGTCCAATACTTGACTTCCAAGGCTTTATATATATAAGTATATAACTGGGGTAGAACGTAGGCAAAGCAGCTAGATCTTTTTGTAAATCTGAAAATCACTCTAAGATGCAAATTTCTACTAAAAGGCAGTCATGCTAATAAAAAATGACATTAGTTCACATCCTATAGCTATTTTGAGCAAGTGTAGACTTATCTTTGGCTGCTATACTCTTTCACGATGATATCAGTGACAAATAAACCATTCTTGGTAAATCATGTCAAAAGAAGTACCCAAGTATGATAAACCGGTGTCTATTTTGAAGATCAGATTGCTCCTTTGGTAGATTAGAGAGTGTAAAATCTGTTGGTGATCCTCTGTTGTCAATCACATGAAAATTTGGGGAATAATAAATTCTTCTACCATATTGAGGAATTGTATGCCAACCCAACTTGTACATCTTGTACTTGTTACCAAGCAAAATAGTGATTTTCATTTTATTTTTCGTGGATCCATGTGTGTGCAAGTTCACAAGCACTGCTGTATGGCATCGTAAGACCTAGATCCATGTTTTAATAAATGATTTAACAGTGGGACCTTGAGCAACTCAACAATAAAAAATAGAAAAAGTTAGATTTTTGGACGTAAAAAAAAAGTTAGATTTTTGGACGTAACCTCGATTGATTTCTGCATGGTGATTTTTGTTTTTTCCAATAAGAATTAAGATCCTGATGAAGCACCCTTTTGGTGGTTGCCTCTGGGTTCATCGGCTCCTTTAGGAGCATGCTTAGGCATCTCTTCTTTGTACCTGCCTGTTCTCTTCCTAGTTGAGGGCTGAGCATTTGCTCATTGTTTTCCTTCTGCTACCTGCCTGTTTTTTGGAGTCCTTGCATTTTAATTATTTTTGTAATATTTTGTTATTCACTCCACAAAATGATGATCTTAATGGATTTGTATCATCATATGTATAATTTTTTTATGGCAGGTTTTGGTCAAACTTGTCAAAGGTGGGAATTTGTTTGCTGGCAGTTGATGAAGCACATTGCATATCAGAGTGGGGACATGATTTCAGGTTTTCATTCATTTCAAAAGTTTTAGAAGTCCTGCTTTTCTCTGGTGTGTCCACGGCATCTCACTAATAATGCACGTTCATCAACCTTGCAATTACCAAATAAGAAATCAGCCTCATCCTGATTGGCCACATGTTCTTCCAAGCCTGCTTGGATTTAGGGTCCGTGCAGGATGGACCATCATGAAGCTAAAGGTAGGGCCAGACAATAAGAAATTTAACCACTGGTCATAAAACCTTCTGCTATTTTCATGAGGTAATGGATAAAACTCAGATGAGAAAAATAGTTATTTATTGAGCACAATTTTGATCTGTCAAGGTGCATTAAATTGAAACATGAAGCTATTGTCAAAGAAACCTCATTTACTTTGGAATTTTTTTTTTCTGTCCACAAAGGTGTCAATGAAAGTAATTCAGTCTGCCCATATCTCTAAGTTGCTCGCAAGATCAAGATGCAATGGTAGAAATTGGCTTACCATTGGATATGCTGAACATAAAATAGTAATGGTGGGAAGAAGAGCCATCATCTTGAGGTATAAAGATAAACAAACAACTGGAGGGGCATTGACCAAAACAATGCAAGATAACCCTTTCATAGACAACACAATTGTGAACGCCGTGATTAGTTAGTCTTTTCATTATGTGACTGGCACATCAAGTAGGTTGAAACATTTCCGTTCTATACACATGATTGTTAGTGAAGGTTGCATTTAATAGACATAATTGCTTCTTCAACCTCAATCAGGAATCACCTTTTATATCCAATCATTGATCATCCAAAGGATCATATTTCTGTAAGAAATGATTGACTAACTAGTACATAGTACTCAAGGAAACTAATGTATGAGGAGCATTTAATAAGCAAAATTATGTGCAGTTTAAAAGCAAGTAGCAATTGGAAAACCAAATCTCATCAGGCAGTTGCCAACTCGAGTTGGATTCTAACTCACCATCTTTGATCCAAATGGGAAAATTTAAGGGCACATGCAACATGGTCCATGAAAACGAGTTTCATAAACTATAACCCATCTACAGTGTAATAACCAAAGAGGTGATCCTATTGTTGTTGAACTCCAATTTCCTTTTCACTTGCAACCTGTCCTATTGTTGTCGAACTCCAATTTCCTTTTCACTTGCAACCTGTCCTATTGTTGTCGAACTCAATTTCCTTTTCACTTGCAACCTGTCCAAGGCCAGATGTAGACAATGTACATGCACAACTGCAGGGTACCCTGATGTGTTCCTGTGATGCCTTGGGTTGCTAATATGGCTAGAAAGTTTATTGGGTTACAATATAATGTGAAGTGGAGAAATATTGTGCTTCGAAAGGGAAAAAGAGAAACAAACTATGGAGCATTTCTTACAAGACAAAAGGTTATTGAGAAAGTTTATTGGGTTGCAACATAATGTGAAGTGGAGAAAATATTGTGCTTCAAAAAGGAAAAAGAGAAACAAACTATGGAGCATTTCTTAAAAGACAAAAGGTTATGAGATACAATGAGTTACTGTTTGTGGTCATGCTGTAAATTATAAGCCTATTCTATTTGATGTTCCATGGAGATCTCATTTATTGTGGGTTTGTGATTGTTATCACAGGAAGGAGTACAGGCAGTTGGGCAAATTACGTGATGTTCTCTTGGATGTTCCTGTTGTTGCCTTGACTGCAACTGCAACTGAGAAGTATGCTTTTGCTTTGACATTTTTATTATTCTTTTGGGATTAGACTTGTGTTTTTTTTTCTTCCTGTATTTAAAAGCTTATTAAATGTCCTTATTTACTTTTGGCTTCAAGTGGAGTTTGAGTCTGTCTTACCATCATGATGGTCAGCGCGTCTTGGTGATGTGAAGTACTGTAGGGGACTTGTACAAGGTTTCAATTGGGCTTCAACTGAATTCTCATCTAAGTGGTTGCTAGTTTCTAGCTTACTTTCAGTATCATGTCAAACAACATTAAAGTTTTGCCCTAAGCCTCAAAGAAGGCTCCCACTTGACCAGCATATCTACAGAGGCTACTCTAAACTGAAATTCTCTAACTTGGACTTTTAAGCTGTATTTAGTTGTGAAGAGGAAAGTAGAGTTTCCAAGGCTGTCAAAGAGCATGAGATGAAGGTATTGGGAGAAGATGGTAAATGGTATACTTAGGATTTATTTAATTCTAAATGAAAGACCAACTGGGTGTGATGGTACACGCAATGCGGAAGGCATTGGATTATTCAACTCTGGTTTTGATCAAACACAAAAAGGATGGATAGTGTAACTTGTAAGTTGATATGTGAACCCACCTCAGCATGCTTGGAAGAAAGTTAAGATCTCTGGTGTTCCAGATATGCTGTGGTTCATTGGGAATGATGGGAGTGGGGGGATAACAATAGCTCCTCAGTGAAGGGCTGGGATGGGATTTACTGGATAGCGAGGTTCACCAATTCCTTATCTGATAGGCATTGCCTGGCAGAGTAAGAGCAATATTTTTTTGGCTAAATAAGCCATGAATCCAATAAGCTGAAGAAGTTCGTCATTTTAGTATTGCAAATTTGCAACCTGAAACAGCGAAACAGAATAGAAACTTGCTCCAGATCGCATAATGGAAGAAGCCTTGTGTACTGGGTATATCTTTTTTTAATAATTGAAGCAATCCACTCCACGAAATCCCTAGTATTTACATGATTATAAGCTCTAGCCTTATTTCCAGGTCAAATGAGTAGACTACTGCTCTAATCATTTTAAAAGAGCCTCCTTCGAGGAGGTTTGGCCAAGCAAATGGGGCACTGCTTTTGTCATTTAAACAAACTCAGGATAGCAGGAACAAGAGGAAGAGAAACATCCTCTATAGTAGGTCTTGCCTATCACATAGTATTATTCTTTGTTTAGCTAGGAGGGAGAGGGAGTATAATTGGAGCAATAATGAAGAGAACTTGCCCTTGAGGCTGGTCCAAACAGAGCTTTATACTGATAAATCGACAGATGCTTAATTGCTTGAGGCAAGTTGCTGAAGAGAAAAAAGAAGTGAGAAGACTGAAAGTAGTAAGAAAAGGAAGGTAGGAGGTCTTATTGAGCAAATCTACTACAGATAAAGTGAAACTTCAGTTATTTGAATGGAAACAGTGACAACACGGGGTAATAGGCTAGATCATAAAATGGGGGAAAGAACCATAAATTTGACTTTGAAATTCTTTTTTAAAATTTACCAGTGAAGGGTTTTTTCTTAGTCTCACCAGAATCTGTCCTGATTATGAGCAAACATGTTATCAGGATCCAAGCCTGATTGAATATACAGAATACAGGTAAGGTGGATAAGAGAACTTATGCTGCTACAGTTACTTTCTATCAGTAGATCAAACTCAAGGATATACTGTCTTTGCTGATTTGAACTGGTTCTTTAACCCTGAGGCCAAATTGAATCTTTAATTAGAAATATTTGGCAGTTCCACATGGCTTGATAAAACTGAAAAGAGGATATAATAATTTCCATAACATCCCTAATCTCATTGTAGCAATTACCATGAATATTGGAAGCTAAATGGCTCACATGGGTGTGAATAAATGTTGAATTATGATCGGACCCCAAAAGCTGTCCTTGAGGCCTCCTTCTTGTTGGTACATGAGTACCCAAGGTATTTGGGGGCTGAATTTAGATAAAAATTGGAAAATCTGGGCCTGATGCATGAACTAGGAAGGCAGTCATGCTTGGCATGATGGTCAGGTGCTCATTTGCTGGACTCTCGGTCTCGGTCCCGGAAACAGGGCTAAGGCTGCATACATTTGACCCCCCTCAGACCCTGCTAAATAGGGGAGCTTTGTGCACTGAGTATGTTCCTTTTTTATGAATTTTTTGAAAAGCAACCATATCCTAGCTGATTAAATCAAAATAACTATAATATGTGAAATTTCACTAATAGACTTCTAGACTCCCATCTACTTCCTGATCATTTTTGCTCCTTGTTTCAACTTCCGTGGATCTCTTTTTCTAGATTCTCCAATGTTGTCGTCCCATTTGGTCTTACGTTCTTTTTCTTTAATCACTAGACTGGGTGAATGCCTTATTCTTTAACTGTTTCTTTCCTCAGCATTTACGCTTGAAGCATATTACTGAACATGTTCTTCATTTCATGTATTTGTTTGGGACGTATTCTTAGTTGTTTCCAATCATATAGGATTTGAATTTTCTGGACATAATTCCAAAAAGTTAGTTAGTTCCCTGATCATTAGTTTCATTTAGCTACTGTAATTTATATGCGGAGAATGGCTTTTCAGGGTTCGAGAAGACATTTTTAATTCCTTGGATATGAAAGATCCTTTTATTGCTATTGGTTCATTTGATCGCCAAAATCTTTTCTATGGGGTCAAGTGTTGTGGTCGTGGTCTTCTGCTTGTGGACGAGCTTGTGGGTGAAATCTCCAAATATGTTGCTTCATCTGACTCAACTATCATATATTGTACAACTGTCAAAGATGCTGAGCAGGTTGAATTTTATTTTTGGTTTTTTGAATTGTATCATTAGCAAAGATAAAACGTAATGCTTCTGTTTGTTTTGGAAATCATTGTAGTGTCAAAATCCAAGAGAATAAATATACTATGTTTGCAAATTCAAAAGAGTACATATATAATTAGTTCCTTAGAAGCTTTTCTGTTGGCTATCAACTTCTTTGCAGATTTTCATGTCACTTAAGATGGCTGGAATCAACGCTGGCCTTTATCATGGTCAAATGACTAATAAAGCTCGTGAGGAGTCTCACAGGTTTCCTTCTGTGCTCATTCATTTTTTAAGATTTCTCCATGGGCACATAATCACTTGTATTGCTGTCGCTTAGGTCAAGTTCTACTTTCAGCTTGGGCTGCTTATTATAGCCAGCCTTGGAATGCTAATAAGTTTTGTTTCTCTCCTATAAAGATCTTATATTCCATATGATCCAGAATTCTATGCATGGCTTCCGATAACACTCATTTTCCTTTTAGATCATTTATAAGAGATGAGCTGCTTGTCATGGTTGCAACTGTTGCTTTTGGAATGGGAGTAGATAAGTCAAACATAAGGTGTGTGATACACTATGGTTGCCCAAAAAGTGTTGAGACTTATTACCAGGAGAGTGGGAGGTGCGGTAGAGATGGCTTAGCTTCTATCTGTTGGCTTTATTACTCTAGAAGTGACTTCACAAAAGGCGAGTTTTACTGTGGAGAAGCACAAACAGTATGTTAACCTTCTTTTGATTTACGAATTTCTCCAAATTGTTGCACATATAATATTTTACTTTTTTTAGCGTCGGTCTATCCTTGCTGTCATTTTGTTGTATCATCATCTTATTTTGGATATTTTTTCAATCATCACCTCCAGGAAAATCATAAAAAAGCTATAATGGAGTCTCTAAGAGCAGCTGAGCATTATTGCTCACTGGTTACTTGTCGTAGAAAGTTCCTGCTGGGCTACTTTGGGGAAAGAGTAGCAGCTGATAATTGTGGTATGTCCTCAGTATAATTTTTTTTGTTCGTCCTACGTATTATAACTTGGTCTTTGGAGAACCTACAACCTAACTACTATGATTCAGTGCTTAAGCACTTTGGGTATATATGCCTAGCATTCAGAGGACCACAGAGTGCAAATAATATTGACCAGTGATTCACATCTCACAAACCTTTTTATTTTACAGCATTCATTTAGAAAGTGGAAAATAATGCATTAAAGCTCCATGGTAAGGGCAGAGATCAGATGGTTAAGATAATCTAACAAGATATTGTTTGACCAAAGCTGTATTGTTGATGGGTCCACTAGGTTGTAGTACTGCTGTGCTGTATGTTAGGTTCAAAAACTCATCTCGAACAGCTGACTTGACCAGGTCGAGTTTGTGCATTTTTTTTGCCCCGGGGGGGGGGTGTTCAGGAAATGGCCATGTTGGTTCCAAAACTTTAAGGGAAGCTTGTTTAGGCATAATGAAATTATTTAGTAGTCAAATTATTATATAAAAAAAAACCCCATATGGTGTATTGGTTTTGCATCCTTGGATAGTACTAGTAACTAGTAAGCATCTAACTTTGGGGTTAAAATTCCCTATTATTCATTGTTTGAATGCTACGAGATTTAGTTATGCAGTAAACATATAAAAACACAAAATTACTTGAGAAATAGTTGAAGAATTAAAGTTTCTACTACAAACCACAAGATGTAGTGAATGTTCAAGATGCATATTACATAGAAACCTAACCGAAGTAGAGTGAGTAATGCATTAGCGATAGGCTCATAGGCACCTTCCTACCCTCGTCTTCCGTCTCTCAAGGCACCTTCCTACCCTCGTCTTCCGTCTCTCAACTCTGAAGTCCAATACCATATGTAACTGCCCACTAAGGATGTCAAAATTTGTAAGTGCTACTATGCAATTCAGACATATTATGGTGACTTAAATAAGCAAGATGTAGTGAATTTATTCCATTTAGTTTATGCATTTGTAAAATTATTTAGCTTATATAAGCATTTGAACATGTGTTATTTAAGTTGATGGTGCTGGACATCGTCATGAACCTTTCCAACTGTTGTTGATCTTGCAAGATGTTTGCTATTAGATATTACTTGAAATCCATAAAACAGAAAGTTGTCTGATTATTAGGAAAAGAATAATTCTTTCTTTACCTTTTCCTTGTATGCACTTTGTGAAAATCTCACATATGGAAGCTCATGTCATTTTAAGGACTGCTTTCTTAATGGAGGTTACTTCGTATATATAGGAAATTTTTATGGTAGAAAAAGATTAATTACAAAAATGGGGAAGGAGATACAAGGAGCTCCCTATCCAAGGCGAAGAATAATAATTAGATATACAAATTAACAATGCGAACAAACCAGAATCAAATCCTCATGGGTGGAGGATTGGAGAATGGAGAGGCGATCGCTTGAACACAAGAATGTGACTATTCCAAAGGAGATTGAAGATAACTTGCTTTTTGACGTCAAAAGAGATCAAGTCCGAAATCTGTTGGAAGGAGCTGGAACTGGGCCATTTTCTGAGATTTAAGTTCCATCCATAAATGGTTAATAATGGCAAGCAAAAGTCAAACCCACCCAAATCTAATCCCTCTGGAATGAAAGAATCATTTGCTAGAGCCCTTTCCAAATTGAGGAAGAAAAGCGGCAAGCAATGAGGAGATTATCCAAATCTTCCAAAGTATTTTAACATAGGCACAGGAAGGGGGTATGGGTTCCTAAAGGTGACTGAGAAAAGGCTGTGTTGGGAGGCTAGTTGGAGAGAGCCTGAGAAACAGTAATTGTGATGGGGAGTGTGGCTCTTTTACCAAACAACTTGATCAGAAGCACAAGAGGCCATAACGTCAGATGCACCAAGCAGCTTTGGAGCTGGAATGACCCAAAGAAGATGAAAGACAAACAACGTCTAACAATTCTCCACTACTGCAAGATCTTTTGGATATAGAAGGCAATACATTCCAGAAGAGGATAGCAGGGGAGAGGAAGAAGGTGCTGGGCCCAATCATTTTGGATAATAATGTCTGTAACCATGGACTGCACTGGAAGGGTCAAATTGTAAATGGATCTAGCAAAAACATGGTGAAAGAGAACAACCATAAGGTGCCAATGGTCAAGCTAAAAGGAGGTGGAGGCACCATCATTAGTTTGGTAGGAAACAGTCTTGTGTGCAATAGGGCGAGGCTTCAGAATCCTATGGTACACTCAGAAAGCATCGGAGATGGAAGGAGCAAGCCAAATGGAATCATTGTGAAGATGACCCAACTAGACCCAATCAACCCAAAATGCTTTTCTTCTTGGTACAAGCTTCCAGATCAGCCTGAGAATACCAGTTGAATTAACTTACTTAGATTCTTCACAAGCCAAGACCTCCTCCATCCTTTGGAACACAAACAATGGCTCATCTGGAGGGTGAAGGAATCTAGAATATCAGATCCTTTTCCAAAGGAAGGCAGACATAAGGGACTTCAACTCCTCGATGTTGAACAGAGGCAACCCAATAATGCCAAAGGTCAATAGATGTAAGATGATTGAAGTGCTGATATGATCAGTTCCAAGCGACAACACAAGAGAGCAGCTTTTGTTTCCAATATTTGGAACTTCATACAGGATAGGTTAAATATAGGATTGCAGTAATCTGTCAACCTAAGCAGTTTTCAGAAGATTGTTTGGCATGGAAAATGTGGCCCTTGTAAATGGTTTTGGAAGCTTTATTTTGAAGAGAATGCTCTTTTGATATTGAGTTTTTTTGGCTAAAAGATAATTTGTGTTAAAAGGAAAAGAGAAGAATGTTGCAGCCTAAGGAGACACAGACACATCAACAACCAGAAGGTTATCCTCCCTACCTTAGGCATATCAACAGGAAGGACAACCCTCTTTACAGAAGTGGATTTTATCTTAGTCTGTAACGTGGACATCCATAAGCATTGCTATCTTCCTCAACCAAAATAGCAGCCAGCCACTTAGTGATGGTTGAGAGGTCTGTGCTTTTTTCTGTGCAGCAAGCCAGGAAATCTGCAATTGGATTTGCTTCATGAAACTGTAGATTGGACCAAGGGATCTCTTTGCATTAGATCAACATGACCATGGAAGCTGAATCACACTTGATCAAAAGACAGTACACGAATTGTGATGATGGTGCATGAATTGTTCTTGTTGTGGATTTTAAACTCTTCCAGTTTGTAGACACCAAGGGAAGGCTGTGTATTTTGGTTACAAGCACAACCTAAGTAGTTCAAGTTCAATTGACATAGCAATCCTTGGCTTCAATAAAGCCACCTCTAACATTGCGTCCATTTTAAGTACAATCTTACTGGCTGGAATACCATGAACTTGGATCCTCCAAAAACCAGTAAAATTCCAAGCTAAATTACTTTGATACATTAATGATCTAATCCAAATTGTAGGATACAGATACTGTAGCCTTCCATATGAAATAATAATGGAAGTTCACTCACAACAGTAAAGGGCTATGTGAAACTTTCTACTCTTTGGCAATTAGTTTGCCTACTCATGATGTAAATATATTTTATGGCCCTTTAGCATTTGAGGAGTTGATCCTTTCCTCTACCTCCATCTAGTTTTATTGCCTTATTACTGTTACAGTGTGTGTCTCCCCCCAGCTGAATGGATGTGAAGCCTTATGCTTTTAATTTAAATACTGCTACTGGCATCGACCTTTATATGCTCTCTGCAGGCACTTCTTTAGAAGTTCTCCATCTGCCAGTCTTAAAAATTCAACTTATGCTATTCATGCCTTTTACATTTCCCCTTCTTTATTTCTGTATTGGTGAGAATTGTTCAAAAACTTGAGAAGATTTTGTTGAAATCTCAAAATTTGTTCTGAATTTTGGTATGACTGAAATGAGATGGTACTTTGAAATGGAAAAACAATGTAATAGCTCGGATATTTCGGTCTAAAAATGCACTGTTTTTCAGAATTTTGATTATGTTGATCATTTTGGCATTTTAAACCCCAAGAAATGGCTGAGCGAAAGTCAAAGAAAAAAAATGTGATCTTCTAGCAAAATTTGGTATCTCAAAAATTTCAGTGTAGCTGAAATGGGTTTCTGTATCGAGATTTAATACTAGGTTGGTGAGATTTAAATTTAAAAAATTTCAACCATTGTGGTATTCACCATCTATCTCTTGGGGTTCTACTCCATTAATGGGGATATGTAATTTGCAAAATACTTTAGAGACATAATGCTAAATCCTATTATATGATTGATGATGTGTTTCTGTATTGGTTTGTTTTTTGTGTGGTTTTAGACTCTTTGAAATTTGCATTATATATTCATAGTTGTCAAGGCAACAAGGCGACGAAAGCGGTTGGGGCACCGTCTAGGCAGCAATAAGGCGACAAAAGCGGTTGGGTCAAATTTTTTTAATACAACTACTTTTAAATTGATAAGTTTCTATTCAAAGCTAAACAAACATTCAAGAGTCAACAACAACAACAACAACAACAACAACAACAACAACAACGACAAGCCTTGTTCCAACTAAATGGGGTCAGCTACGTGATCCTTGCCTTCCAATCAGCTCTATTTGAGGCCATGCTAGACACAAGGCCTAAGCTATGCATGCCTTTTTCACCACTTCTCTAATTCTCTTAAGGTTATCTTAGGTTTGCCCTAGTTCTTCTAATTCCTTCAAACCGGATTCTGGATTATATCACTTCTTCAAATAGGGGCATTTACAGGCCTCCATTGAACGTGGCCATGCCACATCAAATGACTTTCTTGTAGCTTATCACTTATTGGAGCTGCTCCCAAATCAACTTGATTATGATCATTCCTTATCTTATCCTTCCTAATTTTGCCACTCATCCATCTTAGCATCTTCATTTTTGCTATATTGAGTTTATCTACATGATTTTTTTTAACAACCCAACACTTTGCACCATACATCATAACGGATTGAATGACGGTTCTATAGAATTTTTCAATAAGCTTTAAAAGAATACGTCGATCATACAAGACCCCAAACACACCTCTCCACTTCATCTACCATATTTTATTTATTTGGAAAACATCATCCTGTATATCACCTTTTTTATTTATGATTGAACCAAGGACCTGAAACAATCACTCTGAGGAATCTACATTCAAGAATCACATTCGTCCAAAAAAAGAAAGCATTTAAGAATCATAGTTGTGAAAGATGATCAAAAAAGAAGACAAACATAAGTTCATCTCATCAAGTACCATAACATATGACTACAATATCAAATTATTATGAAATGAAAGTAATAATTTTACACTTTTGCTTACCTCTATGATGTTGTGATGCCAAATAAGTGCCTTGTGCATAAGTAAAATACTCAAACCATAAGGAAAACAATAATAAGACTCTTAAGGATAGCAATTTAATTGTAAAACAATAAGTCAATAGCAAGACTTTGCGAGTCTGCAACAAAGCATTGGCAAATTAACTGCCTTACTGCCTAGGTGTGCCTAGGCGGAGGCTTTGATAACCATGAATATATTACATTTTTGAAAGAAAAAAAGTCAGATGCTGACATTTTATCAGGCATTAACCTCATCCTCAGATATGAGCTGTTAAATGTAAGTCTTTATTGTGCATTGTCTATGTTTTAGTAGGGATATGAATTTTTACTATATGTTTTCTTATTGCCAAAAGGTGACTGTCAATATTCTCACAGAATTTATATTAACATGGTCATTATTTATTTTGTAGGAAGTTGTGATAACTGCACCAGCTCGAAGATGGAGCGTGACATGTCTAGGGAAGCATATTTGCTGTTGTCATCAGTTCAATCTTGTGGGGGTCGTTGGGGCCTTAATATGCCTATAGATATTCTTCGTGGATCACGTGTGAGCTTTGTTTTTTGTAATTTATTACTATTTTATTGTTTGTCTCACAGTGTGTTCTACTAATAGTATGAACAAAGTACAACATGGGTCCAGAAAACCTAAGCTTCTTCAATGTGACTGTCTTTAATTTCTCATGGGGTTGAGGGACTTGGGCAAGGTTGTCAGCCTGTGGGCTGTGCTAGGGTTGAGAAATTCTAGGCGAATGTAGGGTTAGGCGAGTTTTGGGTATGCATATATGTCCTCCCAAAACAAGAGGCAAAATTTCATTTCTATTTGGGGATAAAAATGCATTGGAGTTATTGTTGAATACAAAGTTACCTGACTTTGTATCTGAATTGTCCATCTGACAGTAAAGCCACTATTCAATTACCTACCAGATATTGGGAAATTGTGTGAGATGTCTGGATTCAAATGGTCGCTCTACATAGTTGTAGAGAACCTTTTTTTTTTTTGGGGAGGGGGGTGTTAGAGAAATGCTAGGGTTCTGGACTCAAATATAGACTATGAAAAAGATCCAGTACAATGAAACCATTATCTTCTGTGAGATGAGCCTTTCTCCGCAATGACAAGTTAGGAACCAGCAAGGACTAGATTCTTCTCCGGCGAAGGCGAAATCAGTCTTTCTGGCAACATGGGATCAGCAAGCCAGACCCACTAAGATGGTCAGAACAGTGACTGTAAGATCAGTTATGACAAGATCCACCACCGTGCTAGTTCTTTCTCTCCAGCCACTGGGTCCCTTCCTTTTTCCCCCATCTGTATGACTTGCAGAAGCCAACCCCATTTGGTTGGGAAAGGCTTGCTGTATATGACTTATGGAACTTCAAAGAAATACAAACAATCCTTTAAATTTTGATAGGATATTGAGTATGGACTGTTCGACAAATCATTGACTTCTATTAACTGTTGCATTGAGGTGCCAATTAGGCACCCATCATAGAATGTTAGTTAACTAAGTTGAACAAACTGCTGATGATGAAGCACCTTTGCTTTCACTATTAGACAATTGATGTTACAAAATGTAATTTAAAAATGAACATTTTAGTTATTTGTGATTGGATTAACAGATACATAATAATAATATTAACAATCAATAGGAAACCAAGGTGTCTGTATTTTAACCTATTACTTTCCTGACAGATTCTGGGACTTACTGTACATCATTTTCTTTTTAAATATAGGTTCTCTAAAATGAATGCAAGCTCTGATTGAGTACAGATTTTCAACTATTTGTTTATGTTCCCACTTGCTCCGTTTATGACCTAGTGGTTGCAGGTCATGTCCAGAAACAGCCTATCTTTGAAACAGGCTAAGGCTGTCTTGCATTATGACCCTCCCCAGCCCCAGCAATGACACATGCCTAGTGCATTGGATACTCTTTTTATAATACACAGAGCTTATAGGTAAGGTGATGCCAAAATAAAGTTGCAGTGTATTATGAATGGATCTACCAAAATAGCGGTTGCCTGGGGGTAAGTTCATCATGGTGCTGAATGAAGCTCCTCCTTTTGTGAGATGGTCATGGAGATCCAATAACAAGTGCTTTTTGTACAGAAGGAGAATGATAATTGCAAAACATGGTGTTTCCAAGTGGGTGACACTTTAGGGAAGTTAAGGTATCTGACAGGTTTGGGATGCAGAAGAATACTGTCTCATTTTAGGCATACACGTGAGTGATTATGTTTCAAACTTTGGGAGGACTGGTGGTTGGAGATGTATTTGAAAGATTTCTTGCTAAAGCTATACAGTATTGCTGTTGATAGATGCTATGATGTTGTCATGGGTTCATTTTTCTGGTAATCATCCTGTTGCCGTATTTTTTCCGGTCTTCTTCTGTTTGATGTGCCTACTTTTCTAATAACACAATGACACTTTTCTTGTTGTTCAAGATTTCTTTTGGGGACAAAGATCAAATGCCGTGAAGTAGCCTAATGCGTGTTTTCTGGAGGGGAAATTTGGGATGTGAGAGAAGAATTTTGAACAGTAGAATACATTTCCCCCGTTTGTGTCCTAGGTTGGCTGTTTTCTTACAGACTGAGCTTTCACATAGAGAATTCAGGATGTTCCTATATGTAGCATGCTCTTCTTATTTGATTACTTAAATGGGATATTGCAATTTTAGAATCTTGTTTTTCTTTAGTTTCTTGATAATGTCATGGTTGTAATTATAGTTCTTATCATTGTGTTTTTGCCTTTCTCTTGGGAACATTCTTTGGTGGTTGTATTAATGATTGTTCGTGTTCTCAGCCAGGAAAAAAAATTCATTTTATAACTGGTTTTCTTTTTATTGTTTTAGATTGCTTATAATTATCGTCAATTAGCTTTTATGTTTGTGTCCATGCAGTCCAAGAAACTTCGGGATTTTCAGTTTGAGAAGCTTCCACTTCATGGGCTAGGGAAAGGTCATTCACCCAATTGGTGGAAAGCAGTTGCTGATCAGTTAATTGCTCATGGTACTTCGATGAGATTCACTTGGTTAAACTATGAAAGTCATAGTTTGAAATGTTTCTTTTTATCTTTCACAAATTGTCTTTCTGTATATGTTGTTGGTCACAGGCTTTTGCCTTTGTTTCACAGAAAAAGATGCATGAAGTTAATTGTTTTGCGTTTATAATAGCTAAAACTGATGGCATTGTTTCCTAACCAGCTATAAGGTTCCTTTTAAATTCCCTTTCAGTTTTCAGAAGACATGTTCAGTTATGGCTATATATTAACAATACATCTGTAGTCCTATTAATACTGCTAGAAAGAGGGAGTGTCTTTGGAATGGGTACAACCATAGTAGGAGTGATTTGAGCATCACTAGAATTTATACTCCAAACTGATTCAATCCACACAAACAGAACTTAAGGGAGATTAAGTATGGAAAACCACATTAACTCAATGAAATGGTAACACCCTACTGGATTCAACTCAACTGAAATACAGGATACCCGATCTCAATCCCCTACAAACCCCCTAACCAAGGGTCTTCCCTCACCCACAAGCACTGTTAGTCCCTTCCCTTTACAAAATTCATCCTTCCCCCCTTCCCTTTCCTCCCTAATATAGTCCAAAAATCCTTAACCAACCCCCCCACCTTCGGGATGGGCCAGCATGGGAGTGGCTGCTCCCAAATAGGATTCAGACACCTCTCCCTGTAGTTGACTATACCCCACATGTTTGGATGGGTTTGATCCCTTTAATTCTCCTACCCCCTATGGTCCCCTTCGGTGTGTAAATTAGTGTCTTAACAATTCCCTTACGTGCTCTTCCTTTGAGGAGCCAATGATGACATCTTCTAGCAAAAGCATTGCTGATAACACCCTTCTTTATTTGACAATTGTTCAGGTTTTGATCATAAATTGCATTCTCCTACCACCCTCATGAAAATTAACATTCATAAGGCTTTTGACTCCCTAGGATGGGATTTCATCTGTGATGATTTGATCTAGATATCCTTCTTGCATTTTTTTGTCTACTAGATCCATTAATTTGAATCCTCCCTTATCTTCTTGATTATTTTTTTTTGAATGAATAAATAAATATATGAAACCCGCATTCCCAAATCCACCCTTCTCTCAAGCTTCATCTCCGATGGTTCCTGGGTCCCTCTCCCCCACTTTAGTCTCACGCAAGTCTGGAACTCCCTCCCCCCATGACACATTAGTTTGGCTTCCTTCCACCACTAATACCTTCACCACCTTTTTGGCTTGGAACCTGGTTCGCTCCCCCTCCCCCCCCCCCCTTGGCCCCCCTAGTTTGGTTTTAAGGTCACATTCCACGCCACTCTCTCACCCTTTGGAGAGCCCTAAACCTTGCTCTCCCAACCCAAGTTTTCCTTATCACCCGCCACATCCCTGCGAACCACAATTGTATCCTTTGCTGGAATGGTACTGAGGACATTGAACATTTGTTCTTTTCTTGCCCTTTCTCTAGTTCTCTTTGGAGGAAAGCCCTAGCCAACATTTGGCCCCACTCCCGTTGCTCATTTGGGTTTGATCGTGACTGGTCTTGGATTTTGAGTAACTTTTCAGGTACCTCTATTTGTGATCGGATTGGTAAGCTTATCTTTGGTGCTTTGGTCCACCATTTGTGGTGGGAGCGAAATCTTAGGCGCTGGACTTCCAAATCTTGCTCTCTTGACTTGATTTGGAATGCTATTTATTTTGATGTTTCCTCTAGAATCATTTGTTTCCCCCATCCCTCGGTTGTTGATTCCTCGAGAAACATGCTCATTGTTGCTTCCTGGGGGCTCAACTCCCAAATCCATCCTTCTCTTTGATCCTTCCTTGTTTGGATCCTTCTTGTAGTTCGTAGCTATGTTCCATCTTCTTGATTATTGTCAATGGGTTTCTTGTGTTCTCTTTCCTTCCAAGGTTGGAATGTGGTAGGGTTGGCCACCATTTTCCTTTTCTCTTCTCCCTTGCTCAAGCTACTCTCTAAAGTGTTTAGGCCAGAATTGAATTACACCTAATCTCCCCTATTCTCCAATTAAAAGCCTCAACCTCATCCATCTTGCGTTTGTTGATGATCTTATGATATTCTGCATGGCATACCCCTCCTCTATCTCTACTATAGTGTCCTTGTAGCTTTTCACATGGCTTGAGATCCCGGCCATATCTCCTTTTTCTGAGAAGGCAAGATGAGATCTCGCAAGAGATCTCAGAGTTCCCACAACTCACTCTAGATCTCGCCATATCTCTCAATATTCGCCGGATTTCTTGTGGATTTTAGCCGGATTTTCACTTGCAATTACTCTTAGCACATTTACAACGCCAAAGGAAGATCAATCAAGTTCAAGTAGATCTTCAACCAAGGAGGACAATGATGCGCTTGGCAATATGGAGTCCCCGCAGATCCACGAGGTCAGTGGATCACATGCAACTACTGCGGCAGAGCCCTCAATGGAGGTAGACATTGGTTCAAGCGATACTTGGCTGGTGGCTACTGTGATACACCCATGTGCCCTACTTTCCTTTCTTGTCAGGGAATATATGGTAGAGCACCTCATAGAGTTGGTGGTGGAGCTAGGGCTTGATTGAATTTTTGTCTCATTCTATGCTTGTCTTATGAATTTTTGCCTCATTCTATGGTGGAGCTGATGTTGGAGTTGGTGGTGGAGCTAGGGCTTGATTGAATTTTTGTCTCATTCTATGCTTGTCTTATGAACTTATGAGTTATGACTTATATATAAAAGTTCTAATGGCTGTATAATTTTATTATTCTATTTTCGAGAGTCAAGATTGTGATATTCATATGGATGGAATTTATGATATTTAAGTTAGTTGATGTATTTGATACGCTTGCTTTTCATTTATGTCTTAAAGGTTCTATATTTCATGTTATTTAATCTCGTTGTCCCTAATCTTGCAACATTTCAGTTTCAAACTTACGGTTGACTTAGAACTCATACTTAGGGTTGTTTTGTCGCAAATCTAAAGCCACCAATGTGTCTAAAAGGCCTACATTAGGCTAACTACCAAGTTTGAGCCCAATCTAGACCTTAAAACCCCCAAGAGTGGTCCTCGAGTTGGCCAATCAAAATTCCCATATCTCGATCTCGGTTTTCTGGGCTGGCGAGATTGGTTGCGAGAGCAAGTTCTGCAACCATTCCTTTTCAAGAATCGCTCTAGCCTCTATATGATCTCCTAAACTCCCATATTTTATTGTGTGGTGTCTCAAATATGAACAAGTCAAATATGAACAAGGAAAACCTCCTCTTCCTAATAGGGTTTACTCCTGGATCCCTATTTGCAAAGTATCTTGGCCTACCATCCCACTAGTTTGACTAGTCATCAGTTCAACCCCATGCTAGATCATATCCAAAAGCAGCTCCAGCTTTGGAAGGGAAACTTCTTTCCTTTGCTGGTAGGATTGAGCTGATCAGATTACTCTTGCAACCCCCTCCCCCCTTTTGTAGTGTGATTTTATGGGTTTCCAATATCCGCCATCTCTAGCAATGGAATCGCTCTATTGATCTTTCCTTTGAAAAGGCAAAGAATCTTCCAAATTTCTGAAGCCAATTATTTTGGCTGCCATGTGTCTTCCGTTACCCAAAGGAGCCCTTGGCCTCCATAGGATTTGCGACTATAATATTATCGACATCCTTTTAGGTTGGTCTATCTGAACCCCACCCACCCTCTCCCCCGGTGGTCTGTCCACCTCTCAAACCCCCAATTTAAAGTCCATATCCCTCCTCATGGTTTTGACTTCTAGAGAACCCTTAAGGTATGCCTCCGCACTCTAATTCTTTCTCCTCCATCCGTATCTCCCTATATTGTGTCCTTTGTTGGAATTGTTTTGAGTACTAGCCTTTCCCCCCCCCCCCCCTCTCCTCTAGCTTTTGCTCTTTAGAGAGAAGTCATAGCCTCTATTTTGCATTGTAGTACAATGTCACTTCCTTTCTCTAGAGAGTGGCTTTCGTTGAGTAGGGTGTTTTCAGGTGGTACTACTTGTAATACTGGCAGCAAGCTTGTGTGCAATACTGCTATATCTCACATTTGGATGGAGCAGAATTATTGGTGATGGACATCAACTCTCATTCTATGGGCATGTTTTGGCAAACCATCTTCTTTGAATGTAAGCTTGAACCTCCACCATGCTCACCTATAGATCTCTTGTTGATACCCTAAGGAACAGATACATCGTTGTATCTTGACTCTTGAGGAGGCCTAGTTAAGTTTCCTTTTCTTTCTTATTTGGTTCTTTCCCTCTACATGACAAAAGAAAATGACTGCATACCTACAGTCTATATGAAATTACAAAGAGCACTACCAAATTTGCCCCAGTGAATGGTCTGGTTGTCACCAGGCATCATCTTAACAGTACTGGCAGCTGGGCTTGGATTATGCGAAACCCAGCCTGCCCTACCTTCTCCATTCATTTCTTTTGGCAAGGCTGAAGTGCATAGTTCATTCAGTTTCTGCTGCCATACCATAAAATCAAGCTTGAATGCCAAAAAGACGATAACTTGCATGTAAAGAAGCTGACCTAGAAAGCTGCAACTACTGAATATAAAGGGGAAACTGATTTATTTTGCAGCTCTGGCTTTGAACCATGGCTGATTATCACTTTGTCTTGGGTGAACTGCTGAAGAGGTTGTATACTTTGCACGTTCCATAATAAAATACTGTTACATTATTTTTTTTTAACATAAAAGGATATTCATAATATTTTGCATGGTTTTAGTTTGCTATTTATAACCTGTAGTTTGGCCACTATTTTATAATCTTGCCTTCTGTTTTCATTTTACATTTGTCATACTTCTTTCAGATTTTGTGTTACTGATAGTTGACGTCACATTATTGTATTTTATCTTTTCAATAACGCAGTAGATCTCATGATAAGATAGTTGATGTCTTCAACTGCATATTTTGCAGGTTATTTGACTGAAACTTTTAAGGACATTTATAAGATTGTGAGGTAGATTTTTGCCTTGTCATTGTTATGTTATAGAGTTAACAATTATATTTATTGCTTCCTGGTCATTTTTATGTCATGCCTACAAAGGACTTTCTTCTGTTTTCTTATTTAAGGATTGTTTTGGTTTGCATCAGTGTCAGTGGAAAAGGTATGCAGTTTCTTAAAACTGCTACCCCTGATTGGCAACAACCACTAGTTTTGGCAGTGACTTCCGAAATGATTGAGGGAGAAGAAAAAACGAGTGTGTCTGGCAAACCTGCATGGGACCTTCAGAATGTGTCTGGTCCAGAGTGCAACGGGTTTTCTGAGGTTGGTGATACATAACTTGAAAGTTACTGTTATTTAGATTTAGTAGTCCTTATTATCATCTCATTCTCTTATTGGTTCTGGATAAATAATGATTAACTAGGTGGTTTATCATGGGTTTTCTTTTCTGTTGATGTTGTTATTAGGTTCACAATTGCTTTGAACAAAACTTTCATTGCTGCGTGTGAAATGTGTTGCAGTGTAAAATGAACATTAATCATTTCCTGGTGCCCGGTTCTTGCTATTCATTGAAACACTACAGTTTTGTTTTCCTTCTGTTTATTTTGCTGGATAGCCTTCTACTTTGCATTCTTAATTTTGCAGTTATAAGAAAAGATTGCAGCATCAGTTCTTTGCGTGCTTAATTACATGTGTCAAGGATGAGGTTTTGGGCTTTTGTTGCAGAGGATATGGGTGAAAGTCAAGCTTTGTGGTTGACACAGGTTCTTTCAATTCTTTAAAAATTGAAGAGAGACCCGAGTGAAAGTGCTTTAGTTTGTCTAAATGATGGCCAGCCATGTCATTTCTGTAAAGTGACTGAGCAATGCCAGTTAGGTAAGCTTTGCTCTTCAAGGGGTCTTCAACCATGAATGGCAAGGCTACAAAGGGACATTGTTCAACTAATGTTTCAGTGAGGATGGTGAAGACCTCTAGATGCTCTTAAACCCCATCATATCCTTTATTTGTTTTGTACAGTTTCAGCTTTTTTTTCAGGATATGATTTTATTCCTTTTCAACCAACATGATTTGGCTTCCATGTTTTTTGAGTTTTGAGTTGTGGAGTCAATCACATACCAAGTTCTTCCTTCTGGATGATCCTTAATTGAGTCCCATTTCCATTTATGTCCTGTCTAAATGCAAAGCTTTGGGATCTGAGATAGTCTATGAGCAGGTACTGACCAGTGAACACACATGTTCCCAACAAAGAAGGGTTAGAAGATGCCTTTCTCCCTGTATTTTGCCTGATCTACAAGCAAGATGGAGGTCAATTGACTTAAACCATTTCTTTTAGACGATTTTTGGTGGACTTCACCCCTCCGAAAAGACATTATAACCCTCATTAATTAGAGATCCCTTTTCTTAGAAGAAACATTGCATACAACAAATTCCTTGTTGGCAAACACCTCTCATTTATTCCATGAAGTCTACGGGAACTTGTCATCCTAGGCATTGTGTACTACCCATGTAGATCCTTGTTTAAGGAGGGAGAGCACAGCTTAACGGGATGTCTTTCAATGATCTCTAATCGCTCACCATGCAAACAAAAAGCTTGACAAATTCCTGTTCCAATCAGGTTTGGAGTAGGGATCACAATTTTGGTTTCAAGGCCGATTTCATCCTGGCCAAAAATCAAAATTTCCAAGCTTCAACCGAAATTTTGGTCTCAACCTGATACTTTTTTAGCAAGGTTTCTACCCTAAGTTTCGGGGCTTATATGGCCTCCATTTCATCTGATTTATTGTCTCCTGCCTATTTAAAGCATAATAAACATAATGGAACTAGTCATTTGCTAAAAAATATCCACTGAAAAGTTATCATTCAAGTATACTAACAAATGACTGGTTCTGAGAAGTACAACTGTATTGCATATAGGCATAAAATCATTAGCATACATGTTTTGTTTATTAGAATGATTACATATGCAAGAAGTCAGCAAAATACAATGACCAACCAGCATCTACAATGTCCCAGACTTCAGTTCCATGTAGAGTGTCTGCTTGGAACTAGTGGATCTATCCATGTTTGTAGTAGTACTCCAAGTACTGGGTGAAAGATGGCTATGACATTTTGCCTAGGAAGTTATCCATGAACTAATGCACTATGTTTCTATAGGTGGAATCATCCACATGATGTAGATATTCCAACGCGTGATCTTTTTCCCATTTGAACAAATTTCCGGCATTTCCCCCCATAGCGGAAGCTGTCGAAACATGTGAAATCTTGCAGGTTTCGACCATCTTGGTGGAAATTTCAACTGTTCTGATCAAAACATGTTACTTTTTTGGCTCCACCTAGGTTCCACTCTCCCCCCCCCCTCCCAAAAAAAAAAAAGGGAGAAATTTCAGTGGTTTTGACCGAGATTTTTACCATGGTTGGGAGTGCAATCACTCATCTTAAAAGTTTCAACAATTTTATTGTACATGCATCAGTTAGATATACTGACTAAATGCTTTATGACATTAGCTGGATTGCTAATTGTTATAGCACATTTTAGGGATCTGAATTAATTATCAGGACATTGGCCCTCTCTCACAGACTTAGTTCTGGATTATGGAAAATTCATATAATTATCTCATCGTAATTGCTTTCTTAGTCGTCAAAGCATCTCCCAGGCATCCAAGAAGGCTACATGAGTAGGCAGATGCAGATGGGTGTTTTTCTGTATTATATCCAGCCAATCACTCCCACATGGATCTCTCTCTTTTTCTTTTTTCTTTTTTTCTCTCTCTTTCTATTTGTCTTGTGCTTTCTCTTATTTCATGTCCTTTAATACTCATATTTTTCATGAGTATAGGATGAGATTTGCATCTTGGAACATCAGATTTTTGACAGATAAGGGTTGGAGCTGGTAGATGTTATCTGAAGAAGGATAATGTTGCTTGTATTCAAGAAACAAGATGGAAAAGTCATAAACCCAAGGCGTTACATGACTTCAAAGTTCAAACTATGGTACTTGGGAAATGAGAGTGGGAGAGGTGGCATGGATAGTTGACATTAGAAGCTTAAGCAAGGATTTTCTTGACATGAAGGAACCCCCAACTTCACAGGAGCGAGTGGGCACATTTAGATAGCCCTCGACACTAGAGGGGGCGGGGGGGAAAATAAAAACTTGCTTTTCTGGTGGGTTTCCGCTCTTATGAACGAGTCTCTTTTAAAACCAACCGCTTTTTTATATTTGTTCAGACCCCAAAGGGTGGACATTATAATGAACCAATGTCTTAAACAAAAGGTTTCTTGATGTCAGAGGCCACTTAAAAGAAGATAATATTTGTGATAGGGAAAGAAGCAATGTAGAAATTGGCAGTTAAGGATGGAGGACAATGCTCATTACCTTTGGTCTCAATAATGGATTAATCAAATTGGTAGCACCTTAGGACTGATTGCATGTTGATTGAGGTCCACAGTTTGGGCATGGGATCAAGGAATATGAGAATTTGATCCATGTACACATGAATATTCATGACAATAGCAAAGTGAGTTGAAGAATAAGATCTATTTTGATTTCTCTAGTACTGCAAAATTGATCGTGTGGTGCTTATCCACTACAATAGAGATGGAAGCTTGTGAATGCAATCCATTATCTATTTTCTACAATAAATACTATGTCCATTCGCAATAAAATTGAAGTCTTAAGAACAACTGCCTAGTGTTGTTGGCAAGCTATGGTGCTCTAAAGCCATGCTTAATAGGATGTGTTAGGTACCTGAATGAGGTTACTTAACAAAGTGGAATAACTCAAGAAGAAAAACGAGACTTTGAATAAAAGTTGAATAAGAAACAATATAATCTACCAGCAGTAGGTGATTCCTACGGCTACCCAAGAGCAATGGCTCTCACATAAACTTCTCTCTATATCCTTTCTACTCATCCTCCCCCCTATTTATAGCAATTACATTCCTATCGAATTAATTAACAAAATCAGCCTACTTCGAGTAGGACTCTTCAAAAGAAACCTAACTGTAATGTAACTCTAACCTAGATGTATTATGACTCTTGACTCTCTAAATCTAATTCTAATAACCTTAACGCAGAAGGACTCTTCATGCTTCAAATTTGCCACGCTCGAATGCACTAGGACTCGCTGAAAACGACAGGACTCTCTTCACTCTTCAAACTCGTCAATCGTTTCCTTGGGAGTGCTTTCCTTGTCGAATATAGACTCTTGATATCGGGGGCTTATCAATACTCCCCTCCAAAAGTTTCACCTTGTCCTCAAGGTGAAAATCTGGAAAGTGGGACCGTATTTCAGCATAAGATTCCCAAGTATTTTCACAAGGCGGCAAATCCTTTCCATTGAATCAAAACCTCCCAAGCAACCCTTGAGTAGAGAAACGAATGTTGAGCAAGGCTTCGGGTGTGAGCTGCAACTCGCCATTTCCCCGCAAACAAGTTGGAAGCGGCCGCGGCTTAATGTGCTGCCCCAAAGGCTCGCTTCAACCGTGAAACGTGAAACACCGGGTGGATCCGTGAATCATCGGGTAAACGTAGACAATAGGCGACGGTCCCACCGGCTCAATGATCTGGTACGGCCCATAGTAGCGATGGCCGAGTTTCTCATTGGGCCGTTTGGCGAGTTTTCGGAAGCGATAAGGTTGTAGCTTAAGAAAAACTTCATCCCCCACTTGATAATGCACTTCCCTACGCTTTGAATCCGTGGAATTGCACATCCTATCTTGGGCCACCCGCAGATTTGTTTTGAGATCCTCCAACACCCGATTGCGCTTTCGGAGGAACACATCAACCTCATCCACTTTAGATCGACCATCCTCCCAACACAGAAGAGAGGGGGGGTCTCGTCCATACACAACCTGAAAGGGAGTCATTTTTGTGGCTGAATGAAACGTCGTATTGAACCAATATTCGGCCCACGGTAACCAATTAATCCAGTCCTTCGGTTGGCGAGCGCAAAAACATCGTAGGTAAATTTCAAGGCTGCGATTTACCACCTCGTTTGACCATCCGTTTGAGGATGGTAGGCACTGCTGAACTTGAGGTTGGTACCCGCTAATTTAAAAAGCTCCATCCAAAAATTACTAAGGAAGACACGATCTCGATCGGAGACGATGGTTCGAGGGAACCCATGCAAGCGGATAACCTCCTTGCTGAACGAGATAGCCACATCCTTGGCGGAATAAGGGTGTGAAAGAGCGATGAAATGCGCGCGTACTTGGATAGCCGGTCAACTACAACAAGCACGGTATCTCCACTCTTAGTCCCGGGTAACCCACCAATAAAATCCATGCTAATGTCTTCCCAAATGCGATCTGGAATTGGTAGTGGTTGAAGGAGTCCAACTGGGTTTCATGGCTTGATATTTACCGCGCCGACAAGCATCACAACTAGCCACAAATTCGAGGACAGCAGCCTTCATTCCTACCCAAGATACCACACTGCTAATCGCCCGTAAGTCCTCAAAAACCCCGAATGCCCACCGAATGGGGTAGAATGATACTCCGAAAGTAATTTGGGAATTAATGGTGACCCATCGGGGATGACTAACCGATTCTTATAGAGTAAGGTGCCCTTTTGAAGCCGGTAGTCTGGGGTAGTCCTGGGATCCCTTCAAAGAAGGCTTGAACGATCTTCCGGTAACGGTCCGAGGCGTGTACCGCTGTATCTAGTCCCTCACTTTCCCGCCAAGTTGCTGTTGTCATCGAATAAAGTCGCTTATCATCC
This sequence comes from Hakea prostrata, assembly GCF_041222555.1. Lineage (NCBI taxonomy): Eukaryota > Viridiplantae > Streptophyta > Magnoliopsida > Proteales > Proteaceae > Hakea > Hakea prostrata. The sequence continues at coordinate 73,746,634 of NC_142601.1, read as the reverse complement.
CGCGACCTTCGCGAGAGAGCATCGGCGGCTTTGTTTTCGCTACCCGGACGATACAATATCTCAAAATCAAATCCCAAAAGTTTCAAGACCCACTTTTGTTGATCAAGAGCCACAATGCGCTGTTCCAGCAAATATTTCAGACTTTTTCGATCCGTTCGTACTTTGAAATGTCTCCCCATCAAGTAATGACGCCATTTTTGAATGGCAAGTACTATTGCCATTAGTTCTTTCTCATGACAGACTTGGTTTGTGCGCGAGGGGACAACACTTGGCTCCAGAGAGGGCAATGGGATGGCCCTCTTGCATCAAAACCGCACCCAGCCCAAAACCCGAAGCATCGCCTCTACCAAAAACTCTTTCGTGAAATCAAGCGTCACCAATACCGGAACGGTTGTTATGGCTGTCTTGAGGGCATTAAACGCCGCCGTTGCCTCGTTACCCCACTGAAATGCATCTTTCTTCAATAAGTTTGTGAGTGGAGCGGCAATTTTACCATAATTTCGGACGAATCTGCGGTAATACCCGGTTAATCCTAAAAACCCTCGCAAGGCTTTAAGATTGGCGAGTTGGGGCCACTCCACCATGCACTTAATCTTCCGTGGGTCCGCCGTGACTCCGTCTTTAGATATGATATGTCCTAAATACTCCAGTGTAGCAACCCCAAACATGCATTTTTTTCGGTTGACTACAAGGTGGTCTTGTGTCAGGAGAAGTATAAAGGTGGTTCGCAAATGGGCCACATGTTCCTCCATGGTCTTGCTATACACCAAAATATCGTCAAAGAACACCAAAATAAATTTTCGCAAGTGTTCTCGAAATACCTCATGCATTAGTGATTGAAATGTGGCTGGAGCATTCGAGAGCCCAAACGGCATCACCAGGAACTCGTAATGCCCATTATGTGTACGAAAAGCCGTCTTTTCTTCATCACCTTCCGTCATTCTAATTTGGTGGTATCCTGCTTTCAAATCAAGCTTGGTAAACACTGTGGCTCCGCCTAGCTCATCCAACAGTTCGTCAATTGCAGGAATGGGAAACTTGTCGAGAACCGTGAGTTTATTCAGTGGCACGATAGTCCACGCGTAAACGCCATCCGCCATCCTTCTTTCGAATCAACAAGATCGGATCGGAGTAAGGACTCACACTAGGTCGTACCAATCCCGCTCGTTAACATTTCTCGTACCAATATTTCGACCTCGTTCTTTTGAGAATGTGGTAACGATAGGGTCGAATATTAGGTGGGTTACTCCTCTCGGCTAACCGTATCCGGTGGTCTTGCTTCCTTCTTGGCGGATTCAGTTGGTTCAGCAAATAATTGAGCAAAGTCGGTTAATAAATGTGACATCTTTGTACTCTCTTGTACCTCTATATCATCTCCGACGGGATGCCGAGGTTGTAGCCAGTATCCATCACCACCGCTTGAACCGACCGTAGCACACTCTTCAATGTTGTTTCTAATCGCAGCAAGGTTGGATCCCCATTTAGTTTCACGGGTCGTCCCCGCCACTCAAAGCTCATGGTTCTCAAGCGCCCACCATCGCGTACTTCCCCTAGTGTCCGCAGCCATTCTACGCCCAAGATTATATCAATGCTACCCAAATTGAAAGGGTAAAAATTTTGCACAAAGACCTCGCCGCCTAGCTGAATCGGAATCTGTCGACAAATCCCCGTACCTTTGCTAATCGTCCCATCGCCCAAAGCAACCTGAAATTTTGTTTTCTCGGATTTCCAATCCCAACGGCTCCACCAACTCTTGAGCGACGAAATTGTGCGTTGCTCCACAATCGATCGAATGATGACTTCATAGCCATTTATTTGTCCCGTTAGTTTCAAGTGTGTGTGGTGAATCGATCCCCACCAAAGAGGTATGCGAGAGTTCCGTCTCAAGCACCGGCTCCATATCGTCATCATTGATCACTCCTTCCGCGCGCAACTTCCGGACTATCATCGTCGTGGAGTAACAAAGCAACCTTAGTTGCTTCGGAGGGCATCGATGGCCTTTGGAGTATGGGCCGTCACACCCGAAACATACCCCTTTGTCCATTTTATCTTTGATTTCTTCCTGGGATAACCAACGTGAGCGTCCTGAGCTCCCCGTCGCAGCTGTAGTTGCAGGTCGAGATTGTGAAGAGGAAGACGCGGGTTCACTTATTTGGTTTGGCCGAACCGAACCGTTAAAGCTTTGGTTCATTCCGGTTCCCCGAACCGTATTGGTTCCTTTAATATTGGTGTTGGGTGGGCTGAAGTTAATAACACGTGAGGTTAGATTTTGGGCTGATTGAGTGGGCTGGGCCAAAAGAGGTTTCTTATTTTTCCCCACTCCATTTTTGTCCTCCACGGCTTGGGCCAGGTCCATTATTTGGCCCAAATTGGTGAGCCCAAATAATCGAACTTCAGCCCTTACTTCTTCATTTAAACCAGCGAAAAACACCCCCTTCAACCATTCTCCATCTACCGCTCCGGCTGCTGCCGCTAATTTCTCAAACCCTTCTCTATATGCTGCAAACGTTCCACTTTGCTTGTGATTAATCAATGCTTCTTGGGGAGTCTTCAGCTGTGTTTGAGTTAAATCGATAGATCATTGATTCTTTCAAGTTTCTCCATGATGACAATGGCTGCTGCAGCTTCTCGGAAGCGTATCCATCCTAGTGCTGCACCTTCAAAACAAAGGGTTGCAGTTCGAGTTTCTCTTCATCGCTGAGTTTGTACAGATCAAAGTACCTTTCAGCTCGTGCGATCCATCCCATCGGATCTTCCCCGTGAAAATTGGCATCTCAAGATGTCTAGGAAGGAAGTCTCTCGGTTTCTCCCGGTTCGATTGTACGCTTGTCGTAACTGGAACTCCATCGGTTCTAGTCACCTCCGGCATTAAGGTATGCATCTCTCGCTGATTTTCCTTGCGATAACATGAACCTTAATTCATCTCTAAACTCGTCATTGGCCTTTTCTCCTTTCTCTATGTTTTGTGCTAGGAGTCCCACTTGACCTTGAATCTCTTTCACGATACTTTCCAATTCCTCTACCCTCTCGCTCCATTCGACTCTTGACCATTCCCCTAGAATCGATGGCTCGATGCCAATTTGTTAGGTACCTGAATGAGGTTACTTAACAAGGTGGAATAACTCAAGAAGAAGAAAAACGAGACTTTGAATAAAAGTTGAATAAGAAACAATATAATCTACCAGCAAGAGGTGATTCCTACGGCTACCCAAGAGCAATGGCTCTCACATAAACTTCTCTCTATATCCTTTCTACTCATCCTCCCCCCTATTTATAGCAATTACATTCCTATCGAATTAATTAACAAAATCAGCCTACTTCGAGTAGGACTCTTCAAAAGAAACCTAACTGTAATGTAACTCTAACCTAGATGTATTATGACTCTTGACTCTCTAAATCTAATTCTAATAACCTTAACGCAGAAGGACTCTTCATGCTTCAAATTTGCCAGTCGCCTGAATGCACTAGGACTCTGCTGAAAACGACAGGACTCTCTTCACTCTTCAAACTGTCAATCGTTTCCTTGGGAGTGCTTTCCTTGTCGAATATAGACTCTTGATATCAGGGGCTTATCAGGATGTCTCAAGTTCAAACCTCCTAGCTCTCATCTTTCCCTCCCCCATCCTCCATCAACCCCCCCCCCCCCCCAAAAAAAAAAAACCATAAATAAGTCCAATACTTCCCAGTAAAGATGGTTTACATTCTGATAATCTACCTGTAGTTCTTTCTAGGCAAAACTTTGAGTCTTCTAGCGTGCTATGGAAACTTTTAATTTTTTTTGATAAAAACATGGATTTTTCTTCTTGCCTGCCATTCGCTCAACTCAATGATATACTTGTCTCATGCTCTTACTTTTAATCCAGAATTTTGTTTGCAAAGTAAAATAATTTCCAAGTAGTAGTCTGTTAATCATTGATTAGTAGTTGTATTTGTTGCCTTTCTCATGCTTTACTATTAACTTCTTTAAGAGTTTTCTTATCTCATGTGTTTCATCTTGCATTGGTGCTGCATTATCTCCTATTTCAGTCAGAAGCAAAGCTCTTCCGCATGCTGTTAGACTTGAGAATGAAGCTTGCTAGAAGCTCTGGAACAGCTCCGTGAGTTACTGTTGATGCATGCTTATGCTGATCATGTTTCCTACTAACATATCAAAAATTATTATGCATCAGTATATTAGAGCAGGTTCTTACTTTTTGTTTCTGTTTTTCAGATATGCTATCTGCAGTGATCAAACAATTCAAAATATTGCAAGGACAAGGCCATCTAGCAAAGCTAGGCTAGCAAACATAGATGGTGTCAACCAGGTAACCCTTCACTACTAAAATGAAGTTATATATTCCACAAATTTAGGCTTCGTAGAAGTCCCAGGAAAAAAGTCACCTTATCTGTGGGAGGTAACTCATAATTTGACTTGGAAGTTATTTTGACTAATTTTAATCAGACAACATGCAGTTATGACAATGTATTGTATACCAACAAGGAATGTGAACAAGGTGAAGTTATTGGTAACATTTCTGATTTGTAATTTGTATTCTTTAAGTAGTTCACAAGCCATGTCTGGAAAAACAGAAGAGGTCTTTTGTTCTCCCACCCAATTTTGACAAGTGACAACATGGGTGAGTGGCCATACATCGATGGATTCGTGAGGTCACCCTTTTTCCATGTGGCAACAATCAATTTCTAATTGATATTACATAAGGAAAAAGAAGTGATATACACCACTTCAGTTAGAAAACCAAGATAGGAAAACTTTCGCCTGAACAATATATTTGTTGAAGTATACACAAATTTTAGCTATTTTACTGTTCACGTGAGCAGTGTTATGCTAGTGATGCTACTCTACTTTCTATTTCTAATATAGGAGTCTTGCTACATAAGTTTTGGGAGTTTCTAGAAAACATAGTTTCTATTTTAGAACTTTCTATTTTTGGAGCTAGAAAGTTACTAAAACTGTAATTTTTTCTTCTTTTTTTTTTGGGTAATTTTCATCAGGACCCCCTGAGGTTTGGTCCAAGTCACTTTTAGTCCAGTTTAATTTTTCTTTTGCATATGGCTCCCCTATGGTTTTAAGAAATGATTAAATAAGGACAAGTTTAACAAAAACCGTTAGTTTAATATTTTTTGTGACGAAAATACCCTTTTTCGATTTATTTGTTTTAGTTTTTTTTCTATGCAACTTCCTTTTTGCCCTAGCTGATTGTTTATAGCTTTATAATATCCAACCCTTCTATTCCACGGTTCTGTGTCTCTTCTGTGATTTCGGCCACGCTTCCGCTGCTAATCCTTGGAGGAAGAGCATTCAACTTCTCTGGCCATTTAGGCAGTTGACCTCTAGCGACTTCGTTACTCTCAGAAACTTCTGGCAATGGGGTTATGCAAGTTTCCAATTTCGTGTACCTGTATCAAAATTGTAGCTTTATAAGTAACCATTCAAGCATCAAGCATGATTGGTAAGATGGGTTAGATTTGCATCAACAGCAGAATACATACCAAGCCTTGTCGGGGTTTTGTGACGATTTGCAGAATTGGGGTTTCCCGGCGACCTTGTGATTGTTTTTGCAATGGATATGGCTAATGGGTTTCTGGCAGATAGCAATGTCGCCCTTCTCGGTTAATTTTTTTTTCCAACAAAAGCTCTTAGCTACAGCTTCAATCTAAGATTGCTCAGCTCGAAGATCATCTTGTGTTCTCTGCCAACCTTTCCAGTGCCTTTCCCAGTTGATCGGTGGCCTTGACAAAATCCAGTAACCACCAGGGTGAAGAACTCGATCCACTTCAATCAAGTAGAGCCCATCTGCAAGTTTGAATCAAAACCCAAATTTAGTGAAAGACAAATGAAAAATCAATGAAGAACAAGAATCTGATATGTAAAATGGAAAACGGAGACAGAGATGACTACCATATTGACCCCATGGGATGAGATAGCGCGAGCAATGAGCCATGTCGAAGGACCTGAATGGGTAAGGCAATCTAATGGAAGCCATTACTATATAAAAAGAAAAAAGAAAAAAAACAAAGAAATCGAAAAGGGTATTTTTGTCCCAAAAAATATTAAACTAACTGTTTCTGTTAACCTTGTCCTAATCATTTCTTAAAACTACAGGGGAACCATATGCAAAAGAAAACTTAAACTGGACTAAAAGTGACCTGGACCAAACCTCAGGGGGTCTAGATGAAAATTACCCCTTTTTTTTTTTTCTTTTTTCTAGAGGACAATTACTTGTCTCTCAAGTTGTATTAGATTCATTAGAAGCTATAAATAAAATGGCTCTATGATTCTAGACTCTTTAGCTAGAATCACAGGCCTCTTCTGCTGGTTCTTCATCTCTCTTTTCTCTGTTCAAGTTCAGCTGCTGTTTTGATTATTTAAAGCTTCTTTTCTAACAATATTTTTGTCCCATGAATTTTGCATGGCCATTTCAGGGAGAACTAGCAAAATGAATGACTGAAAATTTGATGAAGCAGTGCATTTTTTATTGAAATGCAAAAATATAATTATTAGTTCAGCCAAACAGTACCAATTATAGATTTCACCTCCTGTTTCATCTTGGAAATGTTGAATAATCAAAGTTGGTTTGTTTTTTCTTGGAAAAAAGGTCAAGTCTATTTATGCTTTCCATTGACTACTTTTTCAAGTGGAGTAGGTGCCAATTTGGTGTCAGAAAGCAAACTCCAATTAGGTTTTCCTTGACTGTAGATAGAGACTAGCCCATCTCGATGTTAGGGACTGGAATCAGTGACGGTTTCCCTTGATTGTACTTCTATTGTTCAAATTAATACTGTTTAACATAATTCTTTGTCATCCAAGAGGATTGTCAGCTTGAGAATGGTTTTTCTAGTCAAGGACATTTATGAAAATTATACTTCATACCTCTCTAATTTTTTTGATGCTTGGTGCAGCACTTCATGACAAGTTATGGGGATTATATTCTTGAAAATATCCGTCAGTTGTCACAAGGGCTGGGCCTCTCTTTGGATGGGGAGGCTAGCGTACAAGCTACCATCAAAGAGGTGCATCCTGACCTGAACTGCCATAAAAAATTAACACCAGCAAGATATGAAGCTTGGAAAATGTGGAATGAAGATGGTCTCTGCATTCAGGAGATAGCTGTAAGACTCTTAATAGTTGCAAGCATATATTGTTGAATTTACATATTTTAGATATTGGTTTTATTTTTGTGATTCATTTTGCCATGCAGAATGCTCCAGGAAGACCGGCTCCAATAAAAGAGCAAACAGTTGTAGAATACATTCTTGACGCTGCTTTGGAAGGATTTGAAATCAATTGGACTAGATTCAGTGGGGAAATAGGGCTAACACGAATGGTATACACAGAAATTCAAGATGCCATATCAAAAGTTGGATCAAGAGAAAAGTTGAAGCCAATAAAAAATGAATTACCAGAGCATGTGAGTTTGATATCTTTGCAGTTACTTGTTCCTGTTTTCTTCAACTCTTCCTATTTGATGAAGATGATTTTGTTAGTTCTTGTCATTGCCTGGGCTTGACTTATCTGGTTTGAGGTCCATTGAATCCACCAGAGAAACAATTCATAGATGATCAGCATGAACTCTTCATACTTTTATAATGTTCTAGGGGAACATCATGAGGAATGATTCTAGTTTAGGGGCTGCAGAGCATCACTATATGAGTGATGATTCTGGTTGATGGGCTGTTGATCATCACTTGATCAATTGGAAGTGTATCCCAATTGTTAACGTGCTTGAGCATCCTGTTGTCATGTTTAAAACTTCCATTACTGCAGACTTTCCCATTTGGGGACCTATTCTCTGCCTTGGCTAAGCCTAGCCTTTGTGAAGACATCCCAACTAGTAAATGCCATTTTATGCAGAATTTCCCCATCAGGCCTAAAAGAGCTCGTGGCCTTCGTGTAGTTCGCATGACCACATTAGTGGACCTGCTTGTTGCTGCCGCCTACTTTAATCTGTTTGCATCTTTGCCAATTCTACAAGGAAACTTAGTTGTCCACTCTGAAACCTTAGCAGCTGACGTAGTTTCCATTCAGAAAATGCTTGGCATCAATGTTTCTGACACCCCTCTTCTAGGAATATTTTCAGCTTTATTCTGAATGAAACATGGACCCTTTAGAAATCCAAATGAGAATTAAACTCCAACAAATGCATCTGCCTCTGTAATGGTCTAGTGCAGTCTTCAATAAGGAGTGGCTCAAAAAAAAATGTCAACTGTATGCATAGGGGAGAGAACCAGGGGATGGGCTGGAAGCGACCAAAACTTCAGTTTACTCTTTGTTCTGTATTTCCTCAGAATTTGCTTGAACCTGGAATGGCATATCCCCACCTTGCTTTGTATGTTTGTATGGATGAAGAACAGGAACAATTTGAGACTGGATCTCTACATCCGATGCTTGAAATTGCAGTTGACTCCAGCATTTTCATTTGCATCTTATTTGAGTGGGAAACTTTGTGCTGTTTCGTAGGTAAGTTATGCTCTCATCAAGGCAAGTCTGACAATAAAAGATCTCGGGATATCAATAGACTTGATACCGTCTTATCTTCAATCCTCAAACTCATGTGAACTACAGCCTAGGACATCAGAGTCCTTGCAAAACCTCCACTGTAAAAACTATTCAGAGAGCCCTCATTTGTCTGAAGCATCAAGTGACAATATGGGAGCAAATTCTAGCTTAGATGGAACCCACCAAGTGACCGCCCCTGAGACATTTGCTGGCATAAAGCAACGACGACTTGATGATGTTCAAATTCAGGCATTGAAGTTCCAGAAAATTGATGGATCGGGAGGAGTCAAAATAGCAGTGGAAGCAACAAAAGACAATATCATGGAGTGGCTTAGGAACCATGATGGGGTGAGGGGCAAAATAATCTATTTCAGGGCATATCTTTTTTTAGGATCCATGTAGATGACGATGCTGATGGTTTGGCTTGAATATTTTGCAGGTTGCTGTTTCTGATATTACAAAGCATTTCAGTGAATCTGAGGAATATGTGATAGATCTGTTGAGATGCCTTGAGAGTGAGTTTTTAGTTTTTAAAAAGAACAATTTGTATAGAATAATGTAAGTAGCCCGAGGGAGGGTGGGTTATTTTCCTTGCTTAAATGCATGTTTCTTCGGCTAAATGTTAGGCCTTTGGCATTTGATTGGAAAGATGACCTGACCTTTCAATCAGAATGTAACTAGCATTTAGTAACGCCTTTCATATTCATATATTTAGGGGCATTTCAGGTTATCTTTGAAGGCCTTCAGAACGCAACCCGTATTACAAAGAGACCTTAAATCTCAAATCTTAGAAACACATTTATAGGTCATACGCTAAAACTTGATATCTATTCCTTCAAACCCACCATCTAAAACTAAAACTGGCTTGACCTTGGCAAGAGCATCGTCTTCGTCTAATAAGAACTATCAATCAGTTTCTTGCAGAACTTATTTTCTCTGTTAAATAAAATAACGGAGGCACCACTTATAGGCGGGTGATGAAATTGCAACGTTGGCATGAACAGAAGATCCAAGAAATAGAACTAATTCACACTCGGCAGCCGTTGCATCAACTGAATTTGCCTTGAAAAAGTCATCTCTTTGCGACTTTGCCGGCTATGTGATCCTTCACATAGCCGGCAAGATCTTTTACAAGTGTTCCATCGGTTGTAGAAAGCTATTGAAGGTGCCACATACCCCATTTAGAGCAGCGATGGAGTAAGAAGATGTGGAACAACAAATAAACCCTTAAAGCCGCAGGCAACCTACAACCTTGACCAGGCAAATTTAACTTTGGAGCAAAAACTGCTTTCCATCATCTTATCACAAATTGGAGTCATGAAAGAACCACAATCGGGTAATGTCAACTGTAATAATGGACAACCGGAAAGGGTTACCTATTGTGCCAGCTAGTTTGGGGGAGAAAATCTTCTGCTGTGACATCTCAGTGCATTTTTGTATTAAATGATTAGCTGAGATTAAAAACTGGATGAAATACCTACAGTCAGAATGAGCCGCATAGACCAGGCCAACATAGCCTGAGATCATTTAGAGCCACTCGTTTCCTTGAAAAAAGGAAGCAAAAAAAAAAAACGTTTTGGTGCATGCATCAAATAAGTACATTACCCTAATATTCTGTGATTGAATATGGTTATTAGAGACCAATTAATATGAAATAGATAAAAGTTGAGATCACATTCAATTTTGCTTTTGACCTTATAGCAGGTGAGCGGGAGGGCTGGATCAATTTCTTCTCTCTGAAGACACCCCCCCCCCTCTTCCCAACACCCGTATATTAAATTTCTTGAACTGCAAACTAGGAGACAACGGATTCTGAAATACTTGAAATTTCAAACCCAGTGAAATGCTAATCCCAAAGCACCTCACCCGCCAGATATACATCACAACAATATTATTATAAATAATGAGCAACTACTTTTCAAAACAACAAGGAGAAGCGAGTGCAGTTACAAGATCAACTAGTCATCGAGTAAATGGGTCAACTGATGCAACAGCCAACAAGAAGCTTGGCAAGGAAAATACCAAGTCAAAAGCAGATGTAGTATCAAGACATGAACACATGTATCTTAATAAGCATTATCCATTCACATACCGTCATCTGAAACAATAATCACACAGGAATTGATATCAAACACGTTCTTGACACCTGATCATTCCACAGGAGGGGCACCTGGGAAAAAAACCACACGAAAACCTGCCTCATACAACACTTACTAATACTTTCTCATCTCACTCTGCATGTTGCAGGGCCACCTGGAGAACAATTTGGGTTCTGAGACCTACAATCAGCAACAACATTGCCTGCAAACTTGCGGTGCATCCGATAGTCAGGAAGAGCAGAACTAACTGGCCCCTGTCTCGAGACTTCATTTGCACCACTGCTTTGCAGAGGCTCCAATGTCTCTACCACATCACTCATAAGAGGCCTTGCTTTAGGATTTTGGCTCAGGCAATAGTAAGCCAAACTGCATGCCTTCTGTGCAGCCCTCACTGAGTACTGATTCTCCAATCTTGGATCAATTATCTGCAACAACTTTTTTCTATCATTAAGTTTTGGACGTGCCCAGTCTACCAGGCTCTGCTCTTTGCCGGGTCGTGTTTTGTCCACAGAACGCCTACCGGTTAACAACTCGAGAAGAACAACACCAAAGCTATAGACATCACTCCTGGCAGTCAGGTGACCTGATCATTCAGTGAAAATGTCAAGCCAAATAGCAACCATTGCCAATGTACCAAACAGAACCGTAGACATAGGTCGCTGGAGTAACCCAAGGATTGAGAAATACGTGGATGAACTTATCAAACATCACACAACAATTTAAACAAACAGACAGAATTGCCAATGTATAGAATAGAACCACAGAGAAGGCAAAGGCCTGAACAACCACGGAGTGTAAAATGGGTGGATGGACTAATCATGTATAGAATAGAACCACAGAGATGGCAAAGGCCTGAACAACCATGGAGTGTAAAATCGGTGGATGGACTAATCAAGATTCAAACCAACAATCTTAGGAAAACGTAATCACAAATGCATGGGACAGAACTTCAGATCTGGGTGTAATCACATATTCACATGTTTGCTATTTTTCCCTTCTTTTCATAAATAATTTTTTAGAATAAAAAACCACAAAAAGGGAAGTCAGCTCCATCGCATCACGAGAGAGAGAGAGAGAGAGAGTTTGATGTTGAGAAACAAAAAAGTTTACCCAAAGTCATAAACCAGAGGGCCAGAACCACAGACTAACATTGGAAAAATCAACCAAGCGATGCTTATCAAGGTTTCAAAATTTGGGAATGGCGGATCAGGTGATTTGGATCAGAATTGGCTTGATGGCATCCGACAAGGCTGATACCCTAGCAAAAACTAGCTTTAGAGCATATTTGGACCAGTTCTTACCAAGTCTGATCCAGACCCCAATGCTGGCTTTTAAACCCTGAGAGTTATGTTAAAACTTAAGACATAAAGTAAATCATAAATATCATGCAAGTGTTGGGGATTAAAAGGACAAAGAATAAGACATAAATTGATTGGGTTGAAAATTGAAATAGCAAATGAAAACACAAATGTTAATGACTGAACAGCAAGATATGGTCTAGGCACAAAAACCACATAGATGAGCCAAAGTAATTGGACAAGACTTCTTTTTTTGGTAAAATAGTTGGACAAGACTTAGTTGAATGAGTTTGGTAGTTACTAAATTTCAGGAGATAAACCCAAATGAATAGAAAAGTATATAAATTAGCTGTGCAGTATCTGATGATAGCTACAACATGACAAGATGATCTCAAGGAATCAAGTTCAAATATCTATGGAGTAGATAACAACTCATCCAGATAATTTGAAGCAGAACCAGAAAATTAATACTATGCTCACTGCAAACACTATCCAGATATCCTACAGCTCTGGACATGAGTCGTAACTGACAGGGCCAGCAAGCATACAAAGATCAAGAAGCCATACCCGTCATTACATATTCAGGTGCAGCATAACCATATGTACCCATCACACGAGTTGATACATGGGTCTCATCACCTTGCGGTCCAGCTTTGGCAAGCCCAAAATCTGAAAGTTTAGCTGTGTAGTCCTGCAATTCATAGGGTACACGTTCAGAGGAACAAAGACACTATTTTTTTTGCTCCTATGGGAAAACAAATGTCTTGAGATAGCAGAGTTCAGGGTTGGGGGGAGATAAACCACAAACCGAATCCAGTAGAATATTGGAGGTCTTGAAATCCCGGTAGATAACAGGCCTTTCTGCATTGTGAAGGAAAGCAAGTCCTTTGGCAGCTCCAAGTGCAATCATCATTCTTGTTGCCCAGGACAACGGAACTGCTGCCTCTGAATGCCTCAAGCAAAAGAAGAGATTTTAATTTCAGTCATGAACAACAATCCCCACCCACTTAATTTGAGAGATTTAAAGATATTAACTATGTTATGACTAAAAATAACTAACATTGAATCACAACTTACACAGAGATGAGAGACTTGATTAGATAATTATTCCCCAAACAGAAAAGTATAGAGAGAGAGAGTAGTGACTTTGGATGTGGAAACACATAGCTAGCACCCATATAAATAATGAATTTTTGTGCTATTTGATGGCATATAACGAGAACCTCATCTACGACCTTATAGCTTTGCAACTTCTTAGTTCGACATACCACCCACCCGCATCAGGGAAAAAGAGAAAAGAATGGAAGATGCTAGTAAAGCCAACAAAGGAAATTGTGTATTAGGAGTTACAAATAGAAAAAGCTTACATGCATATCATGCTCATGATCTACAATATCTGCTCATTACGTAAAGATTGGTCAGCACATGCATATAACATCTCTAAGGGCAAACCCGGTGCCAAATGCTTCTGCACAAGTAGAGTCCGGGGGCAAAATATCTCCCGGTTCGAGATCTCAAATCTCAAAAGATATCAGCTCAACCTAGTGTAAAATATCCCATCTTGGTCGAGATTAGTCGAGATATCTCGATCCCGACTTGTCTCGACACTCCTTCCCCCATTTCTAGGTTTGGTAATTTGGCCAGATTTTTCGCTAGAAAGTTGATCGAATCTCTACCTAGACTACATCAACAAGCTGCTTAGCTCATCTACAACAAATATCTACTGATTTGAAGCTAAACTTAAAGCAAGGTGAGCGTTGTTCCCAAACTTCATTTTTCAAAGAAAACTCTGTTCCACACTAATGCAGTTGGTGCTGGTGGAGCAGAAGTTGGAAGAGCTGCTCAGTCATTGATTTGGCTCTTGTACTCTCGTGGTATAACTTAGAAGTACATTGACGTTGTAATTGAAATTATGAACAACTGAATATTTTTGATGTATTATTTGTCTTTAAATCTGTATGTTATCATTCATATCACGGAATGATTGTGTAAATCATGTTTTATAAGTCTGCATGTTCACTCCTTTAGTGTATCCATTTCGAAGTAAGGGTTGAGTTGGGACTGATATACACATATTTTCTCCCAAATCTAAGTCCATCAGTGTGTTTATAAGGTCTAAAATAGGCTAAATACCAAATTTCAACCCAATCTAAGCCACAATAGCATCCAAGATGAGCCCTCAAGTTGGGTCGAGATGTCTGGGAATTTTTACCACCAATAACTCAAACCATGGTTGATACAATGATACCTGTATTTCGTGATCAGCATTGACCTTGACACCCCCCCCAAAAAAAAAAAAAAAAAAAGGTGGGGAATTTTTTTTCAACCAAGAGTCCAGTAGTTGTGGTTGAAAACACAAGGAATTTCGGCAGAGCAAAGGGATCTTTGCAGCCCTTGTTATGCGGGAAAAATGCCCTTAGGGCCTGTTTGATTATGTGAGTCTGGAAATTTCAAATCTATGAAGTCATAATTCATAAAATTAACTGTTTAGTTAACCTGAATTTGAAGAATGAAATATGTGGACTCATCCTGAAAAACTGTTTGGTCGATGTGATTTTTGTGAATGTGCAAATGTTTAGCGCTTTTATAGTGGGGAGGTTCACCCCATACCCATAAATCTACAGATTCACATTTTTAGTGTAAAAAGATGAATCCCTAGATTTCATGAATCCAGGAATTTTCACAACTAAACGGGAGATTTAAATCTCGCATTCATGAATCTAGAGATTTGAAATCTCTGGATTCAAGTAACCAAACACGCCCTTACACTACTTGTTTTTCAATCTCTTCACACACCATATAAGTAAATAGCCATGGCGATATCTAATATTGATTTCACAGCAGCAAATGGTTGCCACCATGCACTAGTTGAACATTCCTGCATATCATGGTACTCCAGTGGTCCAGCCTAAGGTAAGTTTTCAGGTAATCCCTCTCAAAAACTGCATTCTTCTCTTTAGAGTTAGTGAAGACTGGTTACATGGCAGAGGATTCTTCCCATGAACAAGAATCATGCCATGGCGAATTAAATATCTAAGTTAAATACTAGTTTTGAGTCTTTTGACTTTAAAGGCAATTCTAATTAATCATCCACTTTGACGTTATTCCAACAGTTCCAACTGCGACTACCCATAAAAATCAAATATGGATACTTTTAATAAATGCTTCAAATTTAGCAGCTCAGTAGCTAGCTCAAAAGGTTACTTAACAAGTGCAGTTTCAATGTAACCTGTAATAACAAGGATCATCATTCAGTGAAAGAACAAAAAATACGAAAAAGAGTGCATATCATGGGAGAAAAGTAAATGCATACTTCGGAATAAGTGGTTCTCAAGGCTGCCACGAAACATGAACTCATATACAAGTAATCTGTGATCATCCTCACAACAGTATCCGATCAACTTCACCAGATTTGGATGCCTAAGCTGCCCTAGAAAATTGACCTCTGTCTGAAGTTTAAACACAAAACAGTAAACGAAGCAAGCAAACAAAAATCATATAACTGAAGACAAGAGAAGGAAAAGAATATCCAACTTACAAGCCATTCTCTATGCCCCTGAAGTCCCTCTTTGTTAAGCACTTTGACAGCAACTGGGAGAGATTTGAGGCCAACCCTCACATTCTCATCTATGTATCCCTTGTATACAGTCCCAAACCCACCTTCACCAAGGACATAATCTGAACGGAAACTCTTGGTAATAGTCTCAAGTTCAAAGAGTGTGAAGGCTATCACGTGGGTATATAAAACTGCATTCTTTCTGGAATCCTCGGCAATGTGAGGGGTAGAAGGGTCGCTCAAATCCGAGAAGGAACGGTTATGCTTCGTATCAGGAGTATTATTCACGGGCAAAGGGAACATACGAGCTTCTTGAGCTGTAATATGATAGAAAAACAGAGATGAAAATGGGGATTTCAAATTTGGAGGAAAGAACAAGTGAAACGGAGCCTAATTCAACCTCCAGAAAATGGAGAGAACTCGTCTACAGTACCACTGTAAGTGGGGAGAGGGGTGTCTACCTGATCCTTGAATATCATGAATTTGACCTGAAATCCTAAACTTTAAACCAGCCATCAAGTATAAAATGAAATGAAGAAACCCATGAAACAAAAAAAAATCAACAAACGTTAAAACACAAGGAGTAGATAGGCCACCAAGTTTGGTGGGTGGCTTATCCGGTTAATGTCCCATTCCCACTGCTTGGTCAAATTGTCACTCCACTTGGCCTGAAAACAATTTTTCGGCCAGGACATAAAAGATGTACGAGAAACTTTCCATTTACATGGTCTAGTTGAGACAACCTATCCTAACCATCTCAAAAACTAAAAAAATAAATACTGGTTGGTGGAAGATGATGATAGAGGTGAAGAAATGCCATAATGCGTGCCCAAAATGAATACCAACGAATGAGTGACAGGAAAATGAAATCGGAAAGGAATGAGATTAAGCTTTAACCTTGAACAGGAGTATGAGCATTTGCAACGACCGCTGATTCTTCCCTGGTACCGCAATTTCCCATCTTCCTCTACTCGTGGCTGCGCCCTAACACTGAGTCTCATTCTTCGCCAGCTCCCTCCGTATTACGAGTACTCACTACAAATTTTATAAATCACATAATGCTTTCACAAAATGTAAGCATTATGCAAACATGGATTGTGCTATTTGACTCTCTCCCTTCTCCGTCTCTGTGAATGCTGTGATTTCCGTTTTTCTCCCGTATTTCTTCCTCTTTCACGTTAACCGGCTAAAAATCGAAACTTGCCGTTCTTCCCATTCGTCTTCTTAACTGCTGGAGAAGATCCATTCATACAATCAACAACTCAAATACGAGAGAAATCTCTACTGAAAGTAAAAAGCCGCCGAGCTCTTTCACACTCCACTGCACTTCAAGTGCGAGATTTAACAAATGTGTGAAAACGCCTACCCAGGAGGAGGCCAGGAAACGAGACGAGCCAGAAGATTAGATTTTTTATATTTTATATTTATTTTTTTATTTTTTTATTTATTTTTTCGGGAGGTAAACGCCAGAGGATTGGATTAGATTAGAGGAAACAAAGCTCGTAGGCCCATTAATTAATGAGTATATTAATAGATCAACCCTCCTTTTTTTTGGTAGTTGACAACTAAGCCTCTCGATTCCATGAAATAACATGTGAATCCTCTCTTATTTCTGTGAAAAAACAAAAATATATGCCATGTTGCTGACTCTTGAAACTAGGTTTCTGCAAATATACGTCTTACCATTTCCTTAGTAAAGTAGATTTCCCATGACCATGACTGGAAGGTATTTATTCATTGAATCATAGCCATTAATTATATGAATGAATGAGCATCACTGAATCATGCCGTGGGTTACAACCTCTTCACTAAGAGGTGTTGGTTTCAACCATAGAACAGCTCTGCATTGGCTGCCATGGATCTTTTAATTTATCTCTAACATGCATGGAGAGAACTTTTGTCCAAAGTAGTCTTGAATTTCAAGAGACGGTTTGGATAATCATATATCAACAAGAGGCAACAATTTAATTTAATGAATAAATGAGCAACAAAGTCATTTTATGTGAATGGAATAGATGTAGAGGAGTGAACGCTAACATCCCTCCCCTTGTTTAGGGTTGTAGGTGTCACCCTACATGTTCTTGGGAGATGGTTCTTCCTCTGTCTAGTCATTTGATATGACCCTTATGCTAATACAAAGTATACTTATATCAATCATTGGTAAGTGGATGTTTTTGAGGTTCACATGATGGATTAGTCATTAATTTCACCTACCCTCGTTTATCTTTGCATGATGCATCTTAAATGTGGTTTCCTCAAATGGTAGCATTTTTCAATTATAAATGTCTATGTCAATTTATATATCTTTCCAATTGTTATGATGTGTATATTTCAAATAAGCACAACCATTAAAATAAGGTGCAACTTTTATTGTTTAGTCAATCTATTATGATAAATATGTATTTTCAATAATAGTGACACTTTATGTATGTATATTAGATTGTACGTGATAATGACGCCTTTTATATATAATAACCAAATAATGTATCTTATTTTTAACTATTCATTTATATCCATGTTTTCTACGACATTTGAAAATAAGACAACCGTTTACCAAAAAAATAAATAAAAAAAATAAGACAACCACAATTAACATAACATGTCGAGTTTTAGATAAACAAACCGATAGGAAAAAAATAAGAAGTTGAAAGAAAATTGTAACTAAATATATACGTATGTGTCAAATTCAAAATAAACAACACATTAGATCTTCAATTTTTAACATTTAAATTTCAACACTCCTTGCCTTTACAATTTATTGGAAGATTAGATTCCATCATAGACCATACTTTTAGACGCTATAAAAATATACATTGTTTTTAGGGATAATTACTATTGCCCCACTGTATTTTGATTTTATTACTACTTTATCCCTTGTACTTTTTAAAATTACTATTTCAACATTTAACTTTGTCTACAATTACTAATGCTCCATACCGTTAAGCTCAGTTAATTTACTGATGATGTGGCATTTATATATTTTTTCAAAATCCCAAAAATAACCCTGCAATTATCTTTTTACTTATTTGCTCTTTTTTCAAGCTATAATACTACTCTTAATAGGAAAAAAATTAACTTTAATTTCACTTTTCTTTTTTAAAAATAAACCACCAAATAAATGAAATATGTGATTTTTTTCTTTAAAAATAAATCACAAAATAAAAGAAATATGTAATTAAATAAAACTTAAAATATAAACTAAAATGTTAAGAAATATCAAATTTAATTCAAAACTACAAATTGAAAATCACATAATATATGCTAACCATTATGTATGTTACCAAATTTACTATCAATTAGATCTTATATGCTAATTTGTTTGTAAAACTTCCATCATGGTGATTATGAAAAATTTAAGTGGAATGTGAAAGTTTCAACAATCATAAGTATGCGGTCCCACCAAATCCAAAACTAATTCTAAAATATAAGATTTTTAAATATATAATTGACATGTAATATAGTTTCTATAAATGAGGGTAATGCCATATTTTTTACTTCTTAAGTTTAAGGGCAAAATAGACATTTCATATTTGATGTTAACAGCAACTTAACACCGCTAGAGTGAGGGGGCAATAGTAATTTCACAAAGAAGGGGGTTTGATTACTAATAAAACCAAAGTATAAGGGGGCAATAATAATTATCCATTGTTTTTACTAATTAATTGGCTGTAACTCAAAAGAACCACTTGTCTTCAAATATGTAATCACCTGTCATATGGCTTAAAAAGATTATGCATCTTTCCAAAAATAAATTTGGTTGTATTTTGAGTAGAAATACTTTTTAGGCGCTTGATAAAACTAACTATCGGAAGTGACAATGTTACTATTAAAATCGATAACCTTACATGCAGTGAATAAGAAATGATATATTTTTTTGGTGGTGTTAATGACCGGAATGACCATTATCCTAAGACCGGGCCAAATTATATGGTTTAGAGAGATTGGTCCGACCCTTACGTCAAAAAAGGTCCATCAAGGTAGTCTTCTACTATATATCAATTATCTAGAAGAATGAGACGGATCCACATCTTCTGTAATTCCTTTCCCTATAATTCTCTATAACTCCCTTCTATGATTGTGCCATATGACATTTAAGTAGTCCAATGGTTATCAATTCAAACTAAATTTAAATTTTATTTAATACCAACCATAAATTTGAATTTAACTCTCTCGAGGATGTGAGGTAAATAACTCTATATGTAGTTAGATTCTAAATCTAACTCTTTAGTATTCATATTATGTTTTGATCAGTTACTTGGTTTCTTATTAAGTGATTGAGTTCATATCTCCTTGGTACTGACTTCTTGCTTTGCTGGAATTTGATACGAGTAGGATTTCGTATTTAAGAGTTGAAAAGAAATCAAACCTCTTTTTTTCTTTTTTTTGGTAAACAATACTCCATTCAAAGAACTAAAAAAAGTACAAACACACTTGCATGAGTACATAAGGTTTGAAACAAACCAATGAACGGCAAAAGACCAAACCGTTATACATGCGGACAGGGTCAACCGGGTAAGGTTGGTTCAAGCCCAAAATGGAGTTATTAGAGTGACGGATGCATGTTGAGTAAAAAACGATGATTCCTGTTCAAAGTAATTCTGTATGACTTGCTGGGTGTTATTGCGCTTTGTTCCAAGTAGAAACGGCCTTCAGCAAAGGCCTATGAAGTGGAAGTCTCTTCTTGTTGTCTGCATTGGAGGGTCTCCAAGCAAAACCAGATCACTATTAGGCTCTCTTCACTTTAATTCCTCTCAGTGCGCCCTGAATATAATTGTAGAACACCCAACAGTTGGTAATGCTTCAGAAGGTATGGCAGTTCCTGGTCTTGTGGTACATACTTGCCCATCGTCGAGTTCGCTTCTTCAGACTGCTAGGAGCCCTCAAAGAAGGGGAAGATTAATTCCAGGTGCTGTCGCCATTGAAACTGAATCAACAAGGGCAGCTGGAAGGACTTTAGGTTGGCTCCCTAAGAACAAAGTTGCGGTTTCAGATGAGCAGACGCTGAGAAGGTATTCTGGGTTGCTGCAGAATTGTGCTCTAAAAGGGTTTCTTGTTCATGGAATGGCAATTCATGGGCATTTGTTGAAGAGTGGTGTAAACCCGGATTCTCACTTGTGGAATTCTTTAGTGAACATGTATGCCAAATGTGGGAGACTACAAAATGCTCGTCATATACTTGAGGAAATGCCTCACAGCGATGTTGTGTCTTGGACTGCGCTTATTGCGGGGTATGTGGCCCATGCTGATGGTTGTGAAGGCGTGAGATTGTTCTTAGAAATGCGAAAAGAGGGTGTTCGCTCCAATGCATTTGCCTTTGCTACTGGTCTAAAAGCTTGTTCGATGTGTTATGCTTTAGATTTCGGGAAGCAGGTGCACGGGGAAGTAGTTAAAGTTGGATTCTTTTCAGATATATTCGTTGGGTCTGCTCTTATTGACTTGTATGCAAAATGTAGTGAGATGGAAGTTGCAAGAAAAGTTTTCCTCTTGATGCCTGAATGTAACTCTGTTTCATGGAATGCATTGCTTAGTGGCTATGCTCGGATGGGTGATGCAGAAGAGGTTTTAAAGCTGTTTAAGAAAATGAGGGAATCAGAACCGACTCTTAGCAGTTTCTCTTTGTCCACCGTTCTCAAGGTTTGTTCAACCACAGAAAATTCAAGAAAAGGCAAGGCAGTTCAATCATTACTGGTCAAGATTGGGTGTGACAATGATTGGTTCCTAGCTAGTTGTCTTGTTGATATGTACTCAAAGTGTGGGTTGGCAGAGGATGCTTACAAGGTCTTTGTCAAGATAAAAAATCCTGATGTGGTTGCATGGAGCTCTATGATTTCTTGTTTCAATCAACAGGGATACAACTATGAAGCAGCGGAGTTATTTGGTGACATGGCTCAATCTGGTGTTAGGCCAAACCAATTTACACTGGCTAGCCTCATTAGTATTGCTACTGATCTTGATGATTTGCAATATGGCAAGAGCATGCATGCTAGCATATGGAAATTTGGATATGAGCTTGATAATTTAATTTGCAATGCTCTGGTGACAATGTATATGAGAAGTGGGTCTGTTGAAGATGGTTATAGGGTGCTTGAGGCTATGACAGATTGGGATCTAGTTTCTTGGAATGCACTTCTATCCGGACTCCATGATGGTGGTGTTTGCGATAAGGGACCAACATTATTTAAGCGGATGTTCATCGAAGGTTTTACACCAAATATGTACACTTTTATTAGCATCCTAAGGTCTTGCACTAGCTTGTCCAATGTAAGTTTTGGGCAGCAAGTACACGGCCATATAATTAAGAACTGCCTCTGTAGTGATGATTTTGTGGGAAGTGCTCTTGTTGACATGTATGCCAAATGTGGATGCTTGGAGAATGCTCAATTGATTTTCGACAGGATTAAAAAAAGAGATCTCTTCACCTGGACAGTTATAATCACTGGGTATGCACGGTCTGACCAAGGAGAGAAGGCCATCAAGATCTTTCGTCATATGCAGAGAGAAGGTGTTTGCCCGAATGAGTTTACACTTGCAAGCTGTTTAAGAGGCTGCTCCAGCATAGCAGGTCTAGAAAATGGCCGCCAGCTCCATTCCTGGATCATTAAAGCTGGTCATACAGATGATATGTTTGTTTTGAGTGCACTGGTTGATATGTATGGGAAATGTGGGTGTATGGAAGATGCAGAAGATCTATTCAATGTCTCGGCCTTACGGGATACAGTCTCTTGGAACACAATCATTTGTGTTTATGCACAACATGGGAATAGTGAGAAAGCTCTCAATGCCTTTCAAAGTATGTTAAATGAAGGCATCAGACCTGATGAAGTTACCTTCCTAGGTGTTCTTTCAGCTTGTAGTCATGGAGGTTTAATTGAAGAAGGGCAACTTTACTTTTCTTCATTGAAAAAGATGTATGGAATTAATCCAACAGTTGAGCATTATGCTTGTATGGTGGATATCCTTGGTCGGGCAGGTAAACTTGATGAGGTTGAAAGCTTTATAGAGGAAATGAAGCTCACAACTAGTGCATTGATTTGGCAGACAGTTCTTGGGGCTTGTAAAATGCATGGTAATGTAGGACTTGGTGAAAAAGCTGCAAAAAAGCTCTTTGAGATTGAACCAAAGACTGACTCGAGTTACATATTATTATCCAATATTTATGCATCCAAAAGAAGGTGGGATGATGTTGCTTTGGTTAGATCATTAATGACTAGTCAAGGTGTAAAAAAGGAAGCTGGGTGTAGCTGGGTAGAGGTTGATGGTCAGGTTCATGTGTTTGTGTCAAAAGATGTTTCACATCCTAAGGTTAAAGAGATCTACATAAAGCTGGAAGAATTGCACCAAAAACTCAGGTTGGCAGGGTATCTTCCAGACACTAAGGATGTTCTTCATGATGTTGATGAGAGAGAACAAAGGGAAAGCCTTCTTTATCATAGTGAAAGACTTGCATTTGTTTTTTCCCTTTTGAGTATGAAACCCGGAAGACCAATCCGGATTTTTAAGAACCTTCGTATTTGCGGGGATTGTCATGATGTTTTCAAGCTCATCTCAAGCATCACAAATACAGAAATTGTTATCCGTGATGCTAATCGTTTCCACCACTTTCAGAGTGGTTCTTGTTCTTGTGGAGATTACTGGTGATCCCACCATGCAGGTATCCAAATTTAGCATGGTTTCACATGAAAAACTAATTAGTTTTGATATTAAGTTGTGTTGCATACCATTTTTAAATTTATTTTTTCCCTCTAATGTTTAACTTATTTATTTTTCTAGTAATTTTTTTCACCTTTTCTTGTACAGATGGAGGTAAATTGTGTTGGGCATTATCTGAGGCTGGACTGAAGGTTCTTGCTTGTAGTCAAGAAAAATCTTCAGAAATTAAAGCTTGAGGTCAACATTCTTTTTTCAATGCTCTGTTATTTTTCCTCTTTGTTATCCATTCATCCACACATTCCTTCATTCACAAACACAATTACTTGAATGTCAAGGCACATTGTGTTTCTGTAATCTGATCCATCAACATCAACAAGCCTTGTCCCAACTAAGTAGGGGAGGCTACATGGATTTTTGCCTTCCAATCAGCTTTGTTTGAGACCATGATAGATACAAGGCCTAAGTTATGCATATCCTTTCTCACCACTTCCCTTAAGGTTATCTTAGGTCCGCCCCTAGCTCTTCTGATCATTCAATCTAGATTATATCACTTCTCCGTATAGGGGCATTTACAGGCCTCCATTGCACGTGTGCCATGCCACCTCAAACGACTTTCCCATATAGCTTTTAACTTATCAGTGCTACTCCCACACCAACTCTAATATGGTCATTCCTTATCTTATCATTTCTAGTGTAGCCGCTCATCCATCTTAGCATCCTCATTTCTGCTACACTGAGTTTATTTATATGTTTGCAAATTTTTAGTCCTATTAATTCGTGTAATTGGTGTTCTGCTGTTCCTTAATGGAGCTCTCCTGTTTGGAATATCAACATGGTTGAATTATTTGGTTGGAAAATGGAAACTGTATATTTATGTCTACCTAACTCTAGGTCCAGTGGTAGGCTGAACTATTTGTAAGAGTTAGTTGGGACTTTCTTCACCATAGCTTGTTTAGCTAGTCCAAATGATTGCTTGTTACTCCTGTCCTGCTGAGGCTGGATTGGGACATTGGATCTAATGAATCTGTGAGCATTGGAAGGTTAGCAGGGTACTGTCTCACTTGTTTTGAGATTTGGTACCATTAGTTGTTAATTCATTATCACGGCATCATCAAAAGATTATGACTTTTGGTTCCTAGCAAATTCAAATGGCTCTGGCTGGTGGTATAGATATGATAGAAACCTCATTTACATAGGACTATAGGAGGACCAGTTTCAATAAATGCCGCTAATATCTGCTGTGAAATGTCAAAATATTTTATTTGCTGTCTAAACCTCTCTCTGAATCTCTTTTTTTGCTAGGTACATGCGGAGTTTCCTGAAGGATGTTTCTCTAATGTTCACTGCTAATCCTTGTCAAAAGAGTTGGTGGAAGGCAGTGATTGCATCTGGCATTTTACCCTTTGACATTGGGGGAACCCTGTCCCAAAGGCTTCCACACAAGCAGAGTGCGGTGGTGGGGGGCAATTTTCCTATGTAGCCTTACCCCATCAAATTTTGCTGAGAGCCTGTTGCAATGTATTGACCTTAGGCTACAATTTTGGTCCACTGACCATTGTGCCAAGGCTTGACCCTTTGACATTGCTTTTCGTAAAACCGGCATTAGTATACATACTTGATGAGGTACTTCAGTTTTTCTAGTTGTTTTCTATATGCTGGTTTGCTTTGAATTGTTTGCGAATTTTGAAGCTATTCAATTCTCTCCCTCCAATCCCCCCCCCTAAAAAAAAAAAAAAAAGAAGAAAAACCCGAAGGATGCTTAAATAAGATTTCCTGTTGTGAGATGTCATTTCTGCAGCCATTTGATGTTCTTTATGAATTATGTTAAGCTAAACATTTTTGTAAAAAATTGTTTCATACATACTTGGTGGTTACCCACTCCCTTATTTTAGTTCTTGTTCATGTTGAATCCATATAGAAACCAAACCAGTGTAAACAACAATCAACCTCGAGAATTGAGATGGGTCCATTTTAACACATCTTGATTGTGGTTTGTATGGTCAGTTCTCTCTCTCAAAATATTATTGGCATCAAAGGTCTAGGGTGGGCTTTAACCTTTTAATTGTTGCTGGAAGGACTTGACAGGCCTTGAGCCATGGGTTATGGACCCAGGGAAATAAAACCTAGATTACTCGGAGCTGATGAATGGGTTTCAAGGTAAAGAGGTTGAGGAGACATTTTTAGATTCCGGGCACATGCTGGATCACAAACTGAGATACTGGATCTTTATACCGAGGAGGTAGAAGTTTTATTTGTTTCAGAAATAGGCTGCACACCATTGTCAAGTTCCTAACCTTTTCTTCAAAGTATAGGGGATTTCTTTCTGACCGGACAAGGAAAGGGAAGAATCGACCCAGATGGACACACTTCCTTGAGATGAAGCATCATCTCTGTGCAATTCCACCAGGATCTCAACTTCATAAAATTTGATTTTGGGAGCCAACCAAAAGAGTTAATAAAGAGAGACCAAGTAGAGACTGAAGCTGCACTCCAAGAAGATATGTCAAAGAATTTATCCCTTGTGTCCATGCACAATCATTTTCATTAATTAAAACTTTTGTATAGGGGAGTTTCCAACTAAAAATATTGATACACAGCAGCAGGAACTTCCTCCTAACTGACCACTGAAAAATGTGTTATCTATCTGAGCCTTTACATTGTGGTTTAGTCATCAACAGCATAAAGAAAAGAAAACTCAAGACTATCAAGTCTGAAGAACCATACAGCAAAGAGAATATGACGTAGGATTGAAAACTAGAAAGTACGGAATTATGGAAACAATGACGAAGAGAGTTCCTCAACTGACTCTGCAGTTATGATGAAGTAACAGTGCAAATACCATTAAATCATTGCTCCTACCAGGGACAAAAAGGGACAGCAATACTTTGGAACCAATTATTTAGAAAAATCGAAAATGAAAACCATGACTCCTGCCTCCTCAGGATTTTCCTTAGGCTTATCAATAGTTTTCAATAGTTTACATCAGATAAGATCTCCTCTAAATTGATTTTAATGCAATATCTACTGCCAGTGGCTAATCGAATTAGCTATGTGGAGCCCTTAGTCAGAACAACTTGCTGAAATGATCATGTAGGTTATGACATGTGTATCTTCCCTTGTTTTTGTCTGTTCAATTGTAACAGGGCATGGTCCTCATTACTGACTAGTAAATTTCTATGCATCTCCTTGTAGCTGTTACTTCAAACTTCTTCAATGCTGTTTCTTCACTAGTTTGCTTTGAAGAAGTTTCTTGCTGCTGTTGAGGCATCAGCTGGATTTTCTACAGCATTGTGTTGGTTTAGCCGTTTAGGCATCACAATAGTAAGTTTCTCTAATTTTACAGGTGAGTTTCTTGACTCTGTTCTATATCATGCAATAGGTTTTCCATAAGAATAGGTTATCGATCCGGACAAATTGCGTCTCTCTCTGTCACACACACAGTTTGGTGATTATTAGCATTGCCTCTCTTTTCTTGTAGGTTCGAGGAAGCATGGGATAGTCTGACTACAACTAGTACGGGTTAATTTAAGATCACTAGAAGTGGCATGATTTTTGCAAGAAATCCTTCATCGGCTATCAGATGTTCCGAACTGCTAGCTACGATCGCTTGCATGTGGATCTCTCTTACATTAACATGGTGTTTACAAAGAACTATCATGTGAGACTAAAGGTGCCAATCAATCAAATGCTTGAGAGCATGCCCATTCAAGTAGTGTGAAAGCAATACAGTAAGTGGACAAAGCGGCAGGGTGTCAAACATTCTATCTTTGTCAAGATTTAGGTAAAGGGCATGAGATCAAGAAAATTGTTTCTGAATAAGAGCAGGCAGTAAGCAAGTCTATTAGTAAACAAGACTCATCTATAAATGGCGAATAACGGATTTTACTGCCAAGTGTGAGAGCCATGTGTTTTGTATTGTGGTTTTTTTACTTATAAGAGCTTTGTGTCTTGATGTTGCTCAGTTTCATGGGAGCATCAGACCTTGGTTGTAAAGTTTTGCATTGTTGAATCACAAAAAGCACCATACGTGAATCAGTGTTGTCATCGTTGGTTCATTTGAGACAGGAACTAAGAAATACAGATACACTTACCTTTATGTATTGTCCTTTTTACCTTGTTCTACCTTTTTTTCTCGTCTTTTGTACTTCTCATATTTCTATTATTGTCTTAGTTTAGATCAATGTAGCCAACCCCATGTAGCTGGATATGATTGTAGTGGTTGTAAATGTTGATACTTCTTTTTGGACACGTTAAAGGAAAGATCAGTTCGTTCATCTATAACAACCATACTTGTTGGGTGGATTTGTTTGTGATCATTCTCAGGTTACTTGCATTGTTGGCAGCATGTTAAAGGAAAGTATCAGTTTGTTCATATATAACAACCATTCTTGTTGGATGGATTTGTTTGTGATAATGCTTAGGTGACTTACATTGTTGGCAGCTGGTGAAGCCAAGCCAAGAAATGGGGTGAATCTATTATGTTAAACAGGGCCTTCTCTGATCAGGGTATCATGTATCAATAGTAGAGTTTCCAATGTGAATTGTGAAGGCCAATGAGAACATGGGTCAGATTTTTCAATTTGTATGATCAAGATTGGATTTGTACTTTGTTATATAGAGTTAAATATTTATAGGCTTTCCAGGTGAGTTATCATCTCTCAATTTAGAAACTGCTACCACACTGCGATATGAATGCTCAGAGTTTGGGCCTCCAATGTTGCTGCAAGCCTGAACTGATGGAGCCTTTAAGAGTTTTGACTATAGGGTGACCTAGCTATTGGTTTTGTTATATCGACCTACCTTATCTTAAATGATTGTGACTCTATTCAAATAGCTATACATTTAAATGCTCAAGGATCCACCAGCAGTAATTTCTGCTACAATCGTTAATGCTCATCAATCTCCATGATTGACCAGTGATTACTTTTTTTCAGTTAAGTTGGTTCAATCATTACAAGTATTGGGTGATTAAACTTCCATCAGTTCCCTAGTGGCGGCGATGAGCTATTTCAATCAGTTGTCAATCATATTCAGATTCTCAAACAAACCAAGCAACACGCATGAAGTCCTAACAAATACGATGATCTAACATATTTGCATCCAGTAGGGAGTCGTGTATTTTTATTTAAGGAGGAAAAGTGGCATAGCTGATTCCCTTGTTTGATCTTGTTTTTAAATTTATAGTACTTATCAAAGTCCAAGGCTTTTGATGGGGTTGAATGGTGTTTAATAATTAAATTGCTTGACTTTTGGGTTTTGATTCTCATTGGTGTGCTTTGGTGACTTACACTCATCTCATCCTCTACAGTTTCTGTTGAACTTAATGGTTCTCCATATGCGTGGTTTTCAGGGTCTTGTGACCCTAGATAGGGTTGCTCTTAAGCCCTTAACCTTTTTCTTATTTTTGTTGAGGTCCTCTCAAGGCTCGTCTCTAAATATAGGCTGTTCGGCCTATTTTTCAAGGC
The DNA here is from genome assembly GCF_041222555.1 of Hakea prostrata. Taxonomy (NCBI): domain Eukaryota; kingdom Viridiplantae; phylum Streptophyta; class Magnoliopsida; order Proteales; family Proteaceae; genus Hakea; species Hakea prostrata. The sequence goes on along the minus strand of NC_142601.1, from coordinate 73,718,069 downwards.
ATTAAAATCTCTCGGGATGGCCCTAAAATATCTTATCTACATTTTTTTTGCGGATGATGCATTCTTTTTTTGCCATGCTAGCTTGGCCATGAAAGCTGTTTTGGAAGTTGTTTCTGATTTTACTGATCAGTAGGTTAACTTTGACAAAAGTGGTGTTTATTTTGATAAGAATGTATCTTTTTTTTTTTTTTTGGTAGGAAGAATGTATCTGTTAATGTTACTGATTAACTTTGACAAAGTGGTGTTTATTTTGGTAAGAATGTATCTGTTAATGTCAAAAATTGCATTTTTAGGGCCATGGGGATGCAGGAAATGAAAAAAAAATGCTCTATTCTTGGGTACTTGGTTTTTTCATGGGAGGTGCAAAATGAAAAGTTTTAACTTTATTCTTGATAAGATGAAATCTAAATTCTCCTCTTGAAGTGCCTATCTCTTTCTTTTGCTAGTAGAAGTGTTCTCATTCAATCAGTTGCTCCATTCCATTCCAATGTATCACATGCAATGTTTTAGATTTCTTAAATCGTTTTTTAAGCAGATGGGTTCCTCTTTCAGAGGTTTTGGCTATATAATAATAAGAAATTAAACTTGATTTCTTGGGATAGATGTTGCTTACCCAAGTGGTTAGTTGGGTTTTCGCAGGTAGAAGATTTTAATATTGCCTTGCTTCTGTGTCAAGGATGGAGGCTACTCGGTCTGATTCTACTTGGGCTAAGTCCATAATCCAATTACTTCCCTAACACCTCCCCCTTTGATCCCAAAGTGTTGTTTAGGAAAGGTCCTTGATGTGGAACAACTTATGAAGTATTCTTCCTATTCTTGCAGGGATGGTCCTCCAATGTGTGAGGAATGGATTTAACACATCATTCTGGTTTTACATATACCACGGTTATTAATGGGTTTTGCAATAATAAGAGGTTTGAAGAAGCAAAACTTGTGTTAACAGATATGTTTGAAAAAGGTCTGAATCCGGGACATTATCCCTTCATGGCTTTGATGGATGGGTTCATGAGAAAAGGTGACGTGGAAGAGGCTTTCAAAGTTAAGGACGAGATGATCACACCGGGTGTTCAACTCAATCTTGACACGTATAACATTCTTATTCATGGGCTCTGTAAAGCTCACAAAATGGGAAAGGCACACAAACTCTTGAATGAAATGACTGAAATGGGATGCTTACCTGATTCCAGAACATATACTTTACTGATTGAAAGCTGTTGCCGAGAGAAAAATACAGGTCAGGCCTTTGAACTGCTACATGAGATGAAGAGACGGAATTTGTCACCCTCAATGCAGACTTACAGTGTGATAATAAATGGGCTATGCCAACGTGGGGAGTTCCCTCAGGTTCATGATGTTTTGGCTGAAATGGTTTCCAGAGGTTTCAACCCTAACACAGTTGTGTATACAAATCTTATTGCAGCTTACTGTCGTGATGGTAAATTTGAAGAGGCAAGGAGTGTCTTAAAGGAAATAAATGAGAAAGGGGTTGAACTGGATGTATTTTGTTACAATTCTCTTCTGATTGGCTTCTGCAAAGCCAGTAAGATTGGAGTAGCAAAGACTTACAGCAGAAATGGTGGAGAGGGGGCTGAATCCAAATGCATTTACTTATGGGGCTTTCATTTGAGGCCATTGTAACTCAGGTGAAATGGTGGAGGCTGGCAGGAAAGGGAGAGGAGGCATTGTCAACATATCGAGACATGCTTGAAAGAGGGATTCGACCAGACCTAAAAATTATACTGCACTTATTCAGGGTCTGTTAGAGAATGGAAAAGTTCAGGAGGCTATGGATGTCTTTTTGGAACTTCAGGAGCAGGGTTTGTCTCCTGATCCTTTCATTTACAATTCACTTATCCTTGGGTTCTCTAAGCCAGGTGAAACTGTAAAAGCTCTCCAACTTTGTGATGAGATGGGCGGGATGGGCATTGAACGAAGCATAATTACTTCCAATGCATTGATAAATGGCTTAAGCAAGTCAGGTGATCTTAAGAGAGCTAGAGAACTGTTTGACAGCATCTCAGGAACGAGTTTAGTGCCTTACACCGTGACTTACACCTCAATGATAGATGGCTACTGTAAATCAGGACATATTAATGAGGCATTTAATTTATTCAATAAGATCCTGTTAAAGGGGATCCTTCCTGATGGTTTTCTTTATAGTGCCCTGGTCAATGATTGCTGCAAGCAAGGTAACATGACAAAGGCTATGGAATTGTTTCATGAAATGTTAAAGAAGGGCTTTGCTACTATACATGCTTTCAACACTTTAATTCATGGGTTCTTAAAGATTGGAGAGCTGCATGAAGCCAAGAGATTGTTGGAAGAGATGACTGATAAGGTTGTACCTGACAATGTGACATACAATTTTGATTGACTGCTATTGCAAGTTGGGAATGATGGAGGATGCCAACCGGCTCCTATTGGCGATGCAAGGAAAGAATCTAATACCGAATGCTGTAACATACACATCACTCATAGACAGGTACATAAGGCAAGGTAACTCATTGAAGGCAACTGAACTATTTGATGAGATGGTGGCAAAGGGCATAAAGCCAGATAAAATCACTTTTGATGTAATGGAGAATGGCCAATACAAAGAAACGAAATTGATTCAGGTAACTATTAGTTAGTATGACCTCAATTTCATTATCGTCGGTATTCTTTTTGTCACACAATCATACTACATGAGGTACTATCAGATGCAAAATCAACCACATTCTCAGAGAACAGATTGAGTTGTTGGGTCCTTAGCAGCTCGAGATTCTGGGATAAGTGGTTGTAACACTAATCAAGAAGAGAATACCGTTTGAACCTGAAGTGATTTTTGGAGAGTTATGGTTAAATTGGTATGTACCAATAGTGTGATGGTGATTATTGGATTCCTGCTCGCTTTTTCATTTGGGGTGGGGGGTGATGGTTGGATTTGCTTAAGTAAATACTTATTTCTCAGTTCCTGTATTGATTAAGGCTATGTAAAATTAATAATAGGGTGATGGTTGGATTTGCTTTAGTAAATACTTATTTCTCAGTTCCTGTATAGATTAAGGCTTATTTAAAATTAATAATAGAGTTTCATCTGTATAATTGCAGGAGGTTGAGACATCTAAGATATAAGTGTTCAGCACCAGTAATGTGAATATTAGATGAATTTGTGTTTGCTTTTGTGAGAAAGCTGTTACAAAATCCAGAGGGTTGGATTTTGCTTGTCATTTTGAACTCCAATCTAAATTCAGGTCAGGAGCTGACTCATCCTTCTCTTTTGGTTGGGGTGGGGGTGGTTTGTTTACTTTCAGTTATTCATTCAGCTTCTATATCCTAGAAAATATGCTTCCAATTGTGACTGAAAGGTTGTCTGTTCTAATTCAATACTGACACAGTCATGCAGTTGCTTTAGCCTGCCTAGACAAGCATGACCCACTTTGGAGGTCCAAATCAAGAACCAGTCCTACCTGAGTTTTTTTGGCTCAACAGTATGTTTATAGCACTGTTTGTAACTTTTGTTTTATCTATCTGCCAAATTCTCTTTAAGACTAATGGTCATTATTCTTGCCCATGGTGCATATGTTTAAATTGTCTTATTGGTGTGCATGAGCAAATGTGTAGCAACTACATGGATGCATTTCAAAGGTTGGAAGTTAGGAATGTGCTTGAGATGATTATGGATAAGTTCACTTCATCTGTCAGATTTTTTTTTTTGGGTTGAATAAATAAATATATTAAAGGAACCACACCAACAGGGAAAAAACAATGAGAAAAGAACAGGAAGAGCTGGGGTGGGGGACCAATCAATCAAGAGGACGGCTGGAGAGGAAAACTAAGACTCCAGGTGCTAACAATTAACCTATTCCTTGGAGAATTGGCAACAGGGGGATGGGGCAAAGAAATGAGCCTAGAAAAAACATCAAAATAGATGGCATTCCAAATCAAGCTTTAGGAACGAGATTTGGAAGTCCATCTTCTCATGTTACACTCCCACCAAATGTGGTGAACAGTAGCAGCAAAGACGAGCTTACCTACATCTGTCAGTTTAGGTATTCATTGTTTTGGCTTATTGACCCTCCAGATTCTTTTTCCCTTTTCCTTTGGCCACACTATCAAAATGGCTTCTTTGTTTTCCTCTAATAATGTTGGAAAGGAATTTTGTCCTCCTTTTCTTTGTTGTACAGTTTGATGCATCCAACAGAACTTCTTTAGGGCTGTGTTTGTTTGCTGGAATAAAGGTGGGGTGGGAAAATTCTTGAAAAAAGCAAAATTTTTCTACTTTTCCTATTTTTCCTAAAAGTATATATTGTTTGGTTGCTTGAGGTGGGAAAGTAAGAGACAAGCTTACTTGAATCAAGGAAACTTGTCTGGTGAGGTGGTAGCCCAACTTTCCCACCCTAAGGCTTTTTAAAACCCCACAAATTTGGTGGAATTTTTTGGTAAAGTTTGGAAAAGTAAAAAGTGGGACCCACCATTATCACTTTTCCACAAAACTCTTTCCTTTCCTTTCCTTCTCCCTCACCCCACTACACATGGGGCCGACATGTTTTTTTTTCCCACCCCACCTTTGCAAACAAACGCAGCCTAGCTGTATGTTATGATCTCTAAATTTCTTGACCATGATTTTTCTTGCTCTGTACCAAGTCTCACCAGATTGGACAGATTAGATGTATTCCTCTGTGAAGTGTATTGTTTGTCACATATCTTGTTAAATCCTGTTTGATGTTGTGTCTCAGTGTCTGTACAGCAGAGGGAGGATTCACCCTACTTGCATGCCTAAACATATGTCAACTGACACTAAGTCAGGATGCTTCTTGCTTCCTGCTAAGATCTCAAAATTCTAATCTATCCAATGTCTTAAAAAATGACATACGTCACATACCCAATGCACAAGGCTCCTGCCACTGTGGGATCCAGGAGAGTCATTATGTATGCAGCCTTACCGGTGCTTTGTCGAGAGGCTGTCTCCAAAGACATGAACCTGTGACTCTTGGTCATAATGGAGTGGCCTTTAATGTTAACCAAGCTCTGCTGTCAATGTTCTTTATACGTAAGTAATTATCTGCACATGAAATTTGCAGGAGTCTCCTGAAGTGCAGGCCAAAGCAGCAGAAATACTGTGTGCTATTACTCTTCATGCTTCTAATGGAGTTGCTTCAAAATTTGCCAGCCTAAAGTACTCTTACATTTTTGGCTGAAGATACTTGGTTGGAGTATGTTATGGGAATAATTTTTTCATGTATGTCTTGGGTTCTTGCTTGCAGTTCTATGGGAAGACCGTTTTGTGATGCATTGGAAGATTCAAGACCAAAGTGTGTTTTGGTTCACTCACTGTCTCTGTATATCATTGCTGGACTCCAAGAGGTTAATCTTGGGTCCCTATAATATATACAGTCACCATCTCTCTCATGGACCAGTAGTAACTGCTAATCCTGAGACAGTTGAAGGCATGCTGGAGAACCTTTGTAAGGTCACCCAGGTTACTTTTGATGTTAAGCATCCCTCCCATTCCCCCCATTGTTTTATTGTAATTCCTTTAAATTCTGCAAGAAATATTTATCCATTGAAATTCTTACTTATGTTGTAATGTTTATACTGCTTCTGTTCTTACTTGTTCTTCCTCAACTTGTTGAAAATTCTGGTTCCCTGGTTGCATTAGTTATGAAGTATTGTACAATGCATCATTAATTGTTGATGACTAGAGGTGATCAATATTCATGTAGCAGTGACCAAAGGAAGCTTCAGTGAACTGAAAAATGTGACCTGTCATGTAGCAGTGAGGAGCAAGTAGACTACAGATATATTTGGCCCGTCTTCAGTTACATCTTAAACTACCAAAATCTCATCAAAGATTGACAACCTTCAGTAAATCAGTCATGCCTTTTCTGATACAATTGGAATTGCAGAATTGCATGATCTCGTTCGTGTGGAAAGCTAACAGAAATGGAAAGAAAATCAGAAAGTAATAAAAAGAAAAATTATGAATATCAAGAGAAATAAACATGAGTTACTGTAATTGGGAGGGAGACGAACAATCCAAGATAGTAGCCAGGCTCCTAGGTCTGCTATTAAAGTTTGGGGGAAGGGTTAAGTTCAAAATTACTATATTTCTTGCCCTTCATAGTATTAATGTTGGATTACTACCTCTAAATCCTTTGCTTATAAGTATGTAAGCCTATGCCAATTGAATTCATCTCCCCTCCATTGCTGTTTTACTCAGTTTTCTTCTCCTCCTCTCGAAGTGGGGGTGACCAGTGCTCCCTCTGCAGCTTTGCTGCTGCTTCTTCATCACCAATTGTTGCATTGAATTCAGTATGATGTTTCAGTGAAATATGGAGATAGTTTAACTATCGATTGGATATGTTTTAGGCTTAATTGATATATTGAATCTTCAAATTTTAGGGACAAGGCACACAAATTGGTGTTTTGGATTTGCGCCCTTGGCTGACAGTAAAGTTTTTAATGTATGAATTGAATAGAAATTCATTTTCAAATTCAATAAACATTACGTTATTTGTAGATACCTTAGTCTTGCATTTCCCAACTCCTAATAACCATGACATGCTGGATTGAGTCCCACTGGGAGTTGATGACAGTTCTTCCTTTATCTCATGTTAACCAGTTTGAGTTCCAGTATTTTGTTGATATAAAAGGCGAAGTTGGTGCTGAAAGCTTTGATTGGCATAAGCAAAGTTTGTTTTCCTACGCCTTCTTACCCAAAATTTTTTACTGAGAGTTTGTTTTGATGGTATTTTGCGATGTCATGTCAAAGTTTAGAACTATGTTTTTGGTGCCTTCGCCAAGTATAATTTGGACCAGAGTGGATGAGTTCTGTATGAAATTTGCCTCAGGTAGTTGACTACAGAACACCCAGATCCACAACTGACACCCTCATAATTGAGCTTGGCTAAAGTGGAAAGAGGAGATGGATCTTCTTCTCCATGATTTAAAAAAAAATAAATATTTTTTTGGTTATCCTGTTATTATTATTTTTATTATGATTTTAATTTGTTTTAATTTCCTGTTCAGTTTATGTTATGGCTGTTGTTCTTATTTAATTTGTAAATAGGATGTTTTTATTTGAATCTAAATATACTAGCCTTTAATGGTGGTGGGTGTTGCCGGGTGATGTTCAACGACAAAGTTAAGCTCTCCCATATTCTTCAACGTAGGCGAATGTTGTCGGTTAATCTCGCCGGAGATGGAAGTGACAGCGGTGGAACTAAAATAACGTTAGAAAATAACGTTTAGGATTAAGCGAATTAAAAATATATGTTTTTAAAAATAGTTAAGTGGTCATCAAACCCTTAATTATATGGTTAAAAAAATATTAGTTATCAAACAAAAGAATTTATAAATATAATATATTATGGGTATTTTAGTCATACCAAATGTATTTAATAACCTAAGGGTATTTTAGTCATTTTAAAATTTAAATTTGAATATTCTTAATAGTGTTAATATACTTGGGATTTACACGTAATATTTGCATTAAGGGGATCCAACATTAGTTTATGGCTACTAACAGGATCTATACGTAAAAAATTCTTTCTTTTTTTCTTTTGTTCTAAAACAAGAAAAATAAATGATTTTATCATGAAGAAATCTCTTGTTATAACAGAACCACAGTATCGAGAAGGGATGAATCCCACCATGATTTTGAAAATAATAAAACTGAAGTTGCGATCTCCATACTAAGCTTTGGTATTACCTAAATGAATGAATTATTTAATATAGAAGAATAACCACAACTTGGATCATTTAGATATAAATTCTGTAACATCAAATATACTTTAGAATATTCGAAATCCAAGATTTTCCCAAACTTTATCTGCTTAATAATTTATTTATTTATTTATCTCCATCTCATATATATATATATATATATATATATATATATATATATAATATAAAAAGCGCCTTTTATACAATTTTTTTTTCTTTTATTTTCTTTGGTGGAGGGTTTAATTTTTTTTTTTTCTTTTTCAAAATGGAGGTGGAGGGTTCAATTACCGTCATAACTCGTGACTCATGAACGACGGTGACCCCTTCGTTGCCGCATTTGCCATGATGAAATATGAATGAAGGGAAACCTCACTATTATGTTGTTGTTGTCGTTGCCTTCATGTGTACCTAATTTTGGGAATCCCGGTTCACAAAGGGTGGTTTATCCGTATCTCCAAACAGATCCGAACCGGGAAACGTTGCAAGCCCTAAGGCGCGAAGCATAAAACTCCGGTCTCTGAAAACTGGGAAGACGGGGGCCAGCACAGGAGCCTAGTGTAGTTGAGCGTTAAGCTGTTTCTCCAAGCTCGAACACCTTCGTCGGTGTCTCTCTTCTGCTGCTCTGGTCTCCCAATTACACTACCTGAGGAACACAACAGTCTCAGAGAGAGAGAGAGAGAGAGACAGAGGAGGAATGGTTAGGTCCGGAAAGAAAGGCCGGAACAAAGGGGGTCAGCAGAATGAAGGACAAAACAAAGGAAATAAGGCACAGAAGGGAAAAACTGCCGTTAATGAGGCTTCCAGGGTTCGAATATCTAAGATACTGAATGAGTTACGTGAAGGAAACGATGAAGGTTTGGTTCCATTACTTATTTCGTCTGAAAGGAGATTTTTATTATTCCTCTTTTGTGTTTTTCCTCTCTCTCTCTCTCTCTCTCTCTCTCTCTCTATTTATATTGTTTAAATTTTTAAATATCATTTTTAAAGAAAATTGAGTGTTGATGAGAGCTTAGATGTTTATTGTTCTGTTTATATAGCGCTATTATTCTGCTTGACATTTATAGTTTACTCACTGAGGAACTCTAGTGATCTTTCTTTATGCTCAAAATAGATTACGTTATTTTGGTGAACAATAGAAGAAGAAGAATAGTTGCATGATTCCGTCACACCGACTTTCCCGAATTATTATTAATCAAATAGTTGATGTGTAACATTCTGTGTGTGTGTATGTGGAGCAGAGAGGTGGACCACATTTGGCCGTTCTGTACTGCAAATGAGTGAATGCACAGAGGATAAATGACAAAGATCCTTAAGAAGAGTGAAATATGTGTCGGTGTAATCAATATCCTGAATATATGAAAGAATTAAATGTTTCTTGGGTTCTTGGTGGTGGAATAATCTTCCGTAGAATTATATTATCATGTGGCAAATGATGGATATTTTGAACAAGAGTGAATGCACAGAGGATAAATGACAAAGATCCTTAAGAATAGTGAAATATGTGTCGGTGTAATCAATATCCTGAATATATGAAAGAATTAAATGTTTCTTGGGTTCTTGGTGGTGGAATAATCTTCTGTAGAATTATATTATCATGTGGCAAATGATGGATATTTTGAACAAGAGTGAATGCACAGAGGATAAATGACAAAGATCCCTAAGAATAGTGAAATATATGTCGGTGTAATCAATATCCTCTGAATATATGAAAAATTAAATGTTTCTTGGGTTCTTGGTGGTGGAATAATCTTCCGTAGAATTATATTATCATCTGGCAAATGATGGATATTTTGAATAAAAATCGACAGTTGGGAAATCATCTGATGTATGATTTTGGGGGAGGGGGCAAATGACCTAAATTAGGTCACAAAATGTCAAGGACCTCTTAAAGATCATGCTGAAAATGGTAGTTTGACTTTGGATGGTAGGTTGGTAGGCATTGATGTTTATTACATTAATGTCGCCTTTCCCTAATAGTTCAAGCTTTTATGCGAAACAGTAACCAACACAAATAAAAGTAGGGCTATGAAGTGTTTAACCATTGGGAAATGCATTGGAAGAGTCCTCACAACATCTATTCTCCCTCGGCGCTGCATAGAGGGAATGTTGCATAAGCTTCACTCGGCCATGGAATGTTGACCTATATGTTAATATGGCCAATTTCGTACATTGTTTAGTATAAAACACACAAGTAAATTAACTAAAATATCTTTAGGAATGATTCAACGTAAAATATAAACCATTTTATAAATGATTGGTCATAAAAGGTTTGTTGTCAAATATACCATGGTCAGCAATGGTACTACACAAGGAATGAGTCACCCCTGTATACTACCGAGTCCTAGACTCCAAGCGAATGAGTACCAAGTAGGATTGAAACCACTAGAATGTTGCTGTTATTGTTGCTGCTGGGTCAATTAATCCTCCAACCATGTCACAAGACCCAGCCATGTCATATTACAGTGGAAGGTAATGCTCTAAGTTGTCCACTACAGTTCTATAAAGGGAATCAGTGGATTAGATGTAATCAAGCTGAGGATTTGGATCTTTGAATTTTGTAGAACTTGATCGAGAGCCACTGATACTAGATAGTGGTTATGGAAATGGCGTCGCCATGAATGGTACCATGGAGCTGACACCTAAAGGCTTCAGGATGAGGAATGAGCATAATTTAAATTCTTATTTTGGTAAACCATTTTGGCCCGACTGAAATATTCGAGGTGGGTTTAAGGAAACACTTTTGTCATGGTTCTAGAGACTGCTTGGTGCAGATCCACTACCAAGTTGGGCATATTTTCTTAGAATAAGCCTTGGGTTGGGTTAGATAGGTTATGGGCCTTTGTCCCAATGGGTTTGATTGTAATTGACCAATATATGGACCCAAAAGATGTGTAATTCGGTTGAGTACGATAATGCCTTCTTTAATATGTTCTTAAAGTTGTCTTAGTTTGGTTCCATGAATCAGTTGAACTAGTGGTTTCAGTTTAAGTTAAGGCATGTGTGACCGTACGACTAATTATTAGTACTTTGAGTCTTTTTACTTTCATAGTCAATTTAAGTTACCTAATAGGTTAATGATCAGGCCTTGCCCTTTTACTATAGGAGTGAGCCTTTTATGCAAGTTTCTAGTAGGTTACATTATAGAGCATTTGATTTTTGAAATTGCTTTTGCAAGCTGCTGTGGCCTCTTTATGAGGGATTGCTTCAAGTCTAGGTTGTGTTGTGACTTGGTGTTTAAAGCCCAAGCTGCTGCTGATGATTATTGTTTAAATACAAGTCACCATAGGGACCGTGGACTTAGTTGAGTCCCTGCTGGTGAGTTACTTAGTTGCCTGGGAGGTTTCATTAAAGCTACTTTTCAACACAGTTGAAGACTTCTCTTCTCCAACAAGGTTCTAGTTCATTCAAAGCTGCTGTCATTAAATGTCTCCTAGTTGATCTTCTATCAACCCTGGACTACTTTACTACTAGCAGTAATGAGGAGACAGTAGAAGGTTTACCGGAACAGTTCTCCAATGATGCCCAGACTTTGATTGTGAATACAATGTTGGAAAAGTCAATCATATTTGACTGGTCACTTGAAGCTGTAACCATCTTATTTTGTGATGGAAATTTTATTCTCTTTTTTTTTTTTCGTGTGTGTGTGTGTTTTGGAGGCTGGGTACTCAGGTGAGATGTCTGCACATACCCTTGCAAATGAGAGACTGTCCATCTTCATAGTGTTTGCATCAGCGCAGAGGGGGAAGCCAAGGACTGAAAAGATTCTACTCAGGCAATTAGGGCTCCAATACCAGAAGTACAGACGGAGACCGGGGAGAGCAAGCCAGAGGTCAATGGAGCTGAAGTCGACCTTTTGGAGTTAAATGTGTCAATCCCGCTAGCAGAGGAAGAACTTCATTGTTCAGTAGGCTAGTTTGATGTGAGCTTTCACCTCTCCACCTTTTTGTTAATGGAGATTAACAATGTTGATGAATGTCCTTGAACCCAGGAAATGGCCTACGAGAAAAGTGTGCATTCTGAAATTTTTGGGGACAGAAGGTTGTTGGGAGCATAGGCCTAATGATTAAGAGCCGTCAAAGGAGGGCTGTACTTAATGAAGAGAGAGCTCCAAGCCGGGGGCAGAAGAAGAGGTAAACCAGGTTTTGGTTCTCATGAGGGGTGGGGGAGAGCAGTGGTGAAAAAGGTTTTTTGGGGGATTGGGGGTGGGGGTGGGAAGAAGAGTGAGAGGGTGGTGGAGAGACCTCACCATCTATGTTGATTAGTCTCATGTCTCCCAGAACATCTTAAATCGAACCATTGCTTCAAAGAAGAAAATCTGGTTCAATTTATTACAGAAAAAGTAAAATGACTGTTGGAAATAAATTACTGCTTTTGCTACTGGTACTACTATTACTACTGCAGCAACTGCACTACCAATTGCATTAAGATTAGTCTTGATGATATATTTCTTGCAGTAAAGATTAAAAAAAAGATTGATTCCAGCAATGACCCATAGGCCATTGTGGTGTAGGAGGCTGTTGAGGATTACAAAGCCCTTTAAAGTATGGGTTTTAGGTGTCGCCAAAGCTACGGAGCAAAAACGCGACAACAGTGAGAAGCACAGATGCGTAGGACAAGATTTACATAGATTACCCAAAAGCTGCGTCCATGGCTGAGCTATATGATAGTTTCACTGTGAAAAAGATGACGAAACAGATAAAAACCCTAAAACATCTTATCTAACTCTCTCAAACAAATGAGACATCTATTTATAACAAATTAGAAAGAAAACTCTAAACCCAGAAAATTACTGAAACACCACTGATCTGGGCCACGACCCATCGTTCATCTCAACTAATCGAACATGACTCACTGCCAGGGGTGGTGTTTGCTGTTTTATTCCCCACAATCTGGGCTCATTTCGAACCTGAGAAAGCCATGGAACATTCTAGCTTATTAAAATTGGTCTTCACGAATAACATTAGAAAGTATTTTGTCTTGCATCGGGTATTTTATTTGACTCGAGAAGTCTTTTTTTTTTTGGGGGGGGGGGTTGCTTTTATGTAATGTGTAGTTTAATTAGAGCTTACATATGTCATAAGGAAGAAGAATACCCAATTGCTAAAAATTGATTTGAGTTTTTGTAGTTTTATATGATCTTATGATATGCTGTTCTTTGTTTTCTTTGAATCAGTATGTCTTATTTATGTTCCATTCATCGATTAACTGATTACTTGGGGATGCATTTTAGAAATCTTATGTTATTCTTCCCTTGAGGATGTTTCGTGCAGCTTACACGTTTGAAGCTGGCCTCAGCAATGTTGAACGTGCTGTGGTGCATGAGTTATGTCGAAAAATGGGTATGTCCTCAAGAAGTTCTGGGTGAGTTGCAATCTTCTTGTTTGCAGTTTGGTGGTAAACATTGTGACAGATTTTGCTGATTTAATTCAGTTGGGTTCATGTTTTGGTCCCAGAACTGATGAAGTGATATCTTATGCTACTCTTATTTTGCCAAATCTTAGAGAGAAGCATTTTTGGCTTGTTATCTTTCCGTTTGATGATTTTACATTTTTTTAAACTTCGTATTAAATTTTCATTCAAGTATTAAATTTTGTGCAGGCGTGGTGATGATCGGCGCGTTACTGTCTGCAAATCGAGGAAGACAAATAGTAATAGTGTAAAAGGGGATGAAGATCTCACCTGTTTAACTTTTTCAGAAGAGACGAAATCAGTTCTACAGGATCTATTTACTCGTTTTCCTCCTGAGGAAAGAGAGCTGAGTGAGGAAAAGATTCTGAACCAGGATGTAAAGGCTCAGAAGATGCACGGGGGGAAAGATAGCAGTTTCTGTAAACCGTCAAAGAGCAAGAGTGAAATTTCAAAGAAGTTGAACTCATTAGCTTCTAGGATGGAAATGGACCCACAGATGAGACAGGTTTGCTCTGCCTGCTAACACTTTTGTTCTGTTCATCAGGCAATTTAGTTTATTTTAACTAGCTTAATCTTAATATGACTTTTAGGCTATGTTGAGTGTTCTGGTGTCAAGTTTTCATAGTTGATCAGCCTGATAAGTGATAAGCTACGGGAATGTCTTTAGAGGTGCCACAGCCACGTTCAACAGAGGCTTGTAAATGATTCTGATCTAAAAAATGATATAACCCAAAGTAAACGAATTAGAAGAGCCAGGGGTAGACCTTGCTTAGGCCTTGTATCTAGCTTGGCCTCAAACAGAGTTGATTAGAAAGCAAGAATCCATGTAGCTGACCCCATTTAGTTGAGACAAGGCTTGTTGTTGTTGTTGTTGTTGTTTAATATTGCTTCATGTTTGCAGATTGGTGAAGAGAGGTCTAAGCTTCCAATTGCATCCTTCAAGGATGTCATCACGTCAACCGTGGAATCTCACCAGGTTCAAATTCTTTTTGCATATTGATCAGTTCTTAATTTTCCGGAGTCCTTGCTTGGTTATAAATTGTGTATGTATTTGCGTATTTGGATAAAACATACACATCCATCCAGATTGTCCAAGTTGTAGGACAGTGAATGAGTGTATGAATTGTGAGAAATTCGGCCCAGGGTGGTCCAGAAGTATGACATGTTCCCTAGTTCTGCCAAATGTCACAGGCACTGATTTCTGTGCTCTTAATTTATTTTTGACACTGCAAGGTCTGTCCCTTTTGAGCTGCCTTGTGTTTATCTCCATTTCTTACAAGTGTTTTCCACATATTATGTACTTTCTTACATGATTTTCTGTGAACTTCCTTCTTCTTCAGGTTGTGCTCATATCTGGTGAGACTGGCTGTGGGAAAACTACACAGGTTACCAACTCTTTGCTTTATCTTCTTTATGGTACATTTCAATGGAAACTATATGAGAATTATTGCTTCAGAATTCTCCATTTTCTCAATTTGCGTTGTTAGCTTAGCTCGCTCTTTCTCTGTCTCACTGACTGTATCACTCTGTTAATATATGTATTGTGAGCTCCGTGTTCTATGTATATCAATATTTATTAAGGTGGGTATTTTGAATATTATATTGGATAGCAGAATAGATCCATATAATGACTTTTTTTTTTTTTTTTTGGGGGGGGGGGTTAATCTTCTGACAACTTCAAAAACAAAAATATGACAAGTTCTTCTATGACTATGTGAAACCATGCTTTATATTAAGCTCTATATGGTGGTTCATTCTAGAGGGAAGTATTTATAAACTCAGTTCTGATTGTCCTACTTTTGGAAACTGAGATTTGGGATTTTAGGAACATATAGGGATACATTCTGCCAGTTTCTCTGACCTGTTGCCGTAATTGATTTAGACATTGGTGAACTAGCCAGTTTCGGTTTTACTGAATGGCTAAACATGTAGAGTCGAGTTCTGGACAAAGATGACAAATGTAATAGACTGGTTATCTGCTGCGGCCATATTGTTAGTCCTATGCCATTAGATTGGGTTTTACTCTTGCTTCTTCATTCAGCATCTTGTTCTGCTGATGCTTGAGATCAACCAAATATCGGGCTGATGGGTTTGGCCAAGGATCCTGGGTAATTTATTTTGTTAGTTTATTTCATGGTTAGAGTGTGGTTTGTTGTGATTGGTACAGTAGTTCTTGCCACATGATTCCTCTATTAGTACTCTCTTAGTTCCTGTTGAAGTAGAAAAGAAAGAGAGATTCTGTTTAAAAATCTAAGTCTGTGAGCTGTAAACCTTCTGACATTTCAAACCTCCCAAAACTGTAGTTCTTAATACCTGGCACCCTGATGATCGATCCTATTTTTAATTTGATATTTACTGTCTAGAAAATTAGAAGCTTAACTGTATTCCATGCATGCTTAGCAATGCTGCAAATTATGTGTCCCTTAAACTGGGAAGTTATGACTTGCGAAAAATTATACCTTGTTTAACCCCCCCCCCAAAAAAAAAAGAGGAAAAAAGAAAAATTATACCTTCAGTCTTAGCTGACTCTAGATGCCAAGTCCAGAACCTAGTGGCTTTATTTCTCTTGACCTGCTTCTAAATGCTTGCTTATTGTTTATTTTCTTTCAAGATGGTGTCGACTTCTTATCAGAGTGGGCGTTTTGGAGGAGAGGCGTTACAACATCTTCTGTAATGAAGATAATAGCAGAACTTGTCTTTTCATGCTTAATTAATCAATTTTCATTCTTTCATGGTGGCGAAGAAATATGGTGCATGACAGTTCTTTGGGAACAATCTTTGGACCATTGATGAACCTATTGAAGATTTCTCACCAGGCTTCTTTTTGAGTTCATAGGAGTCAACTCCACTTGCATATTATCGTAAATCTCTGAAAGGGAACCTTGATAAACTTTCCCCTGCAAGGGACTTCTCAGTGGTTTTTTTGGGAAATATTGTGACTTTAATCATCTTGTGTTCTTGGTCTCTCTAGGGTGGGTTGATTCCCTCAATGTTGTGGGTCTATGGCCTTAATAGCATTTGATCATAACCGCTATGAATTAGTAAATCTAATCCCATTCAGGGCTTGTAGTTCAGCCCAAGTGTGGGGGCATCAAGAGGCTCCTACCTTCCTGTCCTTGAACAGTTTATTCTTCTTTTTTCTTTGTGGATTATTGTGTGTTTGTGTGTGAAAGAGGTGAAGTGTTTGTGTGTGAAAGAGATGGTTTATTCATTTTTTCTGTACTTCGACAATGTTTAATTATGGTTCTTTTAGATATTCTATGTATATATGGGGTATATGAATATTCCAGTACCCCTCGTTTCTTTCCTGCTTGCTTAAGTGGTCATGAAACCATAATGCTGTTATTTTTGTTTTCCAGTTCTGTTGATAATGAACTGTACATCTGATATCCTATTTACTTTTTTATTTTATTTTTCTAACAATATAGGTTCCACAATTTCTTTTGGACTATTGGTGGGGTAAGGGTAAGTCATGCAAGATTGTGTGTACCCAACCCAGGCGTATCTCAGCAATATCAGGTTTGTACAAGTGATTGTCAGCTTCAAAGTTTGTAGTTCTCCCCCCCCCCCCCCCTTTGTAGTGTTCATTTACAGTGGTACCATGGTAGACTCATGTTGGAGAATTGTTGTGCATAGTTGCGGAGAGAATTGCTTGTGAAAGAGGAGAAAATGTTGGAGATACTGTTGGATACAAGGTAATTTTCATAAGCGTACCTTCATTTATAGTGCACTGTTTATCCAGTATTTTGTCTGTCAGAGAAACATAATAAATTATCAGTGCAGTTTTAGTGATGGTAAGGCTGTTGAGGAATTATCGTAGTCTTCTTTACATATTTCTGTTGATTTGTTGGTTTAGTTGATATGGACGTCTCTATACTTGAGAAGTATGGGAATCTGGAAGATAGAACTAGGCTGTGTTAGTTAATGCCTCTGCTTCCCAGGAGTGCTTCTGTTTACTTAGATAGTCTTTTCTTTTCAACTTTATTTTTAGTTTGTCTTCCATTTATTTGTTTGTTTATTTATTTACTTTTTTAAAATTTCCTTTTGAATGTTGATTCTCTGTGTGTGTTCACTTAGATATTTGAAGATGATGTTGGTATTATAACTTATTTTGGGTTACTGTTTTCAGCTGTTTCCATAGACATGTTTTTGGTTGGATTGTATCTGTTTTTGACTTTATTGTTTTGTTGCATCGCTAGATAAGGTTGGAATCGAAAGGTGGGAAGAACTCATCTATTATGTTTTGCACCAACGGTGTTATTTTGAGGGTATTGGTTGGCAAGGGCAAAGGCATTGACACTAATTCATCAAAGAAAGAGGCTTCAGATGATAAATTGAATGACTTGTTAGAAATAACACACATCATTGTGGTAATGATTCTAGTGCTTCTGATATATTGGTTATTGTTGGTGTGGTCAAGTTGTTACAATTTTGCCTGTCACCTTTGTTCTTGGATGTTTAATCTTAGTCAATCATCTTGGCATCTGTTTTTTATATAATACATTACCTGTATGATTTGTTCTTGTGTTCCTCTGTCCCTTGATATGCGTGTATATATATGCTGTTCTCTGTCAGAAGTTCAGGTATTCCAAGAAACAAAATCAAGGTCTATGAAGGCGACGTATTTATCCACACATGGACCCATTGAAGGGCCAGACACATCCCAACTACTATATTACAGCGCCAAGTGGCACTATTTTGTTGGTCATTGTTAGTTGAGCAAATCATGATCTGTAGTTTGGTGTAAATTTCTAATAACAGGTTGACCTGATAAGTTACAAATAAAAATTTTCCCCCCTTAAGAAGCAGAAAGAGTAGAAGAAATGAAGAAGAAATAAATAAATAGAAGCTTTGAAGCAAAAGAAGAGATATCGGGACAGTTGTTTATGGATGTGTTCCTTGTAATCAGATGTTATGCTCTCCGTTCAAAGGGATACCCTTTAGTAATTGAACAGCTATACTCACACCCCTTAGTATGTAATGATTAGTATATCCCATCTAAGCAAACTGTTTGATGCAGGTCCTCCACCAAACTGGCCACCTTCCCTTGGAAATCAACTTAGGATTGATAGATACGGGTGTTGGGCCTGTTGGCCTTTGTTCAGAAGGTTTTGTGGTCATGGGCTCATTCTATGGGCCCATAAGTTTGGTGTTTAGGCCCAGTAGGAATTTTTTTAAGTTTAATTGGATTAATCATGTAAATTCTGGCTAACTTTAAGTTATAAGGGTAGAATTGTCTTTTTCTTATATTTTTGAAAGTTTTGAGTCTTGAGTCAGTCTAGGATATGATAAGGAGTCCTTTTAAGTTTAATTATAACAGTCATTT
The DNA here is from genome assembly GCF_041222555.1 of Hakea prostrata. Taxonomy (NCBI): domain Eukaryota; kingdom Viridiplantae; phylum Streptophyta; class Magnoliopsida; order Proteales; family Proteaceae; genus Hakea; species Hakea prostrata. Next base: position 73,699,627 of record NC_142601.1, on the reverse strand, counting down.
TGAATTTGGATTAGTATGTTGAGTACAACTAGGAAAGTCAGTTTCTATGTCCTAAGTCCTAATTTCACTAGGACGTCTTATGTAAGGCTATTAATAAAGCCCTGGGCATGTAACAGATTACAGATTTGAGAATACAATTGATAAAGTGTGTGTTGCTGCCTAAGAGCAAGGTGTTAGTAGCTTCTCATCGGTGGTAAGGGACCTTCATTCAATCAAGCAAGCAACCTAAAGTTTTCTAGTTGAAGGATTCTCCTTTGGAAGCACTTGCAGTTGCAGCCTGCCTTCACTATTCCATCTCCATCTCAGCCCATTACCAGACTTGCTTACAAGTAACAGGTTAGCACTTAATTCCATTCCCCTTTTGATATCATCTTTCCTTTATAATTTTCTTGAATTTTTGGACTTTTATAGAGACCCAAAATTCAAGGTCAGATCTACACCAATCTAGTCACTAGATCTGTCTCAAACTTTAGATACATCATTCCCCAAACCTAGTGACCTCAGATCCTAGTTTGACCCTTTTTCTTGAATTGTCATACTCCCAAAACCCCCAAAACAAGAACCCTTAGTTCTTCCAACTTAGCCCTCCAAACCTAGCCAAACTTTGGGGATCATACCTTATATTATTACCTGTATTCTCTTCAAGTTTCAACCCATTCTGACCCCAAAATTCCATCTCAAGGAATTTACTGAATCTCCCATAAGATGGGTTACGTTCCTTTGAGATCCTAGATATCATTTAAGAGTGTACAGTAATTAAACACAAAACATCTTAACCTTTTCTCCTAAAATATCATCTCATCACATCCTACATCTCAAAGAAACCCCCCTAGCCTTCCCCCCTTAAAAAAAATAAAAATAAACAATCCCATAACCAAAATTTCAAGAATCCCTTTCTTGGTCCCATGTGAGTTGGTTTTCTTAAAGATCTTGGGGCCTTGATTCACTTGAGGCCAAGGTGTGAAATATTGTTGGGTTTGCTGGGTTCGCCACCCAGGCGATATGGAGAAACCTCGCCGATATTTGTTAAAGTGGCAAGGCGACCGGGGCCTAGGCAAGGTAATTAGGCGACAAAGCGGCACCTAGGTGGCAATAAGGTGACAAAAGCGGTTGGGTCAAATGTTTCAATATAACTACTTTTAAACTACTTTTCAATACAACTATTTTCTATAATAAGCTAAACAAATATTTAATAGTCACATTCATCAAAAAAAAAAAAAAAAACAAGCATTTAAGAATCAGAATTATGAAAAATTATTCAGAAAAAGAACACAAACATAAATTCTCATCAAACCATGGTTGTCAAAGCATTCGCTTAAGCATTTACTGATTCATTGATTCTTGATGTTGAGTATGGCTTATGCTTCACATTCTATTGCCAACGGGCACGGGGTCCTGCTCATGAAGCAAAAAATATGTTCTCTGTCACTTTGGGCCTTGGAGTGCCTTTGCAGATTGGGCGTCAATTAAGCGGTTCAAAACAAAGCGGTTGAAAAATCGCTTTGCCGCTTAGGCGGCCGCCTAGGCAGACGCTTTGACAACCATGATTTTTGGTCATTTTGAGCCCAAATTTGATGCCAATATGTGGTAAATTTGAATTATTTTCTATAAATTCTTCCATTTAAATACTCCTGCCTAGCCACATTTAACATGTTACCTTCTGAGGCCTAAATCATTCAGACATAATTGGAATGATTACCCGTTCACTGAAGATTCTATTACAAAGTCCCTTCATAATTTAAATTGTTTCCATAAATTATTTCATGTATATACTCTTCCCTAACCATATTTGGCATGTTGGCTTTTGAGGCCTAAATCACTAGAATATAATTGGTAAGATTGCTCATTAATCTTGAAGATTTTGCTATAAAATGTCTTCCTAATTTGAATTATTTCCAAAAATTATTCTATGTAGATTCTCCTCCTAATTACATTTAGCACATTACCTTTTGAGTCTTGAATCATCGGGATAGAATTGGTAAGATTGTCCATTGATCTTAAAGATTTTGTTGTAGAATCGCTAGAGAAATTGCCTAAAAGTTGCAAGAAATAGCATAAAAAAGGAAAAACATTGATATTTTCTGATATATCGCGAGAAATAGCGAGATATCACCGAATTTGGGCGATATCTTGCCGGATCGCATATCGGTGCTGGGTTTGTTTCGCCCAGCACTGAAATCACCGAATTTAGGCAATATATCGCTGAAATTCGGCTATTTTGCGCACCTTGCTTGAGGCTACATCATCGTTCTCTCAGTACTCCTTATGTCGGTTAATGTAATTCCCCATAACTTGTTAAGGGGCGGGGCCAAGGCATGAAGGCACAATGGGCAGTCACCATAGTTGTAGTTTGAGGTCAAAAGGTATCAAAATAACCTCTCAGCAAAAATTGCTTTTGCAATTTGCAACACCCTCCACAGGGGGCATATTGCTTGTGTGGAAGTCGTCAACACCAGATTTGCCCTTTATGTTGGTTATGTAATTTCCCATATCTTGCTTACAATTGATTTTTGGGTGCTAGCAATGTTTTAGTTAGGATGCTTTTGATATTGTCTTGTGATATCTTAGGCATTTACACTTCTGCTTTGCAAACAATCCTAATGCCATATTTGACTTTGAAGCAATGCATAACGTTCACAAGGGCAGCCACCCGAAATGCACCTTAGAAAGAAAAAGTACAGTCTAGAGTCATTTCAGTCTTCAGGTTTTGCAATTCATATTGTTTGTATTCCTCAATGAAGTGAACAAACTCATAGGGAAAAAAACAAACCTAATTCTCCTGCTCACTATTCAATCAAATAATGGGGCTGAGATTATTCCCCTACATAATACTCATTTTTGTGGAAGTCATGGAACAATTTGAGCATGTCCTCTTTCATGATGTGCCAGCTTTTTCTGATGCAGATCCAGCACCAATTTGGGTCTCTTTTCCTAATGATAAGCCTGAAGGTTATGGGTTTTTGATCCCAGGGGTTTATCTAGTAGTCCGCCAACTTAATGGACTTAAGTTAATTAAGTTGAGTGCAAATTCTTTTTTATTTGTTCTTTTAAAGTTGTTTTAGTAGTGCGAGAATAGCTTCTTTACTTAGTTCTTCTAAGTTGTGTTAGTTTAGTTTCCTTGAATCAGTCGAACTAGTGGTTCAATTAAAATTAGCATGTGACTAGGACATTGATGAATTAGTAGTATTTTGAGCCAATTTTAGATTTGTAGTCAATATAAGTTACCTCTTTGGTTAAGAGTTGAAATTTCTATATATGGATTTCATGTCATTCATATATTCAGAATCGAAATTTGCTGCGACTTTTTGTGGTTTACAGTAATTTATGACTTCTTTGTACATTTTGTATTTGTAGGATGAAATTCATGAAAGGGATCGCTTCTCTGATTTTATGCTTGCAATCCTCAGGTACTTTTTTGAAAAGATTCATGTTGTTTCTATTGCTTAATGCTGCAAAAATGTTACTAGCTTGTGGTCCAAACTTGCTTGTACATGGATTAAACATGGATGGTTATATGTTTTGGACTTATGATTGGAAGTTGGAAGATATTTTGGATCATGCAAAGTCAACTGCAACTATGAATAGTTAGTTTAATTAAAGGAGAGTAATGTAGATGGCTCTAGCTTGGAAGGGCAGGCTGCTTGCTTTAGCTGGCCTTCTTGAGTTGCTCAGGCCTGTGCTTCAGTCCTGTATTTATTGATCTAGCATTTTTTCCCAAATTCAGAGGGAAAATAAATTTAGCGACTTACGATATTCTCAATCTTTTTCTATTTACTTGTATAAGTTCACTAATCATCCCTTCCTTCCCCTCTTTTACATGTTTAAGTTCACTTATCATCCCTTCCTTCCCCTCTTCTTTTCACTTCTGGTTCTTATTTGCAGAGATATGCTCCCTTCATGTCCTCATCTGCGAGTGGTCAGTATAAATCCTCACCTTCTATTTTGAACTTGTTTAGTAGTTCTGTCTTCATTAAACTTCCAGTTCTCTCCTGATTAGAAACTGATGAAATATTTCTGTATCTTCAAGCATACAGATACTTATGAGTGCTACTCTTGATGCTGAACGGTTTTCACAATATTTTGGTGGCTGCCCAATAATCCGGGTTCCAGGATTCACCTACCCGGTAGATATTCATTCCTTGGAGATTTATTGTCTACCAGTCCGTTTCTCATTCTTCATCTGTGATGCTTGTGTAATGTTCTCACCTTTTTTTTTTTTTTTTTTTTTTTTTTTTTTTTCAGGTCAAGGTTTTCTACTTGGAGGATGTACTTTCTATCTTGAAATCAACAGAGGATAATCATCTTGGTTGTGCTTTAGTGTGTACGGAGCTGACAGAAGAGGAGAGAGTTAACCTGGATGAAGCTATCAACTTGGCATTGGAAAGTGATGAGTTTGATCCTCTCATAGAACTTGTTTCCTGTGAGGCAGCTCCAAAAGTATGTAATTACCAACATTCTTTGACTGGGGTATCGCCACTTATGGTGTTTGCTGGGAAAGGTAGAGTTGGGGATGTTTTGATGCTTCTTTCTTTTGGTGCGGACTGCTATCTATGTGATAAGGATGGGACAACTGCATTGGAGTGGGCAGAACGGGAAAACTGGGGTGAAGCTGCTGAAATTATCAAACAGCACATTGAGAACGCTGTTACCCAGTCTGCAGAAAAACAGGAGCTCATTGAAAAATATCTTGCGACTATAGATCCTGAACGCATTGATTTTGTTCTTATAGAGAAGTTGTTAAGGAAAATATGTACGGACTCAGAAGAAGGAGCTATACTTGTTTTTCTTCCAGGATGGGATGATATAAACAAAACACTAGAGAGACTACTTGCATCCACCTTTTTTAAGGATCCTTCGAAGTTTATGATAATATCTCTTCATTCTATGGTTCCGTCTGCAGAGCAGAAAAAGGTTTTTCGACGTCCACCGGCTGGTTGTCGTAAAATCATTCTTTCTACTAATATTTCTGAGACAGCGGTTACCATTGATGATGTTATTTATGTTATAGACAGTGGCCGGATGAAAGAAAAAAGTTATGACCCGTACAATAATGTATCAACACTGCATTCATCTTGGGTTTCCAAAGCTAGTGCAAAACAGCGAGAGGGACGGGCTGGCCGCTGCCAGGCGGGAATATGTTACCATTTGTTTTCCAAAACTCGAGCAGATTCTCTGCAAGATTTCCAAGTTCCTGAAATCAAACGGATGCCAATTGAGGAACTATGTCTGCAGGTAAGCTTTCATTTGTATTCTTGGTTTAGCTTTATGCTTATTGCCAGTCAGCCATGTCCAGTGACTGGTAGATTATATTTTTCTGAAATGCGTCATTTGGATGAAAGACAGATGAGGTTGGGTTTACATGATAGAACTCATGTTGACTTGTCTACCATCAAGGTTCAAGTCAGCAGAAGTTGAAATTGCCTTAAAAACTGTGTTTATGTTGGACAGGAAATTGCCAAACTTCTGTTATTTTCCAATGCGGTGAAATCGATTATTGTGACTGGCAAAACTTTAGATTCACTTCCTGTGCTGAAATTGGACCCAGGAGATGCGTTTGGGTTCCCTTTTGAACCAACCCTTGGCTATCCATCCATGTTCCATGTGTGCATGCATTGGTGGCAATGTCAAAATATCACTGACGATGTTACATATAGTTTTGCCCTTTCCTCATATATAGAAAGAGTAACAAAGGGGATCTAGTGGATGGCTTAGTCTTTATTGTTTTCTTACTTGGATGATTCAAGCCAGAGATTAGTGTAATGGTATTTTCAATGAGTTCTTGGAGAATATTAACGTTTGCTTGTGAAAGCTTCTGGCCTTTTTTGTTTTTTCCCCCCTATAGTATTTTGTGGAGTTTCAATAATGAAATACTTCTGATTGAGGCTGTTTGTTGCTTATGTTATACTCCCAACTTGCAGGTGAAGCTGATCGATCCGAATTGCAGAATAATAGATTTCTTACATAAAACATTGGACCCTCCTGTTCTTGAATCTATACGAAATGCTATTATAGTTCTTCAAGATATTGGGGCCTTGTCACAGGATGAAGGGCTTACAGAACTAGGGGAGAAACTTGGCTCTCTACCAGTTCATCCAACAATTAGCAGGATGCTCTTCTTTTCGATAATGATGAATTGTCTTGACCCAGCTTTGACAATAGCGTGTGCGTCGGACCTTAAGGAACCCTTTGTTTTGCCTATGGATCCAGATGAAAAGAAGAAAGCTGCAGCTGCCAAGGCTGAGCTTGCTTTATTGTATGGTGGGCACAGTGACCACTTTATGGTGGTTGCAGCATTTGACTGCTGGAAACGAGCAAAGGAGAAGGGTCAAGAAAAGAGATTTTGTTCTCAGTACTTTGTCTCTTCAAGTGTCATGAGTATGTTGTCTGCCTTGCGTAAGCAGCTGCAGCATGAGCTGATACGGAATGGCTATATCCCTGAAGATGTATCAAATTGCAGTCTAAATGCAAGGGATCCAGGGATACTTCATGCAGTCCTTGTTGCAGGTTTGTATCCAATGGTAGGGAGAATGCTTCCACCAGTTCAACGTGGACAAAAGGCTATGGTGGAGACAGTCAGTGGTAATAAGGTCCGCTTGCACCCTCACTCCTCCAATTTTAAACTGTCACTGGATAAATCTAACAGTCGTCCCCTGGTCATCTATGATGAGATTACCCGAGGTGATGGTGGCATGTACATAAAGAGTTGTACTGTTGTGGGACCGTACCCTTTACTTCTGCTTGCAACAGATATGGTAGTTGCTCCTTCAGAGCAGAGTGATGATGAGGAGAGTGATGAAGATCCTGATGCATCTAGCACAGATGAAGATGAAATGAAGGTGCATACATCAGCTGGAGAGCGCAGGGAGAGGATAATGTCGTCTCCTGATAATATTGTTTCTGTTGTTGTTGATCGCTGGCTTACGTTCAAGGCTACAGCCCTTGATGTTGCTCAGATATATTGCTTGAGGGAACGATTAGCAGCAGCAATCCTATTCAAAGTAAGTTTGTCACATTGTTTCTAATTGAGTATTGAATAAGCGTACGATCATTTTCACAATCTAAGTGCATTTTAAGTTATTATATTTTTTTGAGTAGTTATGTGGCTCAGATACATGCATTTTCTAATTTTTGGATATAGAAGAATTACAAAAGCCTGTATTAAATTTGTGTTTGTTTCTAATTATTGCATTTAAAGTGCAGCGCCGACCCCCCATTTTTATGTTTTTGCATTTTCCCCAGTTATGGCAAAGTTTTTGTTTCAAAAATATTATGTAGTAGGCTTCAAGTTTTCCTATAAAGCTGATGATTTTAAGTTTTTATTTGGGTGAAGTATTTTCCTAACCACATGACTGTACACTCAAGCTAATATTACGAAAACCCTGATCTTGAAAATTTCTCATTTGTATGTGCAGTGAAGGTGAGAGTATATTCTCTAAGAATTCTATAGGTACTAAACTGGGTATTTGTCGAATCTGTTGTCAACTACAACTCATGTGATGGTTGGTATTTTAATGTTTATTAGTATAAACCAAGCATAGGAAGTAATTGCGAAAGAAGGTGAAGAAGAGTCAGTAGGCCACGCCAGTGAAGAAAGCTGACCTTGTTGGGGTTTGTTACTGTTATTAAAAGCTACCTAAACCAAGCATAGGAAGTAATTGCGAAAGAAGGTGAAGAATGAGTCAGTAGGCCATGCCAGTGAAGAAAGCTGACCTTGTTGGGGTTTGTTTCTGTTATTAAAAGCTACCTAAGAAGCAAACAGGAGAATATTAGGGATCAAGCAGGTCAATCATGACCTGTTGTTGGTTCTTTTAGTTTTTGATTTATTTTGATTCCCGTTTGCTAAGGCTTAGTTGATCCTGGTTTCTTTCATTGTTAATTAGGAGTTTGGCCAACTGTGACCTACTTATAGATTCCCGTTAGCTAAGGCTTAGTTGATCCTGGTTTCTGTCATTGTTAATTAGGAGTTTGGCCAACTGTGACCTACTTATAAAGTCAGAGGTGGGATAATATGCCTCTCTTGATTGTATCAATCGAGTGGTATTGCTTTGTTTAATTTACATGCTTTGAGTTGACTATATTATGGAATGCAACATTGTTCTGTAGTTTCCTGTCGTTAGTTTAACTTGGTTTTCCATTCAGTTATGAAGGTGTTTGGGGTTGATGGGATGGGCACACGTCTCCTTGAATTTTTTTTGTGGTCGTCTGGGTTATAGGTAATTTATTCTGCATTAACGAAATTTAACTACTAGAAGTGGTGAGCCATGTGGTCTTACAATGAGCTGGTGATTATGTTGATGTTTTTCTTTGTAGTTCGGTTCCAAGGAGAGTTGAACTGGTGACTCTTGAGTGTGAGGTGTTAAGATTGCCAACTGAATTGCCCAAGTGGGGTATTTTGATGAGTGATGATCCTGCACAAATACCACTCATAATAGTCTAAATGACTCCTTAAGAGGTGTATTTAGGACTCAATAAACCATTGATCGCTTCTTGTATTATTCCTAGAGGTTCTTTAAGTTGAGGTCGGAAAATGGTTGGAGGAATAATTTGATAGTGCCGAGTCATTATATCACAATATAATATTGTTGGGGGTGTGGTACATATTTTTGAGTACATATGAGGTTAAAAATTATTTCACTAGGGGTGTCAATAAGAAAGTCACAATCTAATTTACTGGTTGATTCAACTGCTAAGATGCAAGCCAAGCGGTTACAAAATGAACCGTTAATTATCTCGTATTTTTTTTTGGGTGAAAGATTGTTTTGTAGTATTGGCTTCTCTTTCTCATCTTCCCCAGCCCCTGATAAAGTAAGTTTTTTGCCGTGACTCATTTCCCTGGGCTTGAGCACATTTTTCATGTCTTCCATGTATCTGAGTTGTTATTCTCAATACTTTACTGATGGAATAAATTATCCTCTGGCAGGTAAAACATCCAAGGGAAGATCTACCTCCGGCTCTTGGGGCATCTGTTTATGCGACTGCCTGCATTCTGTCATATGATGGACCAAGTGGCGTCTCATTACCTTCAGAATCTGTGGAAACATTGACGCTTATGGTCAATGCAGCTAGAATCAACAAAGAAGCCTCAGGGAAGGAGGCCCTATCTCAGGTTCAGGGAGGAAGCAGAGTGATGGTACCTGCTGGTAGCAGTAGTTTCCTGAGGTCGTTGATGAGCAATGATGACACAAGCTTTAAAACCCCATCCATTAATCATAAACCCAGGAGATCTATACCTAATAACAGACATCCAAAACAGCCACCACCAATAGGTACAATGACAAATCATCACATTCCGCCCAACTATCCCATTCCCAGGGCATTTGTGCATGAGAATGTCACTGCACCACCTCCACAAGCATCATACTCAATTGCCGGAAATCTATATTTGACTGTCAGACCAGCCGGTAACTGCCATCAGCCCGTCCCAGTATCTATAGATCCATATGTAAATTCCCAATCACAGCCTCCAGTTGGATATGGTTCGGGGAGATTTGGGCCAAATGGCCAAAGAGGCGGTTCGTCTAAGCGTAAGCGGGGACCCAAACCACAATAGCATGGAGCATGTGAAGTTCACTCTGGATTATCCCGTTGGCTTACATGGAACACATACGTCCTGTATGACCGGTGATTGGTGCTGTGTCATAGGTAAGAATGCCAGCGCTGAACTTGTGAAAATTTCTCATGCACCAATGGTGGTAGGAAGTATGCCTATGACGATATCTATTACTCTCTCATCGTTCATACCATGTATCGAACTCTTTCGCTGAGGAATCCGGTGAAAAGAAGACGGTGAGCTGGTTCTCCTTTTGTTAGGGACTCGTTGCATATGAATATCCTTTTTGCCTTACTGTTTGTGCGTTGATGGTGAATATTATGTAATATTTACAAGAAATTTAAAGGAATAGTGCAGAAAAGAAAAATAAATTGAGAAGTTTCTCTTTTCGAATCAGTGATTGCTAATGCATATAATGAACTTAACTCAGCCTTATCTGAATGTTGAATGGGGTCGGCGGCCGGTATCTGAATATATTGTATCATTTTGTTTTATAACTTGATCCTGGGTGTTTCATAGTTACTAGGCGAAATTATCTATTCACAAACAAATACATGGTAGGCATTGGGTGAAAAACCTAGTTTTATCTGCCGTGCTAATTTTAATTTTTTTAATTTGAATCATCTAAGCAGAAAATTGGAATTCCTACAAATGGTGGTCGATAAAATCTTGGCTTTTTAAGTTATCCTTTTCTAGAATTATATATATTATGAGAATTAACTAGCATAAACAGGGCAACGTCCGTCGTCTTCCTCTTTATGTGGGAGGGAAACACTAGTAGCCTAACAAATCCACCAATTCCCTTATATTCATATTCATCGGATAATACTACCGTGTTGCCACGTTGACAAAGCCTATCCATTTATCTTTGGTTGTTTAGTGTAATTTCTCCTATAATCGTGTTTTCTGCTTTTCTGTGACTCCTTGCGAAGAGATTTAACACCCAGAAAGAAAACCCAGAGACTGAAGAGAGATGGAAGCGATGGGTCCAGTGATAATCGCCATGAAGGGACACCCGGGCTCAGGCAAGAGCACTCTGGCTCGGGCATTAGCCACGTCCCTCCGATGTCCTCTGATCGACAAAGATGATGTTCGTGATTGCACCGCCACTCTCCAACAATCCCTTTCAACAACCGCCGGCGGTGGCGCCACCGCAGCTAGACTGCTGAACGACCTCTCTTACGAAGTCCTTTGGCGAATCGCCGCAACCCAGATGGGGTTGGGTCTCACCGTCGTCGTTGACTCGCCGCTCTCCCGCCGGGCCCATCTCGACAGGCTCCTCGAGATGGCGGCAGCAGCATCGCCGGCTGGGCCCGGGGGGGTCCATGTTGTCATCGTGGAGTGTAGATCCCATGACGAGTCAGAGTGGCGTCGACGACTTGAGATGCGTGGAGCTGCTCAGGATGCCAGCTGGCATAAGCCTGCTACGTGGCAAGATTTGCAGAAGCTGGTGGAGGGGTACGGTGGGTCCTCGGACTATGACGTCGGTGGTGTTCCCAGAATTATTGTGGACACCACGTCTCCGGTTGGGATCGGCGAGCATGTATCGACTGTGCTGCGGTTCATCATAGCTCGTGTCCACAGTGGTGCTGCTGGTGTTCTTGATCCAACAACCAACAAGCTTGTGACACGCACATGTTTGGAAGGTATTTAGTTTAGCTAGTGTCTCTTGTCTTTCTGTTTTAAGTCAAGGGAACCAACCAGTTTACATGGTTCTCTATGTACAGAGTTGTATGAACTCGGGGAAAAAGAGAAAAAGGAAAATAGGGTTTTTACTATTGAAGGGTAATGAGTACTTTTAGGAAAGAGGTTATGAGAGTCTTCGATTGTACAGGGAATGATCTAATGAGAGTTGATGATAACTTCTATTGTTGTTGTTTAGAAATTTCTCAGTTAGCAAAGTCTGGAGTGTTCACTTTTTTTTTTTTGGTAAAAGGAGATTTAATTAGAAGGGTAAGAAAAAGTCAAGACATCCTGATTACAAGCTTCAAGAAGCCAATGGGTGGAAACAGGCCAAACAGTTCGACTTGCCACGAATTGGGCCTTCCTAGCTAGGGAATTGGCTACTGAGTTAGCCCACCTAGAAATAAGTTGGACCGACCATGACGGTTCGATATCTAAAAAGTGGTGAATATCCTCAACCACACGTTTAGCATCCATATCAAAGGGTAGAAAGGGGTCCACAAAACACTGGGTGAGGGTACTTGAATCACACTCAAAGGTAAGATTCTTTAACCCATCATTCACCCTTCACAGCACGAAAGCTTAGAATATAGAACAAAAATAAAAACTTAAAAAGGTCAAGCATATAAATAAGTTATATATTATTAACTATATCATCATGATTTTGAACATCAAAAATTCAATTCTCTTGGACAAAAGGAGCAGTCCAAGAAGAGAGCCTCTTCTATCCAATGGATTGGAATAATTAAAGATAATAAATAAGTTCTAATGAAATAAAATGCATTACATCAGGCAGGTGCAATTTGATCGCATATACTCACTGGAATTTTACTTGTACATTCAATTATTTAGCCTCTCTTTTCTTTCTTGTTGGGTTAGCAGTTAGCTTGATTGGGTTAAGGTTGGGGTTCTCAGAGTTATGTCCAATAACCTTTTTTTTTTTTTTGGTGAACCAACATTCATTTCAAAGAACAGGGAAATGACAAGGTGTCAGAATTACAAAGATCCAACAACCAAGTAGTGGAATTTGGCCAGTTAGTCATTCCTGTTAAGGTAACTGTCTTCCCAGCTAGAGAACGAGCAACAGTGTTGCATCCCCTAGGAACAAAGTGAAAAAACTATAATCCATAAAATAAGATGTCCGATAACTTAAGTAGGTAAAATACACACTATCACCCTTATTTAAGGGCTTGTTTGGTTACATGAATCCAGAGATTTGAAATCTCTGGATTCATGAATCTGAGAATTATACCCGTTTGGTTGTAAAAATCTCTAGATTCATGAAATCTAGAGATTCACCTTTTTACACTAAAAACGTGAATCTGTAGATTTATGGGTAAGGGGTGAAATCCAGAGATTTCAAAAAAGCTATACATTTGCACATTCACAAAAATCACGTCGATCAAATAGTTTTTTAGGATGAATCCATAGATTTCATTCCACAACCAAACATCTAATTTTATAAATTATAACTCCATAGACTTGAAATCTCTAGATATTTGAAATCTCCAGATTCATGTAACCAAACAGGCCCAACATAATTGCTGGCATGCTTAGCTTTTATTTGTGAGGTCTCAACTTCAGTGTCTCATTATCGTTAACAAGATTCAGTATGGACATTCAAATACTGGTTGATAACTTAGAATGGTAATTCAACGTTGAATCCTAGCACACAAGCTCCACTTTTTTATAGGGGTGTAAACGGATCGAATTCGGATCGGATAGTGGTAATCCCATATCTGCATCCTATTATATTTGGATGGATTCGTATAATATCCTATCGGTTATTGGACGGATTCAGTCGGATAGTTATTTTCTCAAGTAGATTCTTCTAAATTGGTACAAATACAAATGGAACACAAGTTTTCGACTACTTGTTGACATCTTTAGCACTTTATTTGTGAGGGCTATGTTTGTAACTTAAGAATTTAACAACCATTGTAGTTATTTTAGTGGAAAATCAGAAAAATAATCGCATATCTCAAGTAAAATTTTTATAAAAATGAGAAAATAATTCAAGTAACTTAATCGAATAATTTAGACGGATAATAATCGGTAAGAAATGGGTATACTATATTTACATCCTATTAGTAATCGGACGGATTTGGATACCCTAAAAGGATGCTGATGTGAATTCGAAGGCCGGTTTCGGTTATCCATTTACACCCCTATTTTTTAGAGGTTTTTCAGATGCTCTATCTAAATCCTGCAGCCTGATGCTTACTGTACCCTTGATAACTGCTGGATGAGCACCATGTGGCTTAGTTAAACCCATATCATTGGATTTTGCACATGTATAAAATCACAACTGATGGTGTGGATTCAAAGACTTTTAAGTTGTAAGCCGGATAAGATGGCGTGGACTTAAAAACATTCTATGCCCACCTGCATAGACCCCTATGCTTCATCCTGCAATTCCTATCCGTTGGTTAAATATGGTACACATTAAGATAATATTTATAGTTTGTGATATATTAGTGCAAATATAGTCTTCAAATTGTCTAGGTAACACTTGTCATTTTGTGTTGAAATTGGCTGTGGATTGAGACCATTGTCTTTATTCTCTAATCCAATAGTTTATATGATAAAGTACCATCAATGAATTGATTATCTTTTGTATAAATACTCTTAAATTTCTTTTTTTCCAGATGAAGTAGCACGTGATTATAAAAATAGAGAGAAACCATGTAACGTTTGACCTATATCCATTGGAAAACGGAAATTTTGACACAAACTCAAAAGAGATGCATCTTTCCAATTTTTATTCATATTTCTAATAGTCCAGCAGCATGAATTCTTTTCCCCATTCTTTTTGCCAATCCATTTGAGAACGGAAATTTCAACTACTTCTTTGTTATACCCGCCCGCTGTTGACACTGAAACACGTTATAGAAGGATTCATTAATTAAGTCACATGCTCAAGAAGGCACTCTTTCTTCATTAAGTGGCTCAAATATATATTTAGTATATTGCATGCTACGCACGATAAGAACAATCGTTTTCTCCGTGAAGAAAAGAAAGAAAGAAAAGACAAATCGTAAATGCATGCACACCCTCTTACCCGCATATACGCCTCAACTCTCTTCTCTTCATATAGGCTTACAACACGCATGAGATCCCGTAAATTACACCAAGGGAGGGAATTAGTATACACAGAAGACCAAAGGAGAGACGGCTGAAGGCAAAGGCAGAGAGAGAGACATGGAGGCATTTCTAAAACCAGCTTCTTCAACCTTTTCACTCGGAAACTACTCATGTGAAAAAGGTATATATATGTTCTATCCATACTTCCCTGCAAGGCTGCAACCCAGATTTTTATTGCCATCGAGCAGCATTTGTTCTTTTAAATCTACTTCACCTTGGCTTATTTACGTATATATTTCTCTGTTAATTTTGTAGGTTACTTCACAAGGGACTCTCTGTGCTTCACAACTAGAAGGATAAGTAAGTATATATTATTCATATTTTGGAAGGTTTCTGTGCCTTTTTCACTGAATTTTTTGCAAGTTTGACAACACTTCTTACACTTGTGTTCTTCGTTCTCTAGTGCCCACGAGTCATCTACGTGATATCCAGAGAAAATGGAATGTTAAGGACAAGTTTGGACTTTCAGCATTAGCCATTAATGTTGGTGGACAAGCTGATAAGCTTCCCAACAAAAAATATAGCTTCGGACTTTCAGCAATGAACAACGAACAAGTTAATATACTTCCCAATCCCAATGACAAACACGGACAAGGAGAAAACTATGTGCTGCATAATGAACTTTCCGTGGCACAACCTGACCAGACAGGTTATGGTGCCATTTTGAAGAAATTACAAGCATTCGTAGAATTTTGTCGACCTTACGCCATGATCGGAATGGTAAGTTTTGCTTTAATCACACTAAGATTGATTAACTACTTTGTCTTTGAATATTTTAGCTAATTTTAACTGAACTGCTTTTTTTCTTTCTTTCAAATTAACCTTGTGCTACCCTAATTCTGAATTATCAGCTGATGGGAATATTATCACTGTCACTTCTTCCAGTTCAATCGGTTGCCGATTTTTCTCCAAAATTTTTCATGGGACTGATGCAGGTGAGTAATAAGTGTTAGTAAGATATTAAAGAGAACGATCTATAGATGCTTAATTACTTAAAAAGTTATATATAATCTTCTCTACTCAAACGTTTTGTTATTGTTTCAGTCAATGACACTAGGAGTATTGGTTCACATCTACAACGTTGCTGTGAATCAGCTGTATGATATCGAAATCGACAAGGTACGTATATGATATATGTCTTCTACTTATAAATAAGTTGACGTGGATTTGGAAATACTCTGAAGATGGAATTGCTGTCTATGATTAATTGAATGGAATTTGTCAATAATTTATAATCATTCAATCTGCTTCGCATTTTTTGTGTACCCAGATTAACAAGCAACATCTTCCGTTTGCTTCTGGAGAGTTCTCTCAAAGAGATGTCGTGGGGATCTGCGTGATTACTAGCATGCTGGTACACTCATTATAATTTATACAGCTTCAAGCTATACGAGTATATGAGACACTTTTCTTCAATTCAAAAATCAAAACTGAAATGACTTCTTTGAAATATTTCTCAAATACTAATTCATGTACTCATGAGTACTTTGAGATGATCTTCTAATCTTTGTTCGTTAATTTGCTTCTTGTTCTGCAGGGTCTTGGTGTTTCATTTCTATCTAAATCTCCTGCACTTATATTTGGCCTAGTTGCCAACTTTCTACTTGGAACTGCGTATTCTGCCGATGTATTAATTACCTCATAAAACCATTTTATTTCTTCTTCTTCTTTTTAAATCCTCATATTTTGACATACCCGGAAAATTAATTAACCTGAGGTTATTTGAATTTCTTGATTAGCTTCCCTACCTTAGATGGAAGAGAAATCCTTTACTTGCCACACCATGCATGTTGCTTTGGTACGCTCTTGGTATTCAAATCCCTTACTACATACACATCCAGGTATCAAATAGTTTTAATTTTTATATATATACCTTTAAATTTGTAACTTAACTAAAACCACAAGAAGTTAATCCTATATTTGTAGTTGTTATCAATTTGTATGCCCTCTATAATACTGATGACTCATATTTTGCAGAGATATGTTCTTGGGAGACCAGTCCTTTTGACAAAATCCTTGGTATTCCAAACAGCAATGTTGTGTACATTCTGTATTGTTGCAATGATATTAAAGGTAATGACGAACATTGATCAACAATTTGCAGAAATTTAATTACAATCAAATTTCAGACAGCGTTGCTGTGATAATATTTTGTCTTATGTCATATTTAACGTCTGTTGTTGCATGTATTAACAGGATGTTCCAGATGCAGACGGAGATGGGCAAAATGGCATTCAAACCACTAGCACACTTTTTGGCCAAGAAAGAGTTAGTAAAAGAAAAATCTAAATTTCTATTAAATAAGTGATGTTAATAATTTCATGCTTAAATGGTTATAAAAACTTCAATTGGGTCTTAGATTTCAAGTCTTCTTCTTTTCTTTTCTTTTATTTTAATTTATTTTAATTATGGTATTATGATCAAGTATGTATCATGGGGGAAAAATTTGTCTCATAACTAAGCTACATGTATTTTATGGAGCAGGCATTTTCTATCGGTGTTAATTTGCTATTAGCACAATTTGTTCTTGGAACGGTCGTAGGAGCTACATCTTCACTCTGGTTTTGCAAGATTGTAGCAGTAAGTAACTTTTTTCTACAAAGTCATTTATATTTGCTATTTGTGTATAATTTTCATCTACAATCTCAGTCATGTTTTGCAATTTTTTTTGAACTTTTAAAATTAAATAAAGAATTATGCTAGTCTCACACAAGAATTTTGTTTTATGTAATCTCAAAATTCCATTGGATGTAGGTGTTGGGTCACCTCGCGCTTGCTTTAGTTGTTTTGTATCGTTCACGACAGACTGATCCAAAAAACATAGCATCATCTCAAGCCTTTTACATGTTATTCTGGAAGGTAAGTTATATATAATTTTCTTCTTAAAATCATTAATTTATTTAAATAAAATAGACTACTCAAGACCTTTATGAGGAGAAAACACAAGAAACTCGCATATTTTTGAGGGTTAAATTGATGATATTTTTGTTCATAAGATAATTACTTCCTCTGTTTTGTAGGTTGTACCTGTTCAGTATCTCCTCATCCACTTTATTCGTTGAGAAGGATGTCCAATGTCGGAAGATAGAGAAAAAGTGAAGATCGAGTTCACAAATGAATTTTGTTTGATGTATTATTAATTTTTTTTGGCTTTTGTTGTGGAAAATGGCACTATATATGCTTTTGGAGATTTAAAGAAGGTAATTGGAAGAATCCAAAACATTCATCAGTAAATCTTATCCCATTTCCATGCTTGCTTATATGTAAGCATACATCTTTTATTCAGCTCTAGAACTCGAATGAATAATAATATTCTATGAAGATAACCCTATAACATGAATTACAGAGTGACAAATGACCAAAGCCACAACAATAATAAATATATGATATATAATATCAAAATCAGACACAAATGACACACAACATGCCAGAGTTCCTCAAAGTGATTAAAGCCAACAATTATCCTCTCTGCCCAGGGAGAACGCCTAACTGTGTCGCTGTTTTCATCTTTGTCGGTGGAATCCAATTTTAATTCTTCAGCACTACCATTGCCGCAGCTCACTTCTTCAGCATCATTTTTAGTGGTGGTGTCGCATCCTACTTTTCCATCATTGTCGTTGTCGTCATCATCAACAACATCAAAATCATTATCATTTGTTATAATTGGCTTCTGATCTGACAACACTTGAAATCTCAACCCTCAGCTTCTTCAATTTTTTTAAATTTGAAAAATCAAGTGATCCTTTCAAAAACCTGCAATCAGCAATTTCCAAAATTTCCAAAATTTCCAAAGGATTCCTCCAATCCATTAAAACCAGTGACCATGGTTAAGTTCTGGCAGCCACGAACTTTTAGGATATTCAACTTTTTCATACTCGACACATTTAATGATGTTTCCAACTTTGGGCAGTCCATGATAAGTAAATCTTCCAAAGAATCCAATTTGTCAATCCCACAAATCCTGGTTAGCCTATCACAGACTGCAAATTTCAGAATCTTCAGTTTTCTAAAATTTGATAGATGCGGCAAATCTTTTCAATGATTTGCATCATCCAATTATTAAGGTTTCCAGCAATTCCAATCTGTTGAAACCTGGAATCTCAGTTAGTACATCGCAGTTTAGTCATTTCAGCAAACTCTTCATTCTCCAAATATTGGTTCATTGATCTACCTTCAAAGCTGATACTAAGTGCCTCAATGTTTCTTTCTCCCTGCAAAAACAAAAAATATTAACAAGTACCAGACCAGGAAAATGAAGCCAGATACAATAAAAACCAATCCTATATATGGAAATTCTTTGTTCAGTAACCTACCATCTTGGTGGCCAATACTTTCAGGGCTTCCTCTTGAGACCATATATATGCGACTACGCTCCCATGGCTCACTAAAATTCTCTTGACGAACAATTTCCCTTCCAAAATCTCGGAGCAGGTCATGCATCCTCAAATAATCATGTTCATCAATTGTTAGCAAAGACCTTAGTTGAAGGACAGCAAGTCCTATTTTAGGATAAAATTTGCATCCTTCCCATACCTAACATGCATCATCTTTATGTATTCCAATAAAAAAGCAAGCTGTATCAAGAAATATCTGTCTCTCCTCATAATCTAATCCTTCATAACTTATTCTCAGACTTTGTATGGCCTTATCATTGGAAGCATGTTGCAACTGCCTCAATATGTCTTTCCATACTTCCTGGTCTCTCACGCAAAGTAAAGATGAACCTACAACTTAAAGGGCCAGGGGTAGTCCTCCAATAGATTCTGTTATTCTCAAATTGACACTGAGAGGGGGGGTGAATCAATCAGTGTCTTAAAAAATTCACCACAATGTGGCTGGGTCTATCAGACAGTGTACCACTCGTAGCTATCAACTGCACAAGGACACGTCCACCACACACCACAATGTGGCTGGGTCTACTAGACAGTGTACCACCACTCTCAACTTGTGTAAGATGCATGGTAACAATACTTGTTTCTCTTTTTCTCCAACTCTTTTTTTCTCTTTTCAATCTTTTTCAGTTTTCTCTCTTTAAAAAAACCATACAACCATGTTCCCTTCTTTTCTTCTGCTGCTTCTTCTTCCTTCTCTTTCACTTTCTTTCTTGTTCAGCAAAACAAAAGACTTCTTATTCCCAAGCTTCAGATCTCCAAAGCCAACCAACGTCTTCTGGTTCGACCTCCACGCTCTTCCCAAGCTCCTTAAAACGTCCTCTCTTCTGCTGGAGTTTGCTCTCCTTTTATAGATTAATTTAACTCAGAGTTTGAATCAAACTCAGAGTTCCTATCTGACTTAAACAAGGAGTGTTTTGACGTACAAATTGGACTAACTTAGAGATCTCCAATGAGCAATCCCACCGTTGGATTTGAAGATCAAGAAGTCGTGAAGCTCTCCTCCAAAAATAGGCTCAATCGGACACTGGATGACCATCCAATGAAAATGTTGATCAAAACTGGACAGAGACCCTCAAAAACGGGATTCTTGAGTTTTCTTTATTTGAATTGGATTCTTTTTCTCGGAACCTTTTTGTGTGTTGCTGTACCATATCAAAGCCCACTTAAGTTGCCAACAATGACAACATCTTCATTTTAGGCCAATGGAACAACAGATTCTACAATTCTTTTTGACAGATCTAAATAAGCTTCTAGAGGTTGGTCGGCTCCAAAAGCATAACGACTAAAAAGTCAAAGAGATTGATGTAAGCCCATTTCCTTGGGCTCATAAATCCCATCTGCTTCTAGAGAAATTAAGATAGCCCTGTTTCTGGTTGTGACAATTATCCTACTTTCAATACCAAACCATTCACGGTTCTTAATTAATGCATTTACTTAAAATTCTTGATCGACATCATCAATAACAAGAATAACCTTTTTCTTGCGGAATCTTTGTTTGATCATATTAAGTCCATCATCAACTCTAGTAATGTTCTAAATACTCTTGTTTCATGATATCATGGCAAAGTTGATTTTGTAGAGAGATAAGTCCGTTATGTTGCTTAGCAGTCTCCGTTGTCTTGCCAATGCCTCCAAACCCATTGATACCCACAAGTTTTCTTTCACCTGATCCAATACCTAACAGCCTCAACATTTCTTCTATATGAAATTGGATCCCGATTAGGTCACCAGAAAGAATCAAGAGTGTCTTGTTTATGTACTCCTAACCTTTGCAACAGCTAATTTTATTATCTTCGCTTCATGCCTACATAATTTGAAAAAAAAAGAAAAAAAAAAAAAGAAAATGTTAAATATCTCACAGCATAGCTAGCCAGCTAGGGTCGCGAAGCTAGGTCAAATCAACGATTTAAGTGAAGGTAATTTAAGAATGCTCACCCATCAGCGGTGTTCTTCGAATCCCACCCTTCCAACGACCCAATCTCTCTCAAAGCCTGCTTCCAGTTCTTTCCAATCGTTTTATCCAATTTGGTCTGATGTTTCTCAAAAGCCTTAGCATGGCTCCCGGCCTGTTTCAACACCACTGAGGGTTCGATGTTGTAAAAGATGGGCAGAACCACCTGATTTATTGTATTTTTGCAGTTCAGGATCGTTGCGAGTTCATCGAGACACCATTTGCTCGAAGCATAATCCTCAGAAAATATGGGAATAGGGATTCTCGATTCCTGGATCGCAGCGATTAGCCCCGGCCCTCTCTGCTTCCCCATGTGAAGTTCTTCGTTTTCTCTGAAGGCG